>NC_088687.1:30945849-31260272 GCF_028017835.1 Emys orbicularis | reverse complement strand
AAACATATAGGACCAAATTACCATTTGGTACAATACCGCTGAAGTCAATAGAGTTACACAGGAGATGAATTTGGTGCATACTGTTGTCAATCATCCTTCCTTTAATCATCCTTATGTTTCATTCATCACATTGTACACATTCCCCCCACAGCGAAGAGATTTGAAAGGTCACATCTTAGCCAATAAAATCATTTATGTGTACTATGGGGAAAAACAGTAACCTTAAGCAGTCATCCAAAAGTGACAACAGATTACTCAGAAGGTTGCATACTACTGCACATCAAAGATCATCTGTGCCGAGGAACTGGAATCAAAGAATCAGTGAAAGTATGAAAGAGGAAATAAAAGCATTGTCAGAAAAAATTAACATTAAGGAAGAGAATTGCATTCACAAAACAGCTGATGCAGAGCCATCAAGGAGTAGTTCTAGGAGCTGGGATATGATACCACACTGCTGGATTTTTAAATAATAGGGGAAATTATTCTGATATTTTCTATATCATTCCATACTTTCCTTCAGGATTCCCCAAACCTGCAAACATTAATTCATCTCCCCTTATTTTTACTTCTTTAGTTTCTGTAGGACTACTTCACTGTGGTCGTAATAAAGACTACATACCCTGCTGATGTCAATTTCTGGCTTCTTTTTATCTCTGAAATTGGATTTCTCCTCTATTCTTTCAGTCTCATTACTTGTAATACTCCAGGAAACAATCTTAATGGAACACTGACAATTAGAAATGTGCTGCTGTTCTGCCTATACTGTATATCCCACTTCAGCTGCTGGCACTGTACCTTAAGACAGACCCTATCCTTTTAGGAGAACAAAAATAGCACTGGTATGCAAAGAAAATACATTGGTTTCATGCACCCATACCAATATCACAATAAATCTGCTGTATATGTTATATAAGAACGTTAGTATCTGTAAAGTACAATTCTTTCACAATAAGAACTATACATTATAAACAGAGTTGGACAAACCGTACATCCCTGAAAAACCTGGCCTACAACATTGCTGCATCTACAGACTGAGCATGCTTACATACAACAGCACCGGAGCAAAGTTGATAGCCTGACTGTAGCAAATAGCACAGTGAACTGGGAGGCACTTCTAATGCCAAACCATGGGGATCTCTGACACTGGGATGGAGAATCAAGGTGACGTGACATGATTGCAGAAACAGCACAAAATAGCTAATGGCAGATGAGTGAAGAAAGAGGAGCTTGAGAATTATGATGCTGTCCAGAGACTGGAAATGATTTCAAGCTACAGGTATCTGAACACAGGACAAAGGTGGGAAAACGTGAGAAAATGAGGGGAAAAAGAACAAAAGAACATAAAAAAATATATACCCTCTCATGCAAAAAAGGGAAAGGAAAAAGCAAACTAAACTAAACTTCGGTTTGGCCACTGGAGATACTGTCAGCTACCCAGGGATTCAAGTAATTGAACTTAGCTAAAGGTTCCAGAAAAACAGAATAATGAAAAATAAACAATCGTTTTATAGTTAAGCTATAAATACACATAATGCAAGTGCTGTATACAATAGAAATTAGACATGGAAAAGACCTGTTATGTTACCACATAGTCCATCCTTTTGACAGTGCAGAATTAAACAGATAAAGGGTACATAGACATTCAGGACTAGACTGCGTAGCCAAGTCTCATTTGTACAATATTGTAAAACAAGGGCTAAGTAAAAAATGACACATTTATTCAGGTCTTTCTTGGAAGTTTAAGTTAAATATTTTTCAGTGACTGTTGGCCAAACTGAGCACGTGCAGTAAGATTTAATGATAGCTCCAAGACTTTTGAAGGACACTCTTAATAAAATGGATAGGGCCAAATTAATCCCTGCTGTATGGGACAACTCATGTAAGTGCTCACTGTCATGCATATGGAATGCACCATCTAGCACTTACAAGGATGTATGACACATTTCATATAAAAAAATTCCTATTTAACTTGATTTTTATGTTTTCTTATGTTCATTTACTGTTAATGATTCCATTATAACCATACTACTTGCTGCAGTTTGATTTTTTTAAAATCAGACAGGTTAAAAAAATTGTAGGCTAAAAATAGCAAGATCAATTTTGGAAAAGCTGATGTTGTTTCACCATGAAAGAAAGAAACTGTACCTGCCTCAGAAATGGGTGTACCACACTTGCATTTTGAAGGCTAATAAGATATTTTTAAAACGCTATAGGAACATTAAACAACTGCATGGAATTTCACCCACTATGTTATATAAAAGCTGTTTGTAATGTTGCTATGTTTAGCCATCACATACCGAGCTGCAGTACCCAGCTAAGACTGACTCATCCTGTGTTTTTACATTTTTCAGCTTCCCTTCAATCTACCAGTAACCCTCAGAAAGTGGAGGTTAACCATAAAAACCTTTTTCTCCCACAGACACTTTTAGCGTTTTAATTCAGTGTTATTCTTGTGTCAGACTACTTTCTTGTACAAGTGCCATGAGACAATTCCTACTTTCACTTAAATCAGTAATACTATTTAGGGCCAGATTCTGATAATCTTATGCTGATACTATGACACTCTTACATATGCCAAGTAGCATCTTACTCCACAAGTAGTCTCACTGAAGACAACTCATGGAGTAAGGCACTAGTCAACATGAGTAAGGGTATACAGACTTAAGTACTTTGCTGAATATGATGACAGCATCCTCTGGCAAAGAGTTCCACAGGTTGACTGTGCATTGTATTACAAGTCAACATACTGAATTTTTTACAGATATACTGATTTTTTAAAAGATTCCTAACAATTGGGAAATAGATAATATCTAATAAAAAAAAAGTGTCCTGCTAGCAGGGGCACTGGAACAATTTTTATAGTGGGGGTGCTGGTGATGGAAACCATATATTTGGTGTTTGTTATTTCTACTTCAAGCGAGGGGGTGCAGCAGCACCCCCAGCTCCAGCACCACTGCCTGCTAGGGCAAAAGAACCTATGAAAAGTAAATTATGTAACGTTTAGAGACCCAGTTTGTTTCCCAGTCCCCTGGGTGGAGGGCACCTTGCCAGAATTTACTGTAGTGCTAGTTGCAACTGTAGGGTTAAACTGGCTCACTCATTATGTCTGAGGTAATTAAAGAGGAATGTTAGTATGCATTTAGATTTCAAACTTTATTGTTCTGATTTGTGAGGGGAAGGAATGCCTACTACTGTCATTTGAAAATTCTGTAAACATTATTGAATTTACCTGTTTTCAGTGCCTGGTTTTAGCCCCACATAATTGAAATCAAAACATTAATGTCCCTGATGTTAAATAAGCTTTTCATTGTGTAGCTTTTTACTAATAAAAAAAGCATAATTAGAAAAACATGTTTAGTGTAACTGTCCAGTTTTTAGAAGAGAAAACAAAGCACTATTTATTCTAGACAAGAAGATTAAGCCCCCCATTTGGCTAAAAGGATCCACACGAGTATGGCCTTTCAAATTATGAAAGTTGAGAATCTGGCTTCCCTCAGTGTCCAAGCTATTCAAAACCCATTTTCCTTTGAACATGTGAGTTCCTATCACGGACAACCACAAGGGGATGAATAACTCAAGCTAATGAGATCTACACCAGTTGCAGAAGTTTAATAACAAGTCAGAGATCAGATTCTCACCCCCTTTCTCTGCAGATTGAATTTCCCTCTCTCACTTTGATAGAGGATGATATAACCTACTTTTAAATAATCTTCATTTCTCTTTAAGATGCAGAATGCTGGAAGACTATCTTGGTGGCCACTTGGCAGCTGTCTTGCTCCTAGAGTACTGGTGTTAAAGGACCACCTCTGCATGTCCTGTGAAGTTCTCCTTAAAGTCAGATCTAATATTCATATATCTTACTACTATGTAGACCTAGTTAGGAATTGAGGAAACTAAGCAGAACAGCAAAAGGGGATTGTGCAGTCGTGGTAAAGACACTATTTACTCTTCTGAATCAGGATTAGGCTTCGCAGGTGCCAAGCCACAGAAGCCCACTGAGTTTCCATGATTCCATTCCTGCTAAGCCAAACACTTCCCTGAATAGAGAGTTTCAAGTTTGTAATGGAAATGTTATATATATATTTTCCCCAAAGAAAGCCTTCATGGAGAGTTAAAGACCAATCCTAACTGAAAATTAGTCAATTCTTTCAAAGATTTTACTTTAAAAAGACAATTTAGTGCATGTGAAAAGTATATTGGCTGCCTGGGTGAAGAAATATTTCTTTATACATAGAACAAATACCACATGGGCAACAGCAGTACACTACTCTCCCCCACTTTTCTACTCTGCTTCAACCCTGACTAGGAGAAGCACCTTCTACAGTTGCTAAGGCACAGTTGTTTTGCCTTTGTGTCTATTCAGTCCTTGTCCTCTGTGCTGAGACTGCCAAAACAATGTCATTTTGATGTGGACAACCGTCCACTGGGAATGCAGATGAGAGCATCAAATCATTTTAAATAGTCCAAAATGTAGCCATCACATGGTGCTAACTTTCAATCACTATAAACCTGCCTCCAAACTGAAATAGTTACAAAGAGGTGAAAAGCTCTGTATCTTATTTCTAACCCTCTGACCAGCTAGTCCTCTTTGTAAAATAATTTTTGCCAGTTCATATTAATTATCTTAATCTGATAGATCTACCTTACCCAACATGAAACATGCTTCCCAACATATTCTATTTTGACTTATGCCATCTGATTTATGCCATGCCTTCTAGTGAGGATTGTTGGAAATATTCTAGTGCTTGCAATCTGTTTGATACAATATAATGGAATGTATTGCATAAAAATAAAGTACATTCAGGTAAAAACTGGTATTATGTGGAGCTCTAGTGGTAGTAAGGAAGTAAAGCAGCACATAACACCAAATGAGACAATGGCAGAGGATATCCTGAGCCTGAAAATAGAATAGTTGGAAAGTGACAAGATTAATTTAAAAGAGTTAACATGAAAAGAGAAAACTGTTTGATGCTTCGGGATCATGGAATATATCTCTGTGTATAAGCATAACACTGTTCTTTAGTGCTAAATCTTGAACTTCATCAATCTTTCTATAGTTAGGCATTAGGAATATCAAATCCAGGCTGTATGCATGACTCATTTTTTTTGGTTGATAAAATTACTATTGCTTTCCCCACTATACCCCCCAATTTGATAATATTTCTTACTGAAATTAGTCCTATTCCAACATTCATATGCCCCGTTTCATGCTAGTTGCTAAGATTTCTATATAGGATAGTAAAAAAAAAAAAAGTACTATCGTTGCATTATCAGCAAAATACTATACCAACGTCACACGGAGTTTCATCCCTGAGGTTCAATAATCCCCTAAAGTTGATGAGTTTGTCATGAGTTAATCCCTTGACTAGAAGAGCTCCTTCCTTAAATACCTTGCAAATACTTTGCAGTCTCACATCCTACTGACATACAAATAATTTATAAAAAACACACGTCAAATATTGACTCATTATAGGGGGAGGGATAGCTCAGTGGTTTGAACATTAGCCTGCTAAACCCAGGGTTGTGAATTCAATCCTTGAGGGGACCACTTAGGGATCTGGGGCAAAAAATCAGTACTTAGTCCTGCTAGTGAAGGCAGGGGGCTGGACTTAATGACCTTTCAGGGTCCCTTCCAGTTCTATGAGATAGGTATATCTCCATATATTTATATTCCATCTCTCTATACATGTCAACATCCCCATCTTTTAAATAAAGAGCCATTTTTCTCAACACAATACATCTAGAGCATACTGTACATCCATGGTGCCCCATCACACACAATGTGTGCCAGTGTCCCTACAGCACCTACTGAACACCAGCATTATCTTCGTAATTTCTGAGAAGTCAAAATGGTCTGTTGTATATATCAACAGAAGTCTAATAAATAAAATAAAATTAATCCTCAGCAGTTATCTAAAAAAATAGCACCAGACCACAAGTAGTAGAGAACACAACACAGAAAGGACCATAAAACTGTTGTTTGGGTCCACAAGCAACTGATCCTAGCACAACAGAACTCAACTCTGAAATCCTTACTCAGACAACACTCCCACTGAAGTTCTTGGGAGTACTGCCTGAGTAAGGACTTCAGGATTGGGTCCACATTCCTTAAAATAATATACAGTATGAGACAATCACTTTCTAAAATACCATATTATCCATGATGAAGAAAAAAACAGATAACTGAAAAATTCATAGGTACACTATGGCAGATTTAAAAGGAACCCTAAAATTATTTTTAATCTGTTTAAAGCTGCATGTACTTAACATACTGCATTCTCCTCTTCAAAAAAGCCAGAGGCATATAGGGAATATATTTCCTCTCATTAAGCTAATGTATAGGCTTGATTACACTTTTTAAGCATCTCCTGGTCTAATTTTATTTTCATGAATATTTTTTTCTAATCTTATACCACCCCACAATGGAAACAGGGTAACATTTTGGGCTTTATCCTCTCTCTCTCAAAGGCTCAGTTGTTTATTAAAAGCTGTGTCCCCCATGTTATATTTAATATTTGTTGTTATTACATGTATGTCTGACAGACAAAGGATAAAAAAAAAAGTCAAAATCCTCTGACTCCAAGGAAACATTTCAAAGTTGTTCCTGTTTACCTGCTGGGCAGTTGCACTCTGGAGGCGCTTCTCTTGCTATTCTTATTTTTGCCAAATGCTCATAGGATTTCTGTGGGGGAAAGGGGAAACATTAGCCAACTTGGTAAGCATTAGCTCACTCCATTACAGCCAGGATTATAGACTTGCATGTGTAAAACTATGATTTACAACTATTTGAAAGACTGCATAACTAATGATGACTTCTTTACTTGGACTTGATCCAAACTGTATCAGTGACCTAAACACCCCGACCACAACTTGAACATTTTTCACACACACACACACACACACACACACACACACACACACACACACAGAGAGAGAGAGAGAGAGAGAGAGAGAGAAAACTGAGTTTCTACCTATCGCAGCTTCATTTGTGTGATATTACATCTCCATACAAACTACCTCTTCCCCCACACGTAGCATCTGGGGCATATGGATTAAATGTAGAAACTTGGGTTCCTCGGGTGAGAGAAGAGTCAATAATAACATTATACACGAAGGTTAACTACTCTATCAGGGTTATTTCAGACTCTGCTGCCAAACGGGCTAGAGAGATCCTTATGACAGCCCTTTGAAACCCACACCTTACTTTAACAGCCACATCCAAGGGCTTCTTTTCAAGCCTTAACTTTAGATACTCTTGTATCCAACCCACCCCAAGTAAAGCATTTATTAGGATCAATAATATTCAACAAAGGGATTTCCCCTAATCTCCATGAGATCATATTATTTTTTAAACACCGGCAAGAGTCCCTCTCTCTTGAGTTCTCCCTCTACTCTCTGCCACACACACATTTGGCAATTTCACTATGCTGCAAGTGCCCAATGTTTCTTTCTAGCCTTTCCACGAATGGTCCCCCTCACTCATCTACCCCCACCCCAACCCCTACCTTCATTTCCAGCATAAATCCTGGGGAATAGGTTTGCTCACATCCGTGAAGCAGAAACTCATGTTGGAAATGGCTAATTAAAGGTCCTGCATAGGACATCCCAGTCCCACCCATGTCCAGACTCACAGACAACACCAAGTCTTCCACACCTGAGCTAGAAGTCGCTCCACTTTTTCTTGCATCATTGAATTTAGCTGATCCAGGGAGAAACCGGGCAGCAGCTGGTAAGAAGCAGCAGCAGCAGAGAAGTCCCCTTGGGCGCTCTCGATGGCAGAGACCCTCGCGTGTAGATCACTGGTCTTCACCCCCAGATACACACAGGAGGCTACAGCCACCACTGACAGGAAAGCAGCCAGCAGCGAACTGGAGGGCAGAGTCCAGCTAGGACAGCAGCGCTGTCCCCCAAGGCAGCTCGGCTCCCCGTTGCCATCCTGTCTTTTGGCTTCTTGGCTTTTCCCCAGCATGCTTTTCCACCCTGCAGATGCAGCCGTTTTTCCTCGCTCCCCCTTCCCCTCCCCCGGCGGGGGCAACTAGTTTACAGAGGCAAAAAAACAGCTGAAAAAATAAAGCAAAAGCCCAGAAATGGGTTACACGCTTTCAATGCAAAGAGAGAGCACGCAGCAGTGCCTTCATTGCCAACGGCACCCCGGGAGGGATCAAAAACCAACCATCCAGCGGGAGAGCGGGCGAGACCCAAAAAACCAGCCGGGCAAAAACAAAGCAGCAGGGTGGTTTTTTGCGGGGACGGGGAGGGGAGAGTGTTTCAGATCTCCGACCCGCCTGGAGAAAAACCTTTGCGAAGTATCCCAAGTGTGGCGCCTGCAAACGCCTGTCACTTGTCAGCGAGATTTCAGGTGCACGGGGAGGAGATGGGGAGGTAGGGGGGCGCCCTCCCGGAGATGGAGCGGGCGGACTTGTTGCTTCCCCTTCTCCGCTCCACCTGGCTCGCCCCCTAAGAAGAGGTTCAGTTCAAGAGCCGCAGCACGGCACGGCGAGGGGGAACTCAGCAAGTGGCTGCAGCCCCGCGGCTCCCCAGCCCCCCGTCTGCGGGTGTGCGAGCCCTGAATATCCCTCACGCTGTATGTGTGTCAGTAGCACAGCGCAGCAGCGGCGGCGGCTTCCCCTCTCCTGCTCTCCCCTCCGAACTGGCCACAGCTCCCGCTGCACGCCGCCTCCAAGCCCCCGACAGAACCTCCCGGGCCTCATTAACATAATTTATTCACCTAGTCCGAGGGGAGGTCGCCCAGCCCCTCACCCAGCGGGAAGACTGGGGATTCGGCTCTTCGCGTAATTTATGCAGAATCCCGGACCGCTCACCCAAAGCTGGTTGGCTGCGCCCGACCGTTCATTAGACTAACGGGCTCGGACCGGCCACTTGCGGGGGGGGGAATGGGGTACGGGCTGCTCCAAGCGGGGCCATCATGGAGCACCCGACCCTGCTTCAGGCTCCTGCCCCCCGCTGCAGGGGTGGGGCTCTGGAGCTCGACCCGAAAGAACCTGGTAGCAGTTTATGTGAGTGATATTAGAACTCTGCATTGTCCGTCTGGATAGGTGGAGGGTGTGTGGCTTAAGGACAGGACTTGGCTCTGTCCCTGCTTCTGCCACAAACTCCCTGTGAAATCGTGGGCAATAGCACTACTTTCTGATACTTAGCATTTTCCCCTCCACAGACCTCTAAGTATAAAGCTGGGTAAACATCATTATCCTCGTGTTACACCTGAGGAAACTGAGGCACAGAACCATTATGTGACTTGCCCCAAGTCCCGTGGCCATGCAGGTTGATCTACACTGCAATAAATCACCAGCGGCTGGCCTATGTCAGCTGACTAATGCTAGCGGGACTACAAAACTGCAGTGTAGATGTTGCTGCTCAGGCTGGAGCTGGGGCTCTGGGACCTGCCAGGGAGCCCGAGACAGCTGAGCCCAGCAAGCCCTAGACAGCTGACACAGGCCAGCTGCAGGTGTTTTATTGCAGTGTAGACATACCCTCCATGTCCAAATCAGGAACAGAAGCCAGGTTTTCCAATACCATGCCCCATCAAGTCACTCAGTTTCCCTGTCTGTAAAATAGGAGAGAGAATACTTGCATACTTTCACAGGGGATGAATAAGAGGGTGTTATGATACATAATTCATTAATATATGTAGAATTCCATAGTATTATTATTCAGTTGCCATTTCTAAAGTGGATGCATGACACTTTTTAAAAATGAAAAGGACAATTGTGTGTACAATTAAGTTGCTATTTGCAAAATGTGTGCACTCAGACTCCACTCAATATGCTTCTTTTTTTCAAGGTGGATACGTGAACCCTGCACAAATTCTGTATCACTTGAGAGATCGGTACTTCTTCCCCTACCCTATGCTTGTGTAGTCATTTTAGCTATTGAATTTTTGTTTTGTTTTTCCTGTGTTTACCAACTTGCTTCTCCGCTCTTGCACACACACTAATGAATTTCCATTATTCCTGTTTTGTATGACTAGAAAAGAAGCATTAACATGTACTGAATCGCCATATGACCTAGTGACTAGTTCAGTTTTTGTGCTCTCTCTTTCTCTGTATCTCTTTCCTGCTAACACTGCATTTACCTGTTGGGTTTTGTTTCCCATTTTAGCCTCGTCACAATGTAGTTGAGAGAGTCGCTGCTGACTAAAACTAATGCTTAGCACTTATACAGCACTTTTCATGCTCAGCAAACTTTTCAAACACTAAAGGGCCTGATAGTAGAGTCCTTATTCACCCTGGTGAGCACATACGGAAATATTCTCAGGAAAGACAATGCAACTACTCACATCTAAAGTGGATGCATGACACCGTACTCAATAAGGACTCCATAAGCTGATTTCAAATAGATTAGCAGAGTTGGTCAGACAATACAGAAAGTGATTTGTGAATATTTTCACAAACAAAAGCAGCAAGTTCAGGAGAGGGTTGTTTTATTTTGGTGGAATCTTTCGTTGTTTAGGAATATTCAGACAGTGACTGCTATCATGAAAACAATTGCAAATCCCAACAGCTTTGTCCATTCTAGCATAAACAATTATTTGTCTGAAAATTTGTAGCAGAAGTGTATTATTCATAGTTACCCATTTGCTATTTGTCATTTGTTATTGTTTTTTTCCTTTAAAGTTCTGGGTTCCCAGTCAGGGAGCAAAACTAATCTCATGTGATTCTAGGTGATCAGTCACTCACTATAAATAATGAACAGTTGAAATGAACAGTTTACCACACACACACACACACACACACACACACACACACACACACACACACACACACACACACACACACACACACACCATAGGTCAAAATCACACAATCTATTCAGTCATCACAGATGAATAATGAATACTTTCTTAGGCTTAGTTCAAACACTAGTTGCTAGCAGTGAAGAGCTAAATTTGCAACAAACATTATTTGCAATGCATAACCTGACCATGTGAAACAATCTTCACAACACCCCTCCCTGTGGTAAGGGAGCATTGTTATCTCCGTTTTACAGTTGGGAATACTAAGGCAGAGAGAAGTTGAGTGTCTTGATTAAGGCCACTGAGGAAGCCACTATTAAAGCCAAGATTATTCCTGTGCCTCTAAACAGTATTCTGCTATATTTTGCACTACATCAAGAGTAGGTACCGCTTCACACAGAGTAAGGTGAAATTCTCCCTTGAGGTCCATGGTGAAAATGGCAGTTTATTTCCATTTCAGTGCAAAAACAGCCTCTCTCTAGATTCTTCCATGCCCCAAGCAGGGGTTAACATTAGCCATAAATCACATCTGACTTGGTATAATATGAAAAAGGACTACTGTTTGGCTAAAGAGGGGTGTTTGTGCATCTCTGCTCCATATCCTACCATCTTGAATTTGGATTAAATTAGAGTAATGCACACAATATTCCATGCGAGCGTGAACTAATTAATGCACAACTGCAACCTTAGATGTGAAACCACTAGTCACATCTGTATATCTACATACATTGTAAAAGACACCAAGCAACCCTCAGCAATCCAGTTCACCATGTTCCTACTGGACAGCTGGTTCCTCTCATACCATATGTCCCTCATACCTATATCCAGAAAAGTCATAAGAAACCTTTAACTTTCTACTGCGCAAAGCATATAAGGACTGCTACTGTGCTAGAATAAAAAAACAGTTCCCTGCAACTCACGGATACCTAAAATGCCCCTTATACTCTTGATTGCGTAGTCAGCCATCCTCTTATAGACCGTTGGTCACACATGTTGTCCCTCCTGTTCTGCCTTCAAAAAATGATGAGAACCAGTCTAGAGCATCCCTCATGAAAATACATCTGCTAATGTCACTCCCAAACAGTGAGGAACGTGGCAAAGGACAAAGAGATGACCAGTGCCAAATCTCCTGCCCTACTGTGATTAACGTAAGCAACATTTTCTTTATTACAAAATCCTAGGTCAGAAATGGTTGGTCATACAAAATGCGGTTTGCAAATGCTTATGAAAATATTTGTCCAGAAACCAACAGATAAAGATGAGATAGAATTAAAATCTCTATTGGCTTGGTTGCCATATGCACATAATTCATATTGTCTGTGAAACAGACAATTGTGTGACTGTGGGCAAATGCATGTCAATAGGGTGATATTTGTGTTTCTCTTTCACAAAAAGAGCCTGAAAAACCATCATAGAGGCTTCTTCATTCACCTGCCCATGCTCACCCATGTGGCTAATACCAGGTTGGGATGTCTTGCTTCCAGAGTGTGAACAGCAAGGCAGGAAGTATGGAACAAATGCAATTAGTGCACTGAGTCAGTATGAATGAGGACATAACAATGGGTGTGTAACTGTAATCATTTTCTTTGGTTACCCTCTTCTACCTGATAGACACCCTGAACAGAAAGGATTCAGTAAGTGTACTCTCCTCACATTTTATAATATAATAATAATGGATAACATTAGATATGTAAGATACTCACTCTTCACTGAGCATAACACATTGCAGGGCACTGGACCAACAGGATCAGGCCATGACACTTTCCTTTTGCTTTCTTTCTACAAGCTACAGGGAGAATCCATGACCTGCATCTCTCTGAATGCCAGTGGGCCTTGTTTTCATTTTGGACCCATCATGATGTCAGAGCTAAGATTGCATCTATTTGGAGCCATCATCAAGACTGAAGCCAGCTTTCCATATTGCTTTTGAGTATGTTATTCATACAGTGAAGACACTGTTTTTCATTTTTGTTTTTAAAAAAACCCCAAAACTTATTTGGAAGTGTTGTTTTATTGGTGCTGATTTCATGTTTTTGAATTACAAGGGATAACTAGGTCCAAACAGTCAAGCTCCTGCTTCAGTAGTGAAACAGGTAGCAGTTCGTATGAGTGAACAGTAATTTAACCACTCTGAAACAGTAACTGTACCTCAGATATAATTGATCACAGATAAAGTGTATTCTATTTACATTCAGATTATAGAATCTGTTCTAGAGCCTGTTCTGTATTTGGTAACTAATTAGAACAAGGCAGCTTGAAATAAGAACTGTATCCCAAATATTACAGGGCAAGCTATTTACCTATACAGGTAAAATACAAGAAATCCCAGATCTGCAGCAGCTAAATTCAAAAGGCAGTTAAAAAAATAAGGAAGAGGTTTCTAAATAAGATCTATTGAGCTGATGGTGCTCAAAGACTCAAGGCAACGTTGCTCTCTGACAGGAAGAGGTTGCTCTTCCTGACTCCTTTGAAGATCCAAATCACTAAGTGCCACATTTCAGCAGATCTTGTGTATGACCAGGACAGAGGAACTTGTACCAAATGCTACTGTCTGATTTTCACTGATCTTTTTTGGAGATGTGGATGGGGTTTGCAGATATGCATTTCTGCCAGACACAGCTAGTGTCTGAATTTATTTCTGTATTTTTACTTCCACAGTGTGCCTCATTCCAGCTGACCAATATATAACTGCATTTCTTTACCAGATACAACATAGACCTCTGATTAGAAGCATACAAGAATAAATCAATAAAATATAAACAATCATCTGCTGAAACTACAGGCTACCCTGAGCTTAGGCAACATTTGTATCTATGGTCAAGAAATGCAGGAGACATAAACTAGACAAGAGTTAACTATAAATTTTGGGGTTTTTTTGGATTCTGCTTTGGGGTTCTGGTTCCACATCTAGAGAATGAAGATTTAAAAGAGTTAATGCAGTCACCAAAACTCCAAGATGGAATTTTAGCCTGATATTCCAAATGTTGCTGTGGTTAAATTGGATTTATATATTACATGGATGTGAATCCTAGATCTTGGCTGTTGCTTCCTCCTTCCACTCTTCTCTATTCCGCCCTTGGTCCAGAGAGGAACTCACCTTCTGCTCACATGGTTTAAAATTCACATGATACATGTCTGGGAAATCACACTCTGGAGTTCTGAAGATTTATTTATTGCATTCATTGTCCTTAACACTGCAGCCCATGAATTATTACACCCCCAAGTTCTCCCATTCGACATTTTTGTAGTAGAGGGAGTGGCATTTCATGGCATGAGGCAGATCACATGCCAGCTTTTCAGCTACAGCATGACACCTAAACTGTAACATTCATTTCACAGAGACTTGCCACAAAATGCTGCAAACCTCCAGTTTGCTTAGTAATTTCTTTCACTCACTGAGCCTGATTCACCCCAGTGAGAGCAGAGAAGTGCAGTTTGCTTGCCCAGTACCTATCAGGCCAGAAACACCCAGTGGGAAATTCACCTGCTAGCAAAAGGAAATGCAGTTGCACTGTTGCTACCCTCTGCCAGGGAAGGGAAGCTTTAGTAAGAACTCTGCCACCTGAAAGTGCACCCGATGGACTGTTCATTTCCCTGTGCACTTTGTGGGTCATACCAGTGGGCTTCAGGCCCATCAGCAGAGCTCACGTCTGTGTGGCTCAGATAGGGTAGCACACAATCTGGCCAGCAGGGCAGATCTAAGGGCTTGTTGACACAGTGGGCTCTACAGGGCTGAGATTTCTTAAGTGCACTAATATATTGCACATTAACTGGTCCATGTAGACCCTGTTGGTGCTCACTGTTCCCTAGTGCACTATAATGTAGTACTGTTTCAAACAGTGCTATGTTAATCAATCATAAAATCATAGGACTGGAAGGGACTTCGAGAGGTCATCTAATCCAGTCTCCTGCACTCATGGCAGGACTAAGTATTATGTAGACCATCCCATACAGGTGTTTGTCTAAGCTGCTCTTAAAAATTCCACAACCTCCCTGGGCAATTTATTCCAATGCTTAACCACCCTGACAGTTATGAAGTTTTTCCTAATGTCCAACCTACACCGCTCTTGCTGCAATTTAAGGCCATTGCTTCTTGTCCTATCCTGAGAGGTTAAGGAGAATAATTTTTCTCCCTCCTCTTTGTAACAACCTTTTATGTACTTGAAAACTGTTATGTCCCCTCTCAGTCTTCTCTTCTCCAGACTAAACAATCCCAATTTTTTCAATCTTCCCTCAGAGGTCATGTTTTCTAGACCGTTAATCATTTTTGTTACTCTTCTCTGGACTTTTTCCAATTTGTCCACATCTTTCCTGAAATGTGGCGCCCAGAACTCCAGTTTAATCAGTGCAGAGTAGAGCAGAAGAATTAATTCTTGTGTCTTGTTTACAACACTCCTTTTAATACATCCCAGAATGATGTTTGCTTTTTTTGCAACAGTGTTACACTGTTGACTCAGTGTAACACTTTAGCTTGTGATCCATTATGACCCCCAGATCCCTTTCCATAGTGCTCCTTCCTAGGCAGTCATTTCCAATTTTGTATGTGTGCAACTGATTGTTCCTTCCTAAGTGGAGTACTTTGCATTTGTCCTTACTGAATTTCATCCTATTTACTTCAGACCATTTCTCCAGTTTGTCCAAATCATTTTGAATTTTAATCCTATCCTTCACAGCACTTGCAACCCCTACCAGTTTGGTATTGTCCGCAAATTTTATAAGTACTCTCTATGCCTTTATCTAAATCATTGATGAAGATATCAAACAGAACCAGACCCAGAACTGATCCCTGTGGGACCTCACTTGATATGCCCTTCCAACTTGACTGTGAGCCACTGATAACTACTCTTTGGGAACTGTCTTCCAACCAGTTATGCACCCACCTTATAGTAGCTCCATCTAGGTTTGTTTCCATCATTTGTTTATGAGATGGTCATGCGAGACAGTATCAAAAGCCTTACTAAAGTCAAGATATACCACATCTACCGCTTCCCCCCATCCACTAAGCGTGTTACCCTGTCAAAGAAAGCTATTAGGTTGATTTGACATGATTTGTTCTTGACAAAATCCATGCTGACTGTTACTTATCACCTTATAATCTTCTAGCTGTTTGGAAATTGATTGCTTAATTATTTGCTCCACTGTCTTTCCAGGTACTGAAGTTAAACTGACTGGTCTGTAATTCCCCAAAGAAGAAAACCACTTTCTATTTCTATAGCATTGTTCATGTGAATGTATTATAGATCACTTCACAACAGATACAAATCTATCCTGTGTTTTTTAGAACCTCAAATATTCACTAATGCTAGCTTTACAGCTGACATTTGGGAAATCCTGGCAGGGGGCCAAAAATGAGTGGCGAACCACAGTCAGAAATGGAATGAGGAGACCAGACTTGATAACCTTGGACTGAAAGAGGCTTGCTATGACTCCAGGATAGTTAGTGTCTCTGGGTGCTCTGCTCTATTATTTTTATTTACATATATAGCACCATTGGTATGCATGGGTTTTTGCAGACAAATATGAGGACACGGTCCCTGCTCCAAACAGTGAATAATCTAAGGACTCAATCCTAAAAACACTTACACTCATGCATAATTTTACACAAGTAGTAAAGTCAAGAAGTAAAGTTAAAATAGGCACTAAAGTATTTGAAAGATCAGGGCCTATACAGAAAACATATAGAGAAGGAGCAGGAGATGGGATGTGGCAAAAAGCACATGATCGAGAAGTGCTGTTTGCCACTTGATCTTATTGATTCCACAGTTTTATTTGGAGCTTTTCGGCAGTCTGTTTTGTTTTGCTGTTGGGTCAATGTCAAATGTTTTTAATATAAAAAGCATCCATACACTTTGGCTAAAATTTTGTTTTAGACTAATGAAAAAGAAGAATGAACAAAACATACTCTCCTTTACAGGGCACAATGTGTGCCCCTCATCTGTAAAAACTATATCAACTCTGAAGATAAAAGGCTTATGTTCCTCCACCGTAGGAAGAATTATTTAAAATGGGGAAAAACCAAACTGCGGGAGTAGAATTTGATTTATTAAAATGGAAAATGAAGAGTAATGGGCGAGGAAGAACATAAGAGTTATTGGAAGGCATCTGAAACGAGTGAGTGAGCCATTTAGGCTGGGAGTTTTGCCATTTGTCAAGGTGGATTGTGTCTGTTCTAATTGGGGACAAGGCAGTTGAGACTTAGTAGATGATTTGGAATAAAATATTTTACCACTAACACTGCCAGCTTTCTCTAATTTCTAGAGTTACCGCCATAACCCTGTCTAGGATTACGTATTCTTCTCCCTCTAACCAATTTACTAAGGAGAAGGATGAACTATCAAGATGTTAACATCCCTATCAAGATGTTCAGCACCCTCAGTCTCAGCCATTTAAAACTTCCCTTCTTGCTACCTTTAGTGCTTCCTTTGCCATCTTAAGCCCTTTATGCTATATCCATTGCTAAATCTGCATATATGTTATATATGTTACTAAATCTGCAGTAGGAAGTCTTTAATAGACTTTGCCAGCATTGCTTTGAGATATTTTATTTTTCCAATCAGTTCTAGATCCTCTTATTTCACTGAGGTCTGAATAGAGATGGCTCCATCCCTCAGTTTAACCACATTTGGGAAAGGTGAGACTGCTGCTCCATGTATTGTTAAACAGTCCCTTGCTCAAGCATCAGTGTTTTACCAAAAATCTCTAAGCAGTTGCAATATGAGAGGAAACTTTATGGCTTGACCTAGTTCCATTCCAGGGTTGTTGCTCCTTATTTTGTGGACGTTAACAAGACCCTGAAGATAAAAGATGGTGAATGGCAAAGTTTTCTACGTTACCATGATATATTTTAATTTCTACCACAAATCACCCCCACAGGAACTCTATTCATTCCCTAGTTCTGCTTACAAGCTACAGGTTTTTCTGATTTTGCATAAAGGACGCCTCAGAAAGAAAGCAGGACTATTGGCAACAGCAAGATGCCTAGAATGAGGTGTTCCAATGCAGAGCAGAGCAACATTAAGTACCTTTGAGGATTTGGGCTTCAGTACCTAGGAAATTGTTAGGGGAAGGCAGTCTGGATGTTTTTTGCCTTTGTTCAGGGTCCAATTTCTAGATGAAGTGTGGGCAGAACATCCTCTTTCCTCAGCACCAAGACCACTGTGAGAGCACTCCCGAATGTTGATCTTCAGCACTGACATATTCAAGAGATAATTCTGCATGGCATGGTGACCTCAATATCAAGAATCTGTTCTTCTCAATGTATTTCTATGTGCAGCAATGTAATAACCACTCCTCTCTGAAATTCTCTGGGCTTACTCTTATTTTAAATTATTAAAGAGTTCAGTGGGATATAAATGCAGTCTTTATTATCAGTAAAATGTTGAGAAACTAGTATTTCCCCCTAGCCGTAAAGAGAAGTTATCAAGCTAAAAGAAACACGATGACCGGTACATTGTCATGAATCAATTTACTTTGAGGTAGCAGAAGGCTTAGTAAAGACCTGTGCTGCTCTGAAATCTTCCTGGTGAGGAATTTGTTTTTTTCCTTTTGATAAAAACACAGAGAAAATAGGCCTGTCAGTACAAGTTAGCCACTTCAAGAGTCTATGGCTAGCCAGGAGCTCATATGACCTATGTAATTCAATTCCCATATTTGCTTGGGAATATGGGCCTCAGAGTTTTGTCTCCATCATCCTGACCCCCCGGGCCAACATCTCTCAGAGCATTTTTTGGTATATTTCAGAGGCACAGACTTCCCACATTCTTGCCATACACTCCCTCTGTCTTATGTTTTGGACTAGTTCTATAGTTTGTAGATGAGGAACAAGTCAAAGATGAATTCAAGAGTTTGTGTCTTCCCCCACATGCCTTGCCTACCTGCAAGTTTAAATCTTTGCTAGTAATATCAATTGTTAGCCCCAGCTAACGATGGTTAGGTTGAGAAGCAGATGGGTGGGGATAGCTGACTGAAAGTCAGTGGGTTAACTAACTAGCACATGCATCAAAAAATTCTTCAGCCACAGAATTCCAGGCCTTTTTCCTTCAGGGCTTCAACTAGAGATCAGGTGATAATTGAAAATAACGTGGTCCTCTCGAAAAACAGCAAGTAGGTCAGTTAAGCTGGAAAGATGCTATTTTTTGAGAGACCATATTATCTTTAATTATCACCTGATCTCTAGCTCCAGAGTATTAGCTGGGAGGCAGCCTGTCAGTCACAGGTGGCGGCTAAGCCTAACTCTCTTAAAGGGCCACACCATGACAGTGACCCTTGATCTCTTTATATGATAAAATTATGTACAGACCCTTATAGAAGTACCACTTTATCCATGAAATTCAGCTACAGCTGGGATGAAATATGTTAACTGTCTAACAGCACATAGCAATTCTATACAACAGGTTTGAAAGGAAGGGAAGAAACTGAGACCAAAGGGTAAAATTAGATAGAATATAAACTACTTGAGTCAGAATTTTGTTAGAATGCTAGAGTTAACACTCCTATACTTGCCAAATGTGCCACAGAATCTTTAATAACTATAAGTAATTAGGATGTCAACTTTATGCCTCATGAAACAGATGGCACCTACAGTGCCCTCTAACACCACGTTAGCAGATCAGTGTATTGATTCAGGAGGAAGAAGTCTACGTATGGAATCAGCAGCATCACAAAAGTGTTCCAAGTTCTACTTTAGATTGACTCTTACTTAATTTGTGAAATTTGACAGCATCACAGCACAAGGTACTATGACTGCAGGCAATGCACATTAATCTCTAGAATTTAAAAATTACCAAGATTAAGACATACTGGTAGTATCAATCATTAAAGGGGTAAACAAATTTGGGTATAAGGTGGGAACCCCACTCTTTTCTGGCAATGCTTAAAGATTTTGCTGCCAAAATTTCATTAGCTGTACTATATGGTTTAGTTATTTGTGTCTTCATTAATGTGTCTGTTCTGGAATTAATTTTTTAGATGGTTTACCCACAGGACTACCAGCCCATATGCTTAAAATAAAACTGGATTTTTCTTATTGGAAGTTAGAGCTTACCTGTATATGATTACATATCTTAAGAAACTTATAAGCCGCCTTCTCAATCTGTTTAGAAGAGAAGGACAAGTCCTATTTATTTATGAAAGATGCACCCATTGAAGTATCTTGGCACAAAATATGGTACAGTCATTTTAACACATTATTAACTACAGCTGGGATGTAAGACTTTCTTGAGTGGTCTGAAAATTTCAGATTCTTGATTACAGTGAGCAATGGTTACCCCACTATGATCAGCACACTGCAGCATGCCCACCTAAACTAGAGGTTACAGGCTGCTTCTATATTTCCTATGAAAGACAGCTGCACATTAGCCTAGTGATTTCGGTTGAAGACTACACCTCTATATTGGAGTCTTATTTGAAAAGTTATACTGACGAAGAAATTCAGATAAGCCTATGTAAGATGATGATTCCAATAGGTCGATTTACTGCTGTAGCCGTACTAACACCACCATCTATACCATCATGAATCGAATTCATTTGAAAATATTTCTACATAATCTTACAGACTATCACCTGCACTGGATTTGAAGCTCAAAATGGACCCCCAACACACACCCAAATGCAAAAGGTGGAAACCTCTGTAAATTAGTCACATGCAGTCCTTGTTTATTTCCCTTTGCATTACTCTTGGTGGCTCCTGTGACCCCCTTGTTAAAGTTCTGCATCCAAACAGAAGGGAAGGGCAGGTGACTTCCTGTCTCTAATGGAGTTCATTGTTGCTCTGGGTACTGCTTAAATCCCCTCTCCGAGAGGGGACTTAGTCCTGAGGCTCTTACAAATACTTCTGAAGAGACTTTTTTGCCTTTGGGATGTACCAAGGGACAAAAAGTATCAATTGTTTCCAAGGGAAGATGCCTCCCTGGAAAAAGGGAGGAGGCTCCTCCTCAAGGCCCTCTACAAATTACACAAGTATAACACTCTCTTGTACTATTAATATACTCAGTGGGCCAGATCCTTAACCAGCATAAATCAACCTAGCTCCATAGACTTCAATGGAACTACACTGATTGACACCAGTTGAGGAGCTGGTCCAGTACACTTTCCAAGAAAATAAACATTTTCAGCAAAGTGTCGCTTAGTACAGATTTGTTTACCAGACAGTACCCACTGTTTCTTTGGTTCTGGCTATGAGAAAGCATTTGTGTTCAAATCATAAATAAATGGATTCTCCAGTCCCTCCTCTCTCCAAGCACATGCACCTCCTTTATGTGAAATTTATCACATGTTAAGAGGGAATATTTTTGTGAGAGCCCGTTGATAAATTATTGGCAGCACTTTATTGCATTACCTGGTTTCTCTGCAATTATTTACTGTCGTCTTAGCTGATCTTGCAGTTACTGGCCAAAGTCAGTTGGTCTTTCTTTACTACAAAAGTTATATAGGTCATATCCTCAGCTGGTATAAATCAGTGCAGCTCAAGTGAAGGTAATGGAGCAACAATGACTGACACCAGCTGAGAATCTGGTCCTTTTGTTTTTGAATAACTGGTTTTCTACATATTATGTAATCTCTCATGCTAGACGAGTAGGCAATCAGTGTAAATTGTTTTGCCTAAAGACCTGTGCTAATTTAAACACAAATCAAGTTGTCCTTATATCATCAGATGCTATTGCTTGAATTTTATTTCCTTATGATTAACTTTAAAATACAGCATGATTGCTTAGAACTGGATAAAGATACCTAGAACTTAATCAGCCAATTACAATTTGTGGATTTTAATTGAGTTTTGCAAGATCCATTCAAACACATAAGGGTCACTGTTTTGTCCCCTTGAGCCATGTATTTAAGTACCATTAATATTAATAGGATTTGTGGGTATTCATCCAGGGAGAATAAACCTCTTAAACACCTTTTTTACTGTACCATTTTGTTTCCTTAGAATTTCTCACCTCTCACAGCTATTTTGTCTTACTTCTCTGTCTTTACAAATACATACAGCACACATTTCTCACTCTTTGAACAATCTTTCCCTCACTCCCTTTATTGATAATTCTCAAGGAAGCTTGAGATACTGTTCCTTGCTTTATTTTCCATTTTCATTGTGAACTTAAGAACACTTATTTTTTCCTCAGCAACTTGTTTCCATTCAGAGACAGAAGCTTCCCCTCCCATATTTCACCCCTGTGAAGGGACATTTATTTGTCTGACACCAGACAGAGACAGATTTATGTCTTTGCATTGTATTAGTATAAACTTACATTTCTGTAACACCTCTCATCCCAAAGGATCCCAAAGCACTTTACAAACTATGGTCCTGATACTGCCAGCACTTACTACCAGGTGTGATGTTGAGTAGTCCCACTAGGATAAACACTTCATTGTTGGTTCCCTTTGAATAGTGAGATCCTGATAGTAAATGGTTACAGCATCAGCCTTTGTTGCCACCTGATGTTGCCACCTGAAAGGTGGATGGAGTTAGCCGACTGGCACACAGCACTGCAGTGGGTGGAAAGGAAATTTTTCCTGTAAACTTAATGGGCCAGTTTGCATAGGAATAGCACTCCATACATCAGAAACAACAAACAATTGCTATACACAAATGAGCTGTTAGCTATGTTTGCTGGCTGAGTTATATTTCCATCATCTAACAATGAGCTGTTTAATAAATAACTTCAGATTCAGTTGTAAGCTAAAGATTTTCTCCTGTAACAGCAAATCACTAACAAAATGAAGCAAAACAACAAAGATGGAGAAGGGCAGAAGGTTGCTTGCAATACAGTTCAATAAAAAAATGTATCTGGAGATATTTCAAATATAGTTAAAAAAAAAACCCAAACTGAATACTGCACATCTTAGAACTAACCTCAAAGTTTTCAGGAAATTGCAAGATACAGTACTTGAATTTTGCTCTCCTGGTCTCCATAAGATCATGGCACAGCTCACAGTTGCCTGGACAGTATGTTAGACATAACATGTTGGCCTTTGCACCATTATCCAATGTGCCATTATCCATTGTGTAAAGGTGTATCCTTTACACCATTATCCAATCCAATTTATGTTGTTGCTATTCATCTTTTCTGCAATGTTTGTTAACTACTATTGCTTATCTGAAGTCCCTGTGATTTGAATCTGCAACCACAAAGGGCCACTGGACCTCCACTTTTCTCAGCTAAGCAAAGATGTTGCAATTGCAGTAGAGGACAATGAAAGCAAGGAGAATACATCATCCCAGCGCTTTATAGTAGGACAGGGTGAAATCAATGACCATATCCATCCCAGGTAACTTCAAAAAGTGTGCGTAGTAAAAAAAGATGCACCAAAAACTAGGAAGATATGAAAAACACCCACGAGTGCAAACTCACCTAGCATTGATGGTAATGTGAGCAGGAATCAGTAGGGGAGTTTTCACAGATGGTCCATACATAAAGGAAAGGCATTGATGCAGTAAGGTAATCATGTTTATCTATATCACACAGTTCTGGTGTGAGAGATCCATCTTATTATTATGCTAACAAAAGAGATAGGGCAAAGCAGCAGTTATCACCAGCTTTGGGATACATCAAGATTGTATGATATTGGGTGGGGTGTGGGGGGGAGACGCTGCATGTAAAATACTGATTGCAACTTGCGCATCTTGGGCAAAAGATCATAAGGTCAGAAGCAAACTATGCTGTGGAGGCAGAGATCTGGCGTAAGTACAGAGTGTGGTAGGACTCCACATGTAGGAAGGCTCTGCCAATATAAAGCAGCTGCTGCCACCTCCACCATTCAGTAAATTCATGTCACTTCAGAGCACAGTATGAATTTTGGATGGTGCTCAGTTATCTCATGCATCAGATACCGTGTCTCAAGAAAAGAACAAGTCAGGAGCAGCTTCAGACGGGAGTGTGAAATATATATTTACACTCTGCACCAGACACTTAGGAAAAGACTGATGAAAATATCAGTCATTGCAGATGACAGCTAAGGAACAGGATTCATATACATGTGATAGGGGATATATTACCTTCTCTGAAACAACGCTCCCAACTCATTACAGAGGACTTGTCTACATACAGACCTCCACCAATTTAAGTAAATTGGTGCAAGTTTGTGGGTGAGCACTCATATCAGCATAAACCTGCCCTATATCAGTTTAGCTTGCCTTATAACAGTTTAATGGGGGCAAAGGGTCTAGATGCATTGCAGAGTGTCCACACACAAAGTTGTACTGGTTTAACTAAATTGGTGCAACATAAAACCATTAGGCTACATCTACACTACAGGGGGGGGTCGATTTAAGATACGCAAATTCAGCTACGCGAATAGCGTAGCTGAATTCGACGTATCGCAGCCGACTTACCCCGCTGTGAGGACGGCGGCAAAATCGACCTCCGCGGCTTCCCGTCGACGGCTCTTACTCCCACCTTCGCTGGTGGAGTAAGAGCGTCGATTCGGGGATCGATTGTCGCGTCCTGACGGGACGCGATAAATCGATCCCCGAGAGGTCGATTTCTACCCGCCGATTCTGGCGGGTAGTGTAGACCAGGCCTAGTAGCACAACTGTGTGGGTAAACCAAGCCTAACATATAATTGGCCACTGAACGGCAGACCTCTAATCAAACAAATTCAAATTGATACAATTGTCAGAATTAAATCAGTCAGCCATGCATGTAGGTAGAGTCTCCCCACCATTCACTCACACAGTGGCACCATAATAGCTCCCATATGTGGAGGGGAAAGTTAGCATGTTATTGCTCACTCTTTACTAATTGTTAATGCTGGTTCTAGAGGGCTGCACAAGCAGGAGGGATTTGGCCACGGCCATGCCATTTTAGGAGAAGAATACACAAAACAAGAATAAACCATGCACATCATTATCTGCCCTCTCCATCCCTGCTTTGTGCAGGTAGCATGATGGTGTAATAATTCTGCTATCTTACTCACTTTTCAAATTGTTAAGGTGTCATATGCTGCTCGCTTTCTTTCCATCACTTGCTTGGCATGGCTACATAGCCAACAGTTTGTAGGTTCAAACTCCAACACAGAATCCTACATTGTGGGGCTCCTCCTTAGCGGGGTGTGTCAGTGTTGCCAACTCTTACAGTGGTTAGAATGAGTTTCACAAGATGTGAGGATTTTCTGAAAGCCCCACCCTCTGTGTTGGAGTCAGGCAATTACACAGGGCCGGCGCTTCCATTTAGGCGACCTAGGCGGTTGCCTAGGGCACCAGGATTTGGGGGGCCGGCATTTTGCCGCCCTCGGCGGCAATTCGGCAGCGGGGGGTCCTTCCGCGCTCCGGGTCTTCGGCGGCAATTCTGCGGCTGGTCCTTCACTTGCTCCGGGACCCACTGCCGAAGTGCCCCGAAGACCGAGAGCGCGGAAGAACCCCCCCGCTGCAGAATTGCCGACGACGACTGGGAGCGCAGAAGGACCCCCGCCTAGGGCGCCAAAAACCCTGGCGCCGCTCCTGCAATTACATGAGAATCTCAGCTTCCTTTTAAAAAAAATAAGTTTCTAGACCCTAGAGAAAAGTTTGAAAACATGAACCCTAAGGACTCAAAAACCAGAAGCCAAATAAAAATGTTAGAATTTATGATTTTTTTAGACATGTGTGATTTATAAGCCAATTTCATGATTGGGGTGGGGCTGACATGTTTTTTGAATGCTTGCTCTTGGGAAAGCTAGTGGTTGCACTTTGATTTGCTCTCTCAGCTGCTATTGTCTTAAATAATATAGGCAAGTTTCCTTGCATAACTGAAGACGTAGGTTGGTTTAGGCTTGTCAGTAAATTATACAGAACCACATTTTAGCTGACCCTTAAGCAGATGTGTGGGGCTTAGTGGGGGGAGTGAGCTTGAACAGCTCTCTTGGGCAGCCTGCACAAGGGCCTCTCACAACTGCATTCCTTATGCTTTGGGGAGCACAAGGAATGTTCCATCAGTGTGTGCCCACATGCATAAGTTGCCCCCAAGAGGATGGGGGCAGGGAGGAAACATGTCTTCTCCTCCCTGCCCACTTCTCTGGCCAGCAGAATGGGCTGATTGATCAGGCTCCCTGAAGCTCAATCTCTCCTATATCTTATAGATAAGACAATAAATAAAATGCATAGCTCTCAGAGATAATAATTAGCATTTCTGTATCACCTTTCCTCCTGAAGGATCACAAACGAAGTATTGCTGAGATGCCGCCACCTCTGGTATGTAGGGGGGCAGCCATCTGGCTCCCAGGACACTGCATAACAAGGAGAGGAAGCATTAGAAGAACATTTATATAGATGAATGCATATCTGTGCTATAATAGCTCTACTCCAGCATAGTATTGGATATTATTATAGGGCCAGTTTTCAAAGTGGTGCACAGAAGGTAGGTGCACAAATCTAGTTTTCAAATAAAAAAAGGTGTGAATCTCCCATAGGCTGTTTAGCATATTATACACTATGGCAAATATTCAAAAGTATTTTCTATTATGTTCCATTTATGTCTGGAATTTGCTTCTGTGTTTTGAGCCAGTAGCAAGTACAGTGCTGAACTCAATACAAATGTTCAGCAACATCAAATAATTTGATAATTTTGACATTGTCAGGTTGTAATCCTTTTTTTCTGCCCTTTGTGTTGGTTGTTAAATGATAAAATATTTATTGTTTGAAATTAGAAGTGTGAGAAAGGACACAATTCAAATCTTTAGATCTGAGCCCAAAATCCAAAGTTTGTCTCCAGATCTAATCCAAAAGTGGAAGAAACCTATTTTCCAGTTCTGATACAGGTACTGATGAAATTTGGTTCTCATCAGATTTCAGGCCAAGAGGGCAGAAACCTAGTGAGAACAACTGATCTTGCAAGGTTTCCGTCATTCAAGATGTCCACTATTTGAACTTCCATGAGAACAGCTCAGTAGACTTTAGCATTGTTTAATCTGAACACAAACCCCTAGTTTTGATTGTTTTCAGACCATAACTAGATTTAATCAGGATTCTGATCTGGAGCAAAACACCACATCTTTGACCCATATTTTAATATGTTGAAATCCAAAAGTACACTTGGAATATAACACGCAACAAAGAATCTCACAATCTCTGGGTTTGAAAATGTAAACAATTGTTATATCCAAATACGAATATTCTGGTAAATAAAAGACTTCTTGTACCATGGTATCCTTCTATGTTTCAATATGGAAAATGCAGTGTTTTTCCTTGTTGATTTGTATATAAAAAATAGATTGCACTGAATTTGTTTCCTTCAGCATAATAAAGCTGGGTCTGGATGGCAGAACAACATTATTGTAGCTAGAAATAAGAGAACTATCCTTGCTCAGATCAGAAAAGAACCATAATATAGAAGTGGTGCAGCCAGATGGCCGAGTGCATAACACTGTGGCTGCCATGAGGGAGACATCCACGTTCAGCACTGCTGATCCTCAGGCCAACTGTGAGGCACCCATTTGTCTATGAGATGTGATGTCCTCAGCCTCCAGGGCACTTAGTGCGTTGCACTTTTGCGCTGCCTAGCAGGTGGTTACCAAGCAACAATGCAGTTTCAGAGGCTTATTGTCCTCTCAGCCACTGGATGAATGCATCAGTCACAGCTGCTGCTTTTCGGAAGGAGACAACATGATTTCAGGGAGGGGAGAGTGGGGGTCAAAGTAGCCTTAAATGAATGTGTTTTTTATAAATTTGATAATTTTGGTGATCAAGTGGTTGATATTTAGAGTTACTCTTTCCCTGGTAAATAAGACTATAAGGAAAGTTCAGAGGTCCCTGGTACCAACTCTCATTGCAAAATAGCAAACCAAATCTTTATTTTTTTAGACTAGGATGACTTTAGCATCTGCCTTTGCTATGAGTGAGTTACATTTTATCATGGTTTGTGAGGGGGAGGAGATACAAAGAAGCAATAGCTTTCTTATATGTGGAAAAACATATCTAAAATGAGACAACCCCATCCCCAATTTTGTGTTATAAGATTGTTAACAGCTCTGACAGCTCCACATTAGCGGACACAGAAACGATGCACATAAACTGTTTGGATTTCAAATGTTTCTTTTGGTCTCCTGTTGTCTGACAGAACAGCTCCACAGCATAACTTTAAAAAAAATATTTCAAATATTTCTTTCCTCTTGGGTTTGTAACATAAACTTTACTCTTGCTGCTCTCAGGTGGGTCTAAGATTCAGAAGGGCCTGATCCTGTGTAGAACTGTGTGCTTTCTGAACATTGCTCAGGACACTCAATTCCCATTGATTTCAGTGGTAGTTGTGAACCTTCAGCAATTCCCAATTAGAGCTCAGCATCTTGCCGGATCTGGCCCTAAGAGAGACATGGGCTGACATCTGGGCTCTTCTAACGTCACTAGCAGCGTTACTATCGACTTCAGTGGGCCCAGACTTCACCACTGGTTCTCACACCATTCCGTTTGCCAACCTAACAAAGTGACTGGTTTCCGCTTTTGTTCAGCCACTTTCCCACATAGCTGGATTTATTTGCAGCCTGAGCAGTTAGGCCAGGAATCTGATATAGCCCTCCCAGCCTGGAAACCATTGAGTGAGGTATACACCAATCACTACAAATATACACAAGAGATTTTAAAAATATCATCCAAATGAAACATGGTGCTGGGGGAATGTGGAGAGGGGAACCCTTGCTACATCTGTTTAACAGGTGTAGCCAGCACTTGCCCCAGCACAGCAATCTCTGGGTCACGGTCTCCCCCCAAGCAATGCTAATCTCTGACCAGCATGGCAGCCACTCCTCTTGTGCTATCATATGGTGAAAGACAGATTACGTCTGGGGACACACAATGGGGGTAAAATGCTCTCTTCTCTATTGGACCCATACAGAATGGCCCATAAGTTAGCCCACAACTATATATCTAGTTGCTCATGCAGTACTGTTTGGCAATACATAATCACACATATTCTTTATTTTATCAAATGAATTACATGCCCAATTTTCTAAACAGTCTGCTAAACTATTCCTGAAACATTTTTTGTGCATCAGTAATTTCCATTTGCCCATGGAATTGCCTGGTTTGCCTACACAAATTTTGTGGGACGTGTCACAAACTCGTGCCCGTAAAGGCTAGTTCACAAAAGAAGCAGTAGTTGAGCAGCCTGGGGAGTAAGATGAGATAGTTCTATTGTCACCCAAATTCTAAAATGGAAAGTTTTTATATGATCCTGTTTCGCTTTTGCAGTATTTCCTCATCCAAAAAAGCTTTACTTTCATTTCACTGGTCCTATGCATTATATATTAATAGGACAGCATATTTCCCCCCTCTTCTACATAAAATGTGGCCTGATCTGAGAGGTGCTCAGCACCTGCAGCCAACACTGACCTTGCTGGGAGTTAAGAGCACTAAGAATCTTGCAGAATCGGGATCTAAATGTTATACTCAGATTGGGGCAAATGATGGCTGTTGAATCTGTAGTTAAGAGGCTTCACCTGATGAGATTGAGCACCTGGCATGACTCAGTTGAAGTGTGGCGGCGTTCCATGATGTGTTGTTCACAGGGAGAGCAAAATAGTACATTCTTCTTTCTGCCACAGGAATTCCAACAGAAGCAGAGAGGCTCTTGAGAGGCCAGCTGCTCCTAACTTTGCTGCTGCAAGAATGCAGCTGAATTTGAAAACTTGTCACCAAGCTGAATCCGTAATACACCTGTCCCTCTCGTCAGTCTCCTTCTGAAAAGTCTCACAGGGACTTAAAAACTAAAGCCATAAAAATGGGATTTAACCAGACTTATTCTAGAATGCAATATGTAACATACATGCTCCATATGTCCCATGGCGGGAATGTTCTTTAAACCAGGATATGTAAACAAGACAACAGCTGAGGAATGGCATGAGCTGACCCATTTTAATTCAGAGGAGGAGACTGTTAGATAAAGCTTTAGAAGAGCATTCCTTTTATATATATACATACACACACGGCAAGAGAAAACAGGAAATATGTTTGATGGCAAGCACTGTCATCTACTTTTTATTTTAATAAGTGTTGGAGCAAAGAGACACCATTTCAGTAGGGCCACCATGATCAGCCCAGTAATAAAAATGGGGGGAAAAAATATACTGCTCACTTTCTCACATTGATACATACAACTGGAACATCTTAGCTCATGAAAATTCTGTCTCATGGCTTAGCTAGGTGACAGGTCAGGAAGGCCATGTCTACACTACAAACTTTGGTTGACAATTTACTTTGGCCTATCGCCACTGAAGGCTTATATCACACATGCACATGTGGCTATTTGCGGCAGTGATGCACATATGCATTAGGAGTGCTTATGCTGGTGTAAAGCGCAGTCTGCCACAGGTAAGTATCCAGTAGGCCATGCGCTGCTGTCTGGCACAATGACTTTTGGAACATTTTCACATTGTTTTGTGGCATAGTAACAATTTTCACAGGAATTTCTGGGAGCAAGGTGTCAAGATCCCAGCATGCAACTTTCTCTACCCCATAATACCTTCCATATTCCATCATTTTGCATTGTTTTTTTTTTTAAACTCCCACAAGCCTGCACAACCCTTTTTAGTCTCTGCCATTTCTGACAGAAGCATTGAGCCTGCCAAGCTCAGCACTATTCTCATGAACATTGCAAATACAGGGTGCACAATTCTGCTGTATTTGCAGACCTTTGGGGTGTACCCCAACCACCAGAATCACAGGGAGGAACATGAGGGTATCTTTGAGGGCAGTTTGTTGATGGACATACTGAAAAAAATTGCAGGTTGCTGGTGGTTTTCACGGAGCAGCTGCAGATGGTGGAGCACCATTTCTAGGCCTAAGAAACGAGCACTGATTGTCCCAAACCTGCATTACAATACAAAGTCACCAGTGACCAGTGGCCGCAGAACTTTCTGATGGAGAAAGTCCCATTCCAGGATCTCTGTGCCAAGCTTGTCCAAACCCTCCAGTGCAAGGACACCAGAATGGGACCTGCATGAACAGTGGAGAAGTGAGTGATGATCATGGTCAGAAGCCTGCAATGCCAGATTGGTACTGGAGTTGGAAAATCCATAGTGGGGGACATTTGCGTGCAAGTGTGTAAGGCCATTAATCGTCTCCTGCTACACAGAACTGTGACTCCTGGCAATGTGCAAGAAACAGTGGGTGGGTTTTCAGCAATACAGTTCCTGTACTGCAGTGAGGCAATAGATAGCATGCCTATCCCTGTTTTGGCACCAGTCCACTTTGCTACTGAGTACCTCAACAGAAATGGACACTTTCCATGGTTATGCAAGCACCAGTAGATCACAGAGGAGGCTTTACCAATATCAGTGTGGGTTGGTCAGGCAAGGTGCATGAGGCTCACATGAGACTACAGGACTGTTCAGAAAGCTACCTGCAGGAATATTTTTTCCTAACCAGCGAATTAACATTGATGATGTGGAAATGCCAATAGTGATTCTGGGAGAGATCCTACTCCTCACTCATGAAGCCATCTTCTGGCCATCTGGACTGGGTGGAGGAAAAATTCCACTATTGGCGCAGTAGGTACAGAATGATTACGAAATGACCCTTTGGTAGACTGAAGGTGTTGTTTACTCACCACATTAAATCTCAGCAATAAAACATCCCAGTGGTTAAAGCTGCATGTTGCATAATATGGGAGATAAGCAGGGAGAAGCTACCACCAGGGTGGAGGGGTGAGGTGGAGTGGCTGGTTGCCGAATGAAACAGCCAGACAAGTGTTATTAGAAGAGACAACTGTGGAGTGGTGTGTCTGAAGGATGCTTTAAAAGTTAATTTTCACAGTCACCTATAGTAGTGATATTCAGTGTAATTTAAATCATGTAGTTTTTGGTTTCTGCCTGCTGGTATCTAGGGCAGTGGTTCTCAGCCTTTCCAGACTACTGTACCCCTTTCAGGAGTCTGATTTGTCTTGCATAACCCAAGTTTCACTTCACTTAAAAACTAGTTGCTTACAAAATCAGACATAAAAATACAAAAGTGTCACAGCACACTGTTAATGAAAAATTGCTTACTTTCTCCTTTTTACCATATAATTATAAAATAAATCATGACTCTCCCAGGTTGAGAAACACTGATAGAGCAATGTAAACGTCATTGTCCGTATGAAATTTTAGTTTATACTGACTTTGCTGGTGCTTTTCATGTAGCCTGTTGTAAAACTAGGCAAATATCTAGATGAGTTAACATACCCCCTGGAAGACTTCTGGGTACCCCTAGGAGTACATATACACCTGTTTGAGAACCTCTGCTCTAGTGCCTCCTGAAAATTATAAATAGTGTTGGACTTGGGGTTTTGCCTGCCACTATGAATTGTGTGGTGCTTGCTGTACATTTTATAAATATGCCTGGGGGTTTTCCTGATGCTATGAATTCTGTTGTGCTTGGTGTGCATTTATAAATGCTGTGATTTCTTGACTGCCACTATGCATTCTGTAATATTTGTTGGGACCTAATAAAGATACTTTGATTCTGCAAAAATACAGTGCACAAAATCAAAGTGCAAATGCACACATACAGTGTCATACAAACAACTTAATGGGGTGAAGCTTATAAAATTCCTGTTGAAGTAAACATTTATGTCTTTTTGTATAAATAAAAAGGTAGTTTAGTGTACTCTATTGTGGCTACACATACACCAATCTGTGGTTTCCACAGGCCAGCGTATGTGACGCTGTGATTTTCTTTGCCGTCTCCATGCATAGAGTGATGGGGTAAAGATGCCATGTGGTAAGTTGGGGGTTGCCGGGAGCAGCAACCATGGAGTTTTCCAAGGAATGCAAAGGCTGATGAGTTTGGGATTTTTGGACCTGTAGGTCAACCAGGGTCTGCAGCATTTGGGTTTGTTGCCTGTGAAGACCCATGATGTCCTTGTGCATTTCCCGCTGCAAGGACTCCCAGGCCTTTTGCCTGTCCTCTGTTTTTCTCCATGCTCTCAGCCATATTAGCCCTCCAAGCCCTTGTTCATGGCCCAATACAGCACTGGCTTGTAGGATCTCCCAGAACATGTCCTGCCGAGTCCTCTTCCTACCCCTTATTAGGGTCAGGCATTCTGCGGGCACGGAGGGGACATCCCTCAAGGCTAAAACACCATAAGCTGCTCATAAAAAACAGATGCACCATTAGATTTAGTCACAAGGGAAAGATACGTTTAAAAACTCCCTTCCTTTATTCCCATGAATACTTTTCATAAGAAACACTGATTAACACTTCAGGTTTGGAGTACCTTGGTATAGCATGGCTCTCTCCAGCCCCAACCATGGTGCGTATGGACAGGGGCGGCTCCAGGCACGAGCGCAGCAAGCGCGTGCCTGGGGCGGCAAGCCGAGGGGAGCAGCGTGCCGGTCGCCATGAGGGCAGCAGTCAGGCAAGGTTTGGGCGGCATCCCTGCGTGGGAGGTCCGCCGGTCCCGCAGCTTCGGCAGCAATTCAGTGGCGGGTATGCCGAAGGCCGCCTAATCCGCATGACCAGTGGACCGCCCGCAGGCGTGCCACCAAAGGCCGCCTGACTGCCGTGCTTGGGGCGGCAAAAAACATAGAGCCGCCCCTGCGTATGGACTGGGATTGAGGATAGGTGTGTGTGCATTTCTGTTGCATTAATCTATAAATGTTTGGCTCTCTACTCCATGGGCACAAGTATAGGGCAATGGCAGTGAATGTCAGCACTATTTTTCACAGACAGTGATTTTAGCTGATCTCTTACTCCTGAGTGTCACAAAGGCACAGAGAATCCCACTGCTAGTAACATCCCAAAACTGCCCTGGCCCATTTGCGCTAGCCTGTTTGCTGTGATGGTACTAGCCGAACTCATCGCAAAATAGCGTGGGAAAGTGTCCTATCACAGAGGAAGAAATAAGACCACCATCCCTAGAAACTTTCAGGAGAGGATTGTAGAGTACCTCCATGAAAGTTTCATCAAGTTCTTAGGAGGATAAAAGGGACATTCCTATTCACATGAACAAGGTGCTGAACATACCCACTCTCTTCCCACCTAGCCGAACAAGGGAATGAAAAGCAGATGCCAACTCTGCCTCTGTTTGTTTTACCTCTACCGAAGCACAGGACACTGAATCTAAGTGGATCATGTAATTGAACTGTCATAGTATTGTTTAGGAATTTGTTTTGAATTTACTTCCTAACTTTTTATTTTCTCACAGTATACCCATAAAACAATTAAAAATCCATCCCTTTGTCTTGTACATTTGTGGATGGGCCATGCACCTTATCTAAATAGAGGGAAGGGAAATGAGAGCAAGGAAGGAAAAGCAAATAAAACTTTGCAAGGAAACTTGTATGCACACTTACCTGAACTCCCTTCCCCTTCATCAGCAGGCTTACCCACAGGCGCCAAGCAGGACAGACTAGACTCTTGTGGAATTTTAAATGGGTTTAGCTTGCTGCATGGTTGGAGTCCTCTGTTGCGTCTCCACCACCCTCCTCCTCTTCGCTGTTCATGGCTGGGGTCTCCATGCCAGGCTCCTCTGAGGTGTTCACTGTGGGGCCACTGCCAAGTATGACATGCAGGCAGTTGTAAAAACAGCAGGTCTGCTGGGCAGCATCAGATTTCTTGTTGCTCTCCCTTGCCTTGTAGTATCCCTGGTGAAGTTCCTTCACTTTCACATAGTTGCCTGCATCCCCCGTGCAATCTGTTCATAGATGTCCATGTTTCTATGGTTGTTCTGCAGCTGTGCTTGCACGGACTCTTCTCCCCATAGGAGCAGGAAATCCAACACTTCTTGCCTGCTCCATGTATGTATGTATGGCACCTCAATTGGTTGAACACAAACAAAGGTGAGCTACTAGGTGTACTTACCAAGGTGGGCAACTAGGAAAGGGCACTTCAAAAACATGCAGAGTTTTTAAAAGGGGGAGAGGAGATTGTTCCAGTCTCTGTGACCCCCCGGGTAGGGGAGTTTAAAATTGTGAACAAAGCATCTACTGTCATGGGGACTGGGATGTTGTTGGACAGTGGCTGGAGGACTGTTAGAGTCAACATAGGTCATGCAGTGTCTATACTTGCACTGTGTCAGACAGAGTAGGTTGAGTGTGGTTTTACTGCATTGCTACAATGGGACGCTTATCTCAGCCGGAGACAAAGTTGAGCGTAAACACATGCATAAATAGGTTGATGAAAGGAGACTTACATCAGCCTAACTTTATAGTGTTGACCAGGCCTAAGTTTTTACTAATTACTTCTTCAGAGGTTAGCAATACAGAGGCCTGCAGCCATGCTTACTAAATAGAGCACATATGTAAATGAGTCCATCCAGATAGGTAACTCAGTTGCAGCCACTCAGGAGGTAAATAATAGTTTGAGATTTTTCTCTGGACTTATATATCCGCTTTTGCCTAAAAAGATGAATTATTACACTTTTAAAAGATTTGAAAGCCTTTACATTATGGCATGAGTTTTAAAATGTGTATTCATGCTGGATGCTTTCCAAAATATTGCCTTTTTTTTCCAGTAAATACCAAGATTATTTTTAATCCTTGAAGGTAAATATTGACTGAGACAATAGGTCAATATGAACCGATATTGATACATCCTGATGCTCACATTAACAGAAGTGAATCTGCTTATATTTACTTATTTCAAAAACAAAGCTTTGTTTAATAAACTAATAAAGATTGCTAAGGCATAACAGCATACTTACCTATCACATCATTTACACAACTCAAGCACTCACAACAAGTTAAGAATGTCATAAAACTTACATGTCTCACACAGTGAGACCTTAAACCAGTATTTGACATGCATCATCCCACTGAAATCCCACATACCCATTTTAAACATGTATTTTAAGTGATGATTTCAAAGCCAAGTTTGAAAACTGGGCATCTATGAAAAGAATGGGCCTTCCACCACTAGACATACTTGGCTAAACTCATTCAAGTTCAGTTGTCAGTAGCACTGAAAAAATGCGTTATTAATGAAATATCTTCCAGGCTCTGGGTAGTAAGCCAAAATATGCATTTGCAAAGATTTTCAACATGGAAATAAATGAAATCTGTCTTTCCTATAAAGCTTTCCAATACAAGGCATAAGGGCCGGACTAAGGGCGGCCTGTATGCACTGGTCAGTTACCAAGTTGTGGTCAGGAAACAGGTAGTAGGGTCAGGGTCAAGCCGGGTCAGGATACCAGGAAGTCAGGGTCAGGCACGAAATTGCAGGTGGCAGGCAAGTAGTGCAGTGAGGGTTGAGCTGGGTCAGGACACCAAGGAGTCAGGGTCAGGCAACGGGTTACAGATAGCAGACAAATAGAGTCAGGGACAAACCAGCATCAGAAACAGGAGTCTAGGGGCCACAACAAGGCAAGGTCCAGAGCAGAAGCAAGCAGGAAGTCTGCATCATTGTTCAAACAGCTCCCTAGCTGGCTTCCTTGTTTATATACCAGCATTAGCCAATCAGTGGGCTGCAGGGAGCTGCCTCTAAGGACCCTGGGAAGCTAGGCTCTGCGGGATGTACCACTCAACTGCCTTCAACGGAAATGCTCAGGCTAAGCTTCCAATGGCAATGCGGATGCATCAGACACCCAGAACGGCCATAGTCCCAGGTTCTAGTCCCACTGATACCTTACATAAGAGGTTAGGGTGACTTACAATAAGCCTACCTTCCTCTGGCTCCCAGTCCCATTAAAAGCCATTATTTATTCCAGCCTTGTTATAACACACAAGTACTCTGTCTGGACGGAGGGCAGGACAGTATCGAAAGCTTATACCTAATAAAGTTTTCAAACTAGGATCTTAAAAAGTATTTCACACTTTTTGTATTAATGACCCCACTGTCAAAAGAGCTATACTATGGAGGCTAAACACAGGGAATGGCCTCCATTCTTCCTTGCAAAGCAAATTGTTGAAGAACAAACATAAGGGCTCCCAAACCTTTCAGTTTGTTTCTAGCATTTGAGCATAAGCATTGTTGGGGACTATCAGTGAACTGGAAGTGCAGCGCATATTGGCATGCAAATGAGTATAGCAAGCACCCTTATTAAATAGCAACACAACAAAGAACTCTCAGGGGATGGAGGGGAGAGGGGGACAGGAAGAAAGAGTTCCTGGGGGTCAGATACGGAGCTAGAGGAGGGAATTCAGGGGTTAAAGCTGAACCATCAACAATCTCTCTCTATTCTCACAATAAGGCATTGTTCATTCTTCTTAGTGGTGTCCTATATAAATAATGGTGTATTCAATCTGGTTAGACTGCCCTAGAAATTAGAGGCCCTGCCCTATACCAGAGAAAAAGGAGGATGAAGTGAAAAGCAGTCCATGGTCTCACTTTTCTACATTGTCATGGCAGTAGAATAGAATAAAATAAATTGCTCACAGCCCAACTGGTCATAAAAAGGGTTGGAAATACAACTATAATCACAATGCAAATGTGATCCTAACTTTCAGGGCTACGATCTCAGTCTTAATCTCTGCCATTCCACGTTAACTGTGCTGAATGGGAAGAGATATGATAAAGCTCAGTGCTGCCATGTGTTTGGGTTGCCAAATATGATAATTATAGTTATTAATTATCTGTGGTAGCATCCAAAGCCTCAGCCAGCACAGTGGGGCCCCCAGTCCTAAGTACTGGGGACACTGGTCCTGCCCTGAAGAGCTTACAGGGGGACCCAAGATCAACAAGAGAGCATTACAAATGACAGAAAGGAAGGGAGGACTAAGGTAAAATAAGATCACTTGGTCATGTAAGATAGTTTATGCAGAGCTGGATGATTCTGAGCCTTTTAGAAGTTGGTTGTTTTTTAAAAAAAAAAAGCCTGAAGTAACTGAATAATTACTGCTCTACCTGCCTGACACTCCACCTACCCTGGAGGCAGCCTTAGGTCCTGTCTGATTGCTAACTATATTATCAATCATAGCATCTGAGCTGACTTGGTAAGAGAACTTGACACTACAGTGGAGGGGAAAGTTAAGTAGGTGGAAGAATTATGCTGTCTGCAAAGCAGCAGTTCCAGTTATGGATGATGTCTGATTCTGCCACTGAGAAGAGCACCAGCAATGGCTAAAGGCTTGGATGCTATTTAGATTGGGGTATCAACCAATGTCAGCCATGTGTTCTAATATGGTGAGCCTACTGCAGAGAGCTAGGATCATGATGGTACTGTGAAAACAGAAGCAGGTACTAAAGGAATTTAGGAGAGCTTCCTTTGCCCAAAGGGAAGATAATGTGTGTGAAGAGAACTGACTCAAAGAAAAGCAGAAGATACATCTGTGAACATATTGAGAAGTTAGGCACTTGAAGGAAAATTGCATTATGAAATATACATGCTAGGTAGGTGAATAGACCTAGAGGAACTATGTATACCCACCCTTTGTCTTGAAGGGGTAGAGTACAGGGTTACAGGCAGACTTCAAGCAAACTCAAAACTGGTAGGTAAGATTCCACGGGAAGCAAGTTAAGGGGGGAAAAGAGCTTAAGAGACTTGGCAGTGTTTTTAAAGAGACATTATTAAGGACACAAGAACAAACTATCCCAATCTGTAAGAAAGATAGGAAGTATGGAGAGGCCATCCTGGCTTAACCAGGAGATCTTCAATGACCTAAAACTCAAAAAAGAGTTGTACAAAAACGCGGGGGTGATATTTAGTTTGTGATCACTATTAGTCAACAATGTAATACTGCTGGGGAAAAAAAGAGAGTGAACATCATTCTGGGATATATTAGCAGGAGTGTTGTAAGCAACACATGAAAAGTAATTCTTCCACTCTACTCAGCACTGATAAGGCCTCAGCTGGTGTATTGTGTCCAGTTCTGAGCACAATACATAAGAACGGCCATACTGGGTCAGACCAAAGGTTCATATAGCCCAGTACCCTGTCTTCCAACAGTGGCCCATGCCAGGTGCCCCAGAGGGAATGAACAGAACAGGGAATCATCAAGTGATCCAACCCCTGTTGCTCATTCCCAGCTTCTGGCAAACAGAGGCTAGGGACACCATCCCTGCCCATCCCAGCTAATAGCCACTGATGGACCTATCCTCCATGAATTTATCTAGTTATTTTTTGAACCCTGTTATAGTCTTGGTCTTCACAACATCAGTGAAAGGTGTGGAAAAACTGGAGAAAATTGAGAGGAGAGCAACAAAAATGATAAAAGGTCTAGAAAACATGAGATGTGAGAAAAGATTTTTTAAATGGGCGTGTGTAGTCTGGAGAAGAGGCAGCTGAGAGGGAACATGATAACAGTCTTCAAGTACATAAAAAGTTGCTATAAAGAGGAGGGTGATAAACTGTTCTCTGTAACTACCAAGGATGGGACAAAAAGAAATGGGCTGAATTGTTGCAAGGGAGATTTAGGTTAGACATAAGTTAAAACTTCCTAACTATAAATAGAGCTGGCACTAGGCATAAGCACACTAAGCAATTGCTTAGGGCCCCAAGCAGTTCAATGGGGCCCCCTGTTCACTTTTTATTATGTGTTTGGGGGGGCGGGAGGAATAGTCATGCTTAGAGCCCCCAATGGGCTAGCACCGCCTCTGACTATAAGGGTAGTTAAGCACCAGAACAGGTTACCTAGGAAGATTGTAAAATCTCTGCCACTGGAAGTTTTTAAGAATAGGTTACACAAACACCTGTCAGATAATACTGAGTCTGCCTCAATGCAGGAGAATGGACTAGATGACCTCTTGAGGTCCTTTCTAGTTCTATAGTTCTTAGGGTGACCAGATGAGAGGATGAAAATATCGGGACACAGGAGGAGGGGGGAAAAAAAAAGCCGAGTGTTGCCGGCGGAGCAAAATATCAGAACAATATCAGGACAAATTGCGTCCCGACCAATCTTTGGGACAAACACCTAAATATCGGGACGTCTGGTCACATTAATAGTTCTATGATTCTATGATTTTGTTGCTAAATTTAAGCCTGCAGGCCATCTTTATGATTCTACAGCAGCAATCCTCAAACAAAAGACACCTAAGGAGGAATAGAGTGGCATGGAAACTGTTTCAAAATGCTTGTTACTGATGTAGTATTGGAACAACTCTGTGCCTTGCCCTTCATGGCTGAGGGGACCAGATTTATTGAATTGATATAAAGGCATGAACAAAGCCAACCAATAGAATAAGAGGGGGGGGGGGACTCTTGAAATTTTGGGTATTTACAGCAGAAAATTGATGACATCAAAAAGGCATGAAATATAGTGCTTAACTGAAACCAATACATCAGGTATTTTCTGGTTTAGCTGGGCTCTTTTAGATTGAGGTATAGGTTTTAAAACAAACCCTTTCTAAGGGATCCTTGGACTCAATATATTATCAGTAATGCTTGGAATATACATATGTTTCCTCTATAGCGTAGACCTTAAAACACTTTACAAAGGTGCGTAAATTCCATTACTTCTATTTTGCAAGTGAGGAAACAGAAGTACAGTGAAAAGACTTGCCCAAGGTCACATAGCACTTTGCATGAGAGCCGTCTGGAGAACACAAAAGACTCCTGGCTCCCAGCCCTCTCTTCTATCCACTGGAAGTCTAAGCTGTATTAGGTCAGATATTCATGCTATGTGAGGGGCAAGGCAACAAAGGGAAATGCAGAGTTTGAACCTGTCAAGACACGTAGAAGATTCTCAGCGTATGAGGTGCACTATGAATTTGCTTTGATACACTTTTTCCTCAGAAGCCATTGTTTTTTCTTTCTTCTTTTCCATTTTCTTTGCCTTAAAATGGGGATGGTATAGTTGAGGTTATGGACAGGAAGCCACTCAGAACTCCTTTTCAACCTGTCAGATATAGAAGGGCGAGGATCATAAACCCCTGAATGTGAATTTGAATCCAAGCTTTGTCAGGTAAAGGCACTCAGACACAGTATGTACCCAGTGAAATATCATCTCCCTTTAGAGTGTGTCTCAAGTGGATCATTCAAAAATTGAGGCTATCAAAATCACCAGTCACTTTTGAAAAATCTTTGGCTTCAGACTTTCTTTCACACCCTTATTCAGATTGCATAGTCCCTTACTCACCTAGAAGTCAGACTGTTAAAGGACCAAAGGTGGCAAGATCTGTATCTAAAGGAACAAAGATATTTTTTTAAATTGAAGGGCTAAGTATGCAAAATTTGTCATTTCCATAATGCCAATAATGATGTTCTATGAACAATGCAAATGTGTCAACCTTCATTCCATTACAGATACTAGATTCTATCACTTTTATTATTCCACAACTATTCACATGAGTAAAACATTTATCAACATGTCACATTTTGTTGACTAGTATGGTACATTACATTACATTGCCCTATGTTATGTGATCATGTAATGAAATATCATAATGCATCTGTACAAAGGGAATGTTAACTCAGTTACTGAGCTTTGGTGAGTTTAAATCTATATCTTATGGCTGCATTAATGTTTTGCATAAATGCAAAATTGTGGCATTTAGAATGACAACTTGTACTGGCCCACATGAATGTAATCTCATTATCTCCTGTGAAAGCAGACAGGAAAGTGTGTTGCTCTATGTGAAAAAATTAGGTGCATCTCAGACATTCAACCTGATCATAACTCTCTACATTTCACATACCCATAATGATCCACCAATAAATCTACCCTGTATGAAACATCCAAAAACATTTGGTTTTGTTGTGTTATGTTGCATTTATGCAAATAAGCTGCTCTGTGTAGATTTAAAGTGAATACAGTTATTTTCAAACTGCATGCCTACTATGCACTCATATAGGAAACATCTGTACCATATTTATGGATATAGTAAAACAGTTAAATAACTAAATTGCTGCATCTTTATCCTCCCCCAAAGCGGCCTATGCTGCAGTTTGCCAACCATTTAAAACCTATTCTAAATGTTCTTCCATCGTTTCCAATCTTGAAATAAGCCATAACATTGCTCTGTATGCTGACATTTCTGATCCTTTTCATCTAGAGAGAAGTCTGCTGATTTCTTTTCAGTTCAGGCAAGAATGGTATGAAGTGAGTGATTTCTTCAGCATTCCAAGGTAGGCAATTCATTCAGGCAATGAATGATTCTGTATTACAGTATCACATTTGCAATGCTATCGTTACATGGTTGAGTTGCAGTTTTCATTATAAGCCCCATTTTCACAGGTTTGTAACTCATCCATAACTTGCCATTAAAGTCATCAGCCCAGGAACAAATGTTATTCCAAAACTTTGTTTGAGTGGGTTTAGTTTTCTTTTTGTTTTTAAAGAGCTCAAGTATTTTAAAAAATAGATTTTAGATGCTCTTTTGACAACCTCCATACTTAGCAATGTGGTACTTGAAGGTACATTTTCAGCAAGAAAAATGACAGGGATTGAGCTGTGGAACTTGCATTAACTTTAACTGAATATCCTTCCATATCTTGTATGCCATGCAACTTCACTACCGTCATTCCCATCCCTATTCAAAACACTACATTTATTGAGCTTCCAATGTTAACCTTCACCATCCCACACCTGCCTTCTTGCTGGACTTTGTCCCAGACATCATTAATTTAATTTTTTTTTTAAAGGAAAAAACCCACTATCTGAAAGCTCAATGCAACTAAAAGGAATGCAAAATGAATTATGCATATATAGCGGTTTGTAACATTATGATCCATTACAACTGTAAACCCTGTCCTTCATAGAATCATAGACTATTGGGGTTGGAAGGGACCTCAAGAGGTCATCTAGTCCAACCCCCTGCTCAAAGCAGGACCAATCCCCAGACAGATTTTTGCCCCAGATCCCTAAATGGCCCCCTGAAGGATTAAACTCACAACCCTGGGTTTAGCAGGCCAATGCTTAAACCACCTAGCTCCCTCCCCTTCCCTACTAGCTGCCCAACCACTTGTCTGTCATTCATTAAGTCCAACTTAGATCTACATCACCTCTCCAGTGGACAACCCAAGGAGAAAACCTCGGGGGAGGGATCTCTGTATGGAGGTTCTGTGAATCTGCACTGGTTCTGGAGGACCCTTTCTCTCCTCCGGCTCACAGACAATGTGTCTCCAAAGGAACGGCACTGTTAGGGCTTCAGCCACTGGTGGCTGCATCTGGAACATTAAAGGAGGTTCTATAGTGTGGGAGGGACTATTTATTAGCTCCCGAGCTTACATGCAGGTCCCTGTAGCCATGGAACTCCCTGCATAGATAGGGTTCAGGGCATTGTAATATAAATGTGGCCAACCGGTCCACTATGCTGTTGGGGGCAGACTTGCAAACATAGTTTCCTCCTGATTTAGCTCTAGGTGGCATAATTTGGCCATTATGTTGTAAACCCCTCAAGGCAAGGATGTGCCTTTTTATTTGTCTGTAAAACGCCAGGCACACTTGTGGTGCTGTAGGCCATAAATGGTTTGTTTCAGACATCCAACAGCCAAAACTGTCTGGTAAATTAACAGCCTTGGATATCACACTGTAAAGAGTAGAACTCATAGAATCATGTAAACTGTAGTAGAGATGGACCAATTTGGTCATCTAGCCCATTTCTCTGCCATTACAGGACTGTTGCCTAATTCAGCATCATTCATTCATCTGAATGAAGTTCATTAAGTTTCATCAAGTTCAAAACTAATGCACGGGGTACAAATTCTCTTCAGAGATGGGGTTTCCACCACTTTCCTTGGAAGACTATTCCATAATCTTATAGATCCCACTGTAAGGAGGAGTTATTTGTTCTGGTTTTCTTCTCTCTCCCCTCCCCACCACCTTTTCTTAGTTTCATGTCATTATTTCTGATTATACTCACTTATACCATAGTAAATAATTCCTATTGTCTTTAGGTGCTTCCATCTGTTCAGTGTTTGTATCATGTCCCCTAATACACACTACTTAGCCATGCTACAACTGTTATAACTACAGAATTCGATTGTTCTAACTCCTGCTCATATTTGTTGCTCTTCTCAGAACTCCTTTCAGATGATCAATAACTATTTTTGGCGATGGCACGCCCAGAGTTGAGTGCTATAGTCCAGGTGCAATCAGAACAGAATTATAGAAAGAGGTACTATATCGCCTCCTTGGTTTTGTATATGCAGAACTTAATCACAGTGCCTTAGGTATACTCCAGTAAAACTGCAAAAGAAAATTGTAGCTTTCCAAAAAAGTATCCATTCTGTGGTTTGCATATGCATTCTCTGAACTTTTCAGCATTCTTTCTTTCCTCTCATCCTATTTACATGTAACTATTGAAACATAATTAGATCCTGATGTCTATTTCAGCACTTTTTAATCAAATGTTCTATGGGTCAAACTTATATCATTAATAAACTTAAAATTAAGTCTTGGCAAGATTACAGCACAGCTCGGAGATTTCTATGACTAAAAAGACAGACATATTTTACCAATATTAGCTGACCCCCTACCCAAAGTGTTTGGGGACAGAAAGTTAACAGTACGGATTCACATGTTTTTGTGATTTATCCTCAATTCAGGAGAAGCCTAACAGTTTGCAATCTGGATCCATTGCGAGAGGGATTAAATTAATTCTGCCTAAAATTATATGTAAAGGATACATGTGAGTCACATACAAACTAGAAAGAAATGAAGCAGAATAAAACTACTGTAAACTCATCTACTTCCTAGCTTTAGTGGGCCAAATTCAGAACTGGTATAAGAGGGAGCAACTCTACTGGATACAACAGATATGCAACCCCCTTCACCAGGTCTGCACTTGGCCCACCTTTGTGATTTCATCACTGTTTTAATTTAAAGGAGGAGTAGATGCTGGGGGGGGGGGAGAAGGGGGAATCCTTACAGGGAAATTATGGGTGGGGATGACTCATGGAGAGTCATCCTAATAACAGAAAACAAAATAAACATGACTCAGACATGGATTTCTGTCTAGAAGGAAGAATTAGTATTGAAATGGTTCAGTAAGAATATTGCTGCTCCTTTGGGTTTATGCTGTTCATCAAGCTTTCACTATTTTCAAACCTGGTGTTATAGGGCTCTCTTATTCAGCATTAGCCAACTGTGTACTTTGAACTACTTTCTGAACCCAATATGTGCTACCCTGCAGAGAGAGAAAAGAGCTGCAGCAATATATTCTTTTGATACTTGCACTTTTATTCATTATGAGCAAATCTAACAACCTCTCATTCTCTTATTAATTCTTGAATCCCATAAATTTCACTTATGCTCAAACAATCTCATTTAGCAAAGGCAAAAAAGCACCTTGGGTTAAATGCTTTCTGGATTCCGTGAAAGCCATCATCTCACTTGATACACATCATATTCCCTTTCTACTCCAACACTATTTTATTTTGGTGGACACTTGTGGCATGTTAGCAGTAACTCTCTACAGTGAGATGGCCAGCTACAAAGATAACCCTGTAAAGTATAGCTTGTCATTTCTAGCCATGCTCAATATAAATGGCAAGGCAAAGACTCATCAGTAGCACAAGGACATAACTTCAGCGTGAGCTATTCATCCATTTCATCATCATTGCAAATCCCAAAGGAACAGAGGCTCCTTGAAGCTCAAGTACCATGTGGATCAATACCTAGGTAAGCCCTTAAGATGGCCTGGCTGGATGTTCAGACCATGTCCCCCAATGGCAATCGTAACAAGCTGCTGAAGCTTTTGGCACCCATGTGTTCACTGGCTGCGCAGTAGCATTCCTCGATAAGTGTGCTTTGTAATTAGTTGGTTTTCATCCTAATATATCTGGACCAAGAAAGCTGCCAAACCTGAACCCGGGCTTATAGAGGTTGTTGCACACTGGACCAAATTCAACAGTGACAAAAATGATATTGTAAGTTACATGTCAGGTGTAAATTGATTGACAATCAGGTGTAAATGGTAAAATAAAGTGACTTGCACAGATTTGGTATTAAATGGATGTGCAAAAGCATGTATCTTACATACTTAGAGGGCAGAAGTGTAAAAACACCAAACAAGAAGGGACTGTACACAGGTTGATGGGGCTATTTTATTTTACACCTACATGCTAAATTCTTTTCCTGCTTCATACAATTCTCCCACCCTCTCAGCATGTAATTACATGCATTTCAAATGCACTAAATGATACATCTTTTGCACAAGATACCGTTTTATCACTTATACCCACGATCTGACCAATATGCACCTGACATGCAATTTACATCAGTATAGAAGTTAACTGTTTTATCTGTGAATATTTCCATGGTTATCAGTCACTAAGACAGCCCTAGAACTATAATGATAAAAACATACAAGTCAGCCATAATACTAGTGCTGTGCTCTGGTATCATGGAGTTTGGGTTTGTTGTAGGTCCCCATAATAGATGTGCTTGTAAACACCAACTGTGATACCAATGCTAATATCAAAAGGCTACATCAGTGGTTCTCAGCTTTTTCCATACCAGGTTCCCTCTAGGATTCCCCACCCATGTAGCAATATGGGAAAGGCAGGGTGGGGCCCCTCGCACCCAATTCTCCTTGTACATAACTTGTACACTTGTACATAACTCCTAAATTGAGATCCTATGGTTTAGCTTTTTCTCCTATCCAAATAAAGTCTGCTGGATGGACCGGATAGCAATTATGTTCTAGGCCAACATAGTAATGCTAGACAGCACCACTCTAGGTCATGATAAAGTCTGAGGAAACTGGAACACTGTAAAAATTCTTGACATGCTACACCATCAGAAACATCTGTGCTAAATAATATTTGGCTGATTCCCTATGAGAATTCAGTGTTCAATATTCCTTTTGTTTGTTGGAAGAGAGTGGCCAACTTTTGGCATCTTTGGCTGTAATATAGAACTCTAAATATCCTTTAAAAGGATATTTTTCTTTCCACTGCCAGTAAGGTATAATCTCTACTTAGTGGCAAATTCCACCTGGCCCTTATATAGGTGCCAGTACAAGTTGAAGCATTTTGTAGAGTATGCAAAAAGTGTGGGTGACTTAAAGCTATGTGTGAGACAGTCAGTGAGGTACTGAAGTAGTGAATGTTTCCAAGTGGCTTTGTCTAACTGAGCTCTTGAGAATACAGAAGCAAAAGAGCAGTGTTCAGAGATCCAGTTAGTCCTCAAAGGTGTTTTCTTACTGACTACCTTGGGCTGCTCCCCATTCAGCTCACTGGCTTTTGTGAATCCCATTTTTAGGCAACTAACTCTCCCCATGCATTGTACAGGGAACCTGGGCACCTAACTCAGGGTTGAGGATTCTGCTGGGTGGCAAGGCACCTAAAAGTTAGGCGTTGCAACACTGAGCATTGCAGAAGTCCCTTTGTGGATTTAGCCCTGAAGTCCATGTTTAGGCACCTAAATTAGGGGCCTGAATTAAAAAAAGTGTCCAGCACACAGTAGCTCAGTCTCTGTTGACTTAAACGTCATCCCACTTATTTAGGTGCCTAAATAGTTTGAAAATCCTTACCTACAATGTTTAACTGACTGTTGTGCAGGCTTTGTGTCGTCAATAATTCTTTAATCTATCCCCTTGCAGAAAGAATGGTGCTCTTTAAGTATAAACTTGTAAAAAGTTAAATACTATAAACTGGTATCTGGAAACAGAATGGCCAGACCAGGAGCAACTGCCAATGTTCCCACTTCTTAGATATCTGCATGCCAAGATTAAAACACCTGTTTTAACCCTTTATAAAGTTCTGGTACAAAGAACTTTATTAGCTCTACTTTGTGCTATCGTGTTGTTGGGAGACCTTGCCAAGAAGCGAGTGCACGGAATAGGATAGCAAAGGAGAGACTTAAGGATCTGAAACACAAGTGGTGATATCACAGTGGGGTAGCATTGAAGAAGCTGGCACAAGACCAGAGAGTTGCTTGTGGTAATAGAGGAGAGAGTTACTACAAACCTTCATCCTCATTCCACTAGAGCAGTTGGTAGCTGTTAGCTACACGCAGACTGTGAAAGGAGAATGAGAAGTGGCCACATTCTATCATAAGAAGAATGAATAAAATGCATTAGGTCTCCTGCACATGAAGAATGAGAAAGCTATACAAATAAACTATTTCTGCAACAGGCACAATGCCAGCAGCAACATTGTTTTAACTGCTAGAATCCAATATGAGAGCAATGAGAAATGACAGCTACTCAAAAGACATCTTATAATAATAATAAAAAGCCCACAAGAATCTGTATGTCACTCAGTATCTGATTTTTCCAACAACAGAACTACTGTGTCCACAGATAGATCAGTTTTCTTTGAGGAAATGAAGGAACCAACTTTATGAAGTGATTTAAAAGGGGAAGTGGATCCCCCAAAGTCCACACATAGCCTGGCTGGGTTTAATAGTACACTTCTTAGTCTCTTCATCTGTTTTAACTGGGCTAGTCTTTGACACAGCCAGGGTACCATTAGGAAACAAAGAGGGTCTGATTCTTCTCTCACTTACACTAGAATAAATCACAAGTAACCCACTGAACAACAAAACAGAGTGGTTCAATGTGGACACTGGCATAGGACAGGGCTGCATTTTACCTCCACTGTTCAGCATTGTCATAGACTGGATAATGAAGTGTATAAGCACCACAAACATTGGTATGGCATGGGTGGATGGCAAATGCCTAGAAGACCTAGACTTTGCTGATATTGCACTACTGAATAACAATAATTACAAAGACAATCTGGCAAAAAACAGTAGGCCAAACAGGGCTCAAAATTAGGTTATGCTAAAACAACCATCTTTGAATCCCAGATGTTAAGCAGTAACATCAGATTAGAAGGGGAAAAAATTAAAAAAAACAAGAAAGTAGAACAGTTCACCTACCTGGGCAGCACCACATTGGCCAACTGTGACCTCAAGAAGGAAATGACATCCACAGCATTTACTAAACTCAGTGTATGGAAATCAAAGGTATATAGCATCAGAACAAAACAGACTTTTCAATTCAAATGTAATCTCAGTTACGTAACATATGGCTAACATACATCTGCAATAGCTGGAGATCTACTGAAGTGTTACAACAAAAGCTAGATTTCTTCAAAAATAAGTTCCTGCAAAAGATTCCAGCAGCTCATTTCCACAAGAATCGGAAGGAAATAATGGACTTATCTGGGGCATGTGCTGCAGATGCCAAGACACAGATTCTCATGTGAAGCTATCAAGCAGAAACCAATTGGTGTGAGGAAATGGGGGCACTCAAGAGAAACATTAAGAAGAACCCTTTAGCAGGTAGGGCAGAACAGTTGATCAACACCGTAGAACAGATGGAAGTAGCAGCAAGTGACAGAGGAGAATGGAAGAGGCTAATTTCTCCTGTGTGCCAACATTTGCATGAGAAGGATATAATGTAATAATCCACTGAAATCAATTAGTGTAAAACTGATCTGAGATCAGAATCAGACAGACAGAGGTTGAGATTTTCAAAGCAGTTTAAAGGATTCTAGACATACATCTGCCATTACTTTTAATGGCAGGTATGGGTCCAAATCCTCTAGGTTTCCCTGAAAATTTCAAACACATCAGCCATTAAACCCACAGTCTACAGTTAAAAATCACAGAGCATTGAAAGCAAGAAGGAAAAGAGGGGGTACAGCTGTAAATTCACACCATGTGGCTCTGAGCTTTCTGGCATGGCACAATTAATGTAGAGAGTGAAGAAAGGGAGAGTAAGGAAGAAGAGGTTTGACCAGCTCCTCCAATTAACTGCACCAATTGCTTCCTTCTTCATGTTTTGTTTCAACCTTTCTAATAGTTTTTCTTCTGCAAATCACTTAATGAAAAAAGAAAAGCCAAATCCATACTATTTTGAACATCAAAGTAGTGCTAGGGCTCTCCTATTAGGGGGAAGAGCCCGAGTGCAGCTCTGATTAACTGCTGCCTACTTTGTGCAATGGAAAGCTGGCAATTTCTCAAAAAAACAATTCTAAAGGCACAAGTGCAAGCTATCCCAATGCAAAGGAAAGAGAGGAAGAATAATAAGAGATCACTATGGATCCATCAGGAGCTCTTTAATAACCTGAAAATTAGAAATGAATCCTAAAAAAGTGGAAACATGGATCAATTGCTCAAGAGGAGTACAAAAAAAAGGCATAAGCATGTAGGGACAAAATCAGATCATGTAGGTCCTCTACTTAGCAGGGAAGGAGAGAAAACTGATGATATCAAGAAGGTGTTTAATATCTATTTTGCTTCAGTATTCACGGAAAAGATTAATGGCAACCAGATACTCAACACAATATTAACAACAAATGCAAGCCAAAATAGGGAAAGAACAGCTTAAGGAATATTTAGATAAACTGGATGTATTCAAGTTGGCAGGGCCTGATTAAATTAATCCTAGGGTGCTTAAAGAACAAGTTGAAGCAATCTCAGAATCGTTAGCAATTATTTTTGCAAACTCATAGAGGGCAGGTGAGGTCACAGAGGACTGGAAAAGGACAGATATGGTACTTACCTTTAAAAAAAAAAAAAAAGGCCCCTGGAATTATAGACCCCTGTCAGCCTAACTTTGGAAAAACCTAGAAAAATACCGGAACAAATTATTAAACAATTTGCAAGCACCTAGAAGATAACAAGGTTATGAGGAATAGCCACCATGAATTTATCAAGAACAAGTCATGCCAAGCCAACCTAAGAACTTTCTTTGACAGGGTTACTGGCCTAGCATGTGGGGGTGGAAGAAGCAGTAAATAGGATATATCTTGATTTTAGCAAGGCTTTTGACACAGTCCCATCTGTGACAGACCCAGATCAGTGGGGTACAGGAGTCTGGTAGACGGCAAGCCCCCTGACAGACCTAGTGAAAGCCCGTGGACCTGATCTGGTGAGATGGTCTGACGCAGCAGAGGAAGCATTCACAGACCTACGGACTGCCCTCTGCAGTAACCCCGTACTGATAGCCCCTGATTTCACCAAGAAGTTTATCCTGCAGACGGATGCATCGGAAGTAGGGTTGGGGGCCGTTCCATCACAGATGGTCGGGGAGGAGGAAAACCCAATTCTATACCTCAGTCGGAAACTCCTTCCAAGGGAACAAAAATATGCAGTGGTGGAGAGAGAATGCCTCGCTGTAAAATGGGCCATGGAAACATTGCGCTACTACCTGCTCGGGTGCAGATTTGTCCTCGTGACTGACCATGCCCCTCTTCAATGGATGCAGCGGAACAAGGAGAAGAACACAAGGGTGACCAGATGGTTCTTATCCCTCCAACCTTTCCAGTTCCGTGTGCAACACATAGCAGGGAGCCGTCATGGCAACGCCGATGGCTTGTCACGTGTGCACTGTCTGGCATCCCAAGCTGCCCAACCCCTTGGCGTTGAGCAGTGGGGAGGGATATGTGACAGACCCAGACCAGTGGGGTACAGGAGTCTGGTAGAGGGCAAATATACTGGTCACTGGATGAGTAGTTTTCTGTTCCCGGAGTGACCAGAGAAGGGGCTACACTAGAGTAATCAGGAACCTGCTAGAACCAGTTAAGGCAGGCAGGCTAATTAGGACACCTGGAGCCAATTAAGAAGAAGCTGCTAGAATCAATTAAGGCAGGCTAATCAGGGCACCTGGGTTTTAAAAGGAGCTCACTTCAGTTTGTGGTGTGAGTGTGAGGAGCTGGGAGCAAGAGGTGCAAGGAGCTGAGAGTGAGAGGGCATGCTGCTGGAGGACTGAGGAGCACAAGCGTTATCAGACACCAGGAGGAAGGTCCTGTGGTGAGACTAAGGAAGGTGTTTGAAGGAGGCCATGGGAAAGTAGCCCAGGGAGTTGTAGCTGTCATGCAGCTGTTACAGGAGGCACTATAGACAGCTGCAGTCCACAGGGCCCTGGGCTGGAACCTGGAGTAGAGGGCGGGCCTGGGTTCCCCCCAAACCTCCCAATTGACCTGGACTGTAGGTTCTTCCAGAGGGGAAGGTCTCTGAGCTGTTCCCCAACCCACATGGTGAATCTCTGAGGCAAGAAAATCTGCCAATAAGCGCAGGACCCACCAAGATAGAGGAGGAACTTTGTCACACATCTGACAGTCTCATAAGCAAACTAGGGAAACGTGGTCTGGATGAAATTACTATAAGGTGGATGCACAACTGGTTGAAAAACTATACTCAAAGAGTAGTTATCAAATGTTTGCTGTTAAACCGGGAGGTGATATCTAGTGGGGTCTTCCATAGGCATAGGCGCCAACTGCATGGGTGTTTTGGCACTGGAGCACCCACAGGAAAAAAAATAGTTGGGTGCTCAGCACCCACCAGCCACAGCTGTTCAGCGGCGGCCCCAATCAGCTGATCAGGGGCACCACCAAACAGCTATTTGGCAGCTCAGGAAGGGACTTGGGGGAGGGCAGAGAGCAGTGAGCAGCAGGTGGGGGCCTTGGGGTGGGGGCAGGAAGAGGCGGAGTGAGGGCAGGAAGAGGCGGAGTGAGGGCAGGAAGAGGCGGAGTGAGGGCAGGGCCTCGGGGGAGGGAGTGGAGTGGGGCCTTTGGAGCGGGGGACAGAGCAAAGGTGGGAAGGGGCAGAGTGGGGATGAGGCCTTGGGGGAAGGGGCAGAGTGGGGATGAGGCCTTGGGGGAAGGAGCGGAGTGGGGGCGGGACCTCAGGCAGAGCGGAGTGGAGCATCCCCCGGGAAAAACTAAAAGTCGGTGCCTATGCCCACAGGGGTCAGTTCTGGGTCTGGTACTATTCAATATTTTCATTAATGTCTTGGATAACGGAGGGGCAAGTATGCTTATAAAATTTGCAGATGAAATCAGGATATGAGGGGTTGGATGAAAGGATTAGAATTCAGTATGACCTTGACAAATTAGAGAATTGGTCTGAAATCAACACGATGAAATTCAATTAAGATAAGCATGAAATATTACACTTAGGAAGGAAAAAAATCAAATGCCCAACTACAAAAATACAGAATAACTGGCTAGGTGGTAGTACTGCTGAAAAGGACCTAGGGGGTATAGTGATCACACACTGAATCTGAGTCAAGAATGTGATGCAGTTGTGAAAAAGACTAATATCTTTCTGGGGTGTATTAGCAAGAATATCATATGTAAAACATGGGAGATAATTGTCCCACTCTACTTGGCACTGGTGAGGCCTCAGCTGGAGTACTGTGTCCACTTCTAGACGCCACACATTAAGAAAGATAAGGACCAACTGGAAAGAGCCCAGAGGAGAGCAATAAAAATGCTAAAAGGTTTAGAAAACCTGACCTATGAAGAAAGCTTAAAAAACTGGGCATATTACTCTTGAGAAAAGAAGAGTAAGGTGATAACAGTCTTCAAATATGTTAAGGGCTGTTATAAAGAGGACGAGGATCAATTGTTCTCCATGTCCACTGAATGTAGGACAAGAAGTAATGAGCTTAATCTGCAGCAAGGGAGATTTAGGTTAGATATTAAGAAAAACTTTCTAACTATAGTTTAAGGTAGTTGAGCTCTGGAACAGGCTTTCAAGGGACGTTGTGGAATCCTCATCATTGGAGGTTAAGAACAGGTTAGACAAACAGCTGTCAGGGATGGTCTAGGTTTACTTGGCCCTGCCTCAGCACAAGGAGCTGGACTTGATGACCTCTCAAAGTCCCTTCCAGCTCTATATTTCTGTGATCCTGTGAGACTTCCAAATGCTGTCCAGTCATTTATGGATAAAGTCTAAACATTCTCACATGCTAAGATTCCTTCATTTCCTCCTTCAAATCCCTCCTTAAATGCATTTCCTTTCAGTGACGATATCTTCACCAACATCTGTACTCACTTTATGTTGAACTAGTACCCAGTGTCTTGTGTCTGAAGTAGACTGTAAACTCCTTAAGGCAGGGCCTAGTCTTGTGTGTGTTTGCAAAGCATATTTATCTAAAACTAGATACTGGAACGTAGAACTAAACTAAAACCACCACCACCACTAGCATTTGTCCTGTAAGCAGGATTTCTATTGAGCTTCTAGTAGTAAAATTGCTGAAGAAAGCACCCTAATGTGGCATTCAATTTCTTAGGAAAAAAAAGAAATTTGTCATTTCCCAAACTATTCTATGTTCGTATGCAGAGAGGCCGCACCCCATTCTTCACCCTCTCCCCATACAACAGAAAGATAACAATTAAAATATCTTACACCAGCTCCCTCTGGGCACCCTTCCACATGGCATGTCTTTCCTGAAGTTTTTTGGCTCTTTGCCATAGATTTTGTATATTTAGGTCAAAATTTGGTGGTTAAAATTGAGCAGCTATAGCCATATTTAGTCAATGGACGTGTGGGGACTCAGCAACCTCGGAAGTTAAGCTACTTACTAGATACTATGCTAGGCACTTAACTCTATATTTAGGTCTCTTATCTAGGTGCCTAATTTTCAGAGAAAGTGAGTATCTTCAGGTCCCAATTACTAAATATGGAAATAATGCTTGCTTTTAGGCACCCAAGCCTGAAAATGTCGGCTTTGTTCCATAAGATACTCCCGCTCTGTTGTGCCTGACTTACATATCCCACGGATTGCTATAAAACTCCCACGCCCCTACCCTCAACATCCATTCGGAGATTTGGGCAGTGGCAATGAAAGAGTTATTCAGCATTAAGAGTCCTCACGTATGAACAATAATTTATGTTGCCAATGTAAACATTTTGTGTTGCCAAAGGAATGTTCTATTAATATTCGCAAGTTATTTTATGGCAGGGATAATAAAATGACAGCAGAAGACAATATCTGATTGGCAAGGGAACATTCTGAGCACGGCTACTGTCACGAGTTGCTAAGTAGAACATTAAAGCTACTCAGCCTCTGGAGCTTTGCTGCAGCGACAAGCAAATACAAACACAATGGAGTTTCAATTATTCTTTATTTTGCGAAACCCCTCCACTATCTCCAGGGAAAGCTCGTCAGACACCTGAGTTTCAAAGTGAAATCATTAAAACTATCAGGTTTCTGTCCAGACATAGAAAATGTCATTATTTACATTCTCCAGAGTATTTCTAATTCCTCAGTTTAATATCCCCAAAAAGTAGTTTTATTTTAGCCCACAAGTTTTTCCAAATATGTCAAAGTTACACTGCTGACCAGATCTAACCCCTCCCATATGCACATACATAAGTCTTTTTACAACATTCTCAGTAGTCACTGTTCTAATCCTAGATCAGAAAAGTATATTGCTGCATAAGTAATTTATATAAGAACTCAAATTTATAGCCTCTAAGTGTAAAAATATTCCTTCTCCCAATTACTGGAAATTGAGGGTTGCTGTTCCACTCACTATGGCAGTCAGAAACATTTCTTTCTCTTTCATTCAAATAGCTATTGAAAACGTGTCATGGTTTGATAGAAAGAGAAGGTGGGTGAGGTAATATCTTTTGTTGGACCAACTTCTGTTGGTGTGAGAGACAAGCCTGTGTGTTTTAAAAGTATTTCTTCTTTCTGTCCTTCATTTGTGCATATTCAGTGTATTCCATGTATAGCAGCATCTCCTAGTGGACATACTATACTACTACTTGGTGGGTAGCTAGAAAAGAGCATAGTAACTATGCATGCAATGTTTTCTTTTTACAGTTAAATTTGCATGAATTTGATTTTGTCTGATTTGTTCTTTATCTCACAAATGCTAACACTGAAGACTAAGGGCAACATTCACCTCTGGGATTTGTCAACTCTAAATTCACCCCAGGATTTGGCTGCAGGGCCGGCTCCAGGCACCAGCCCACCAAGCATGTGCTTGGGGCGGCGCCTGGAGGGGGCGGCGCGGCGGGGCGCTCCGGCCCAAGAGCGGGGCCGCGACTGGGCTCGCTGCCCTCCCCGCGGCGCTCCGGCCGCCAGGGAGAGCGGAGCCGCAGCAGGCTCGCCGCCCTCCCCCCCGGCGTGTGGCCGGTCAGGGAGAGCGGAGGGCCCCGGCCGGGCTTGCCGCCCTCCCCCCGGCGCTCTGGCCGCCGGGGAGAGCGGAGAGCCCCGGCCGGGCTCGCCGCCCTGCTCCCGGCGCTCTGGCCGCCGGGGAGAGCGGAGAGCCCCGCCCTCCCCCCAGCGCTCTGGCCGCCGGGGGTTCTCCGCCCTCCCCCCGGCACTCTGGCCGCCGGGGAGAGCGGAGCCACGGCGGGCTCGCCGCCCTCCCCCCGGCGTGTGGCCGGTCGGGGAGAGCGGAGGGCCCCGGCCGGGCTTGCCGCCCTCCCCCCGGCGCTCTGGCCGCCGGGGAGAGCGGAGAGCCCCGGCCGGGCTCGCCGCCCTGCTCCCGGCACTCTGGCCGCCGGGGAGAGCGGAGAGCCCCGCCCTCCCCCCGGCGCTCTGGCCGCCGGGGGTTCTCCGCCCTCCCCCCGGCACTCTGGCCGCCGGGGAGAGCGGAGCCACGGCGGGCTCGCCGCCCTCCCCCCGGCGCTCCGGCCGGTCAGGGATTGCGGGCCCGCGGCCGGGCTCGGCGCCCTCCCCTGCCGCGCTGGGGGGTGGGGGGGCGCGGTGGGTGGCTTTTTTGCCTAGGGCGGCAAAAAAGCCAGAGCCGGCCCTGTTTGGCTGAGACTAAGCCACTAGCAAGCCAAGCTCTTTCGGGGGATTTGGGACTGGACATCACCAGTCCACAAAGTGAATGGAGATAGACCAATGGGGCAGAGCCAGGTGGACCAGGAAATCCTCTGCTGGCAGGGCTCTTGTGGAGTTTGCCTACATCCCATGTACATCTTGGATATAATTCTGCTCTCACTTTAGATTTTATACCAGTGTAACTCCACTGACTTCCTGAATTACATGGGTGTAAGTGAGAGGACTCTGGCCTCCCATCTCTACTTTATAAGCAAGTCAGGACAAGGATCTAGTCTACAGAAACAAATAATTTCCAGATATTTCCAACAATTTGCAGAAGGCATAGGAATATCAATACTTGGCATGTAAAGGAGGGAAGGAAAATTTAAATTAACAATGTATAAGCAGTGCAGAAAAATTCACTGAGGACCAAAAAATTCTGAGAGACCACTCTAAATTCTTAGCACTATCATTGCCATCACCAGCCCAACAAAACTTAACTTTAATTAGCAACATTGACCACTCTAATAACTTAAACACAGCACAATGGCTGAAGACTACATAATATTTCAACCCCAGTCTTTAGTTAACAAGGTGTTAGACTTGTCAGATGTGATTCAGTGTAAGCACAATAATGTTTTCACACATTCATAGAGTGGACTTGATTTTCTGAGGTGCTGAGCACCCACAACTCCCACTTAATTCAATGGGAATTGCAAATGCTCAGTACTGAACAGGGGAGCACTATTCAAGATAGCATCCCTATTTAGGGAAGCCCATAAGCAAATTATTAGCTCCTGTTGAAGTCACTTTAAAGGCATGCTTAGTCATAGATCGTGCTGTTAGCCCGAGACAATCAGGATTAGATTTTACTTCACAGAAAATGGGCTATCTGCAGTGTCCTAACCCCCCTCCGCATCTATCAATGGTGTTTTAGTGTAGTTAAGACACAGGCAAGTTAAGGTTGCAAGCAACAAAATGGTGTTTATTGAGATACACAACAACAAACTAGGACTCCCTGCAACTAAGATAACACAAAGAATAACTGTTCCGTTGTTAACACAGATGGTATAATGGGGATGCACCCCAAAGCCAAACCCTTACACTGTGGGGTTAACAAAAATAACAGAGAGGGACTATACCATGTCTTGCAGACACTGGACAGGAGAACAGGAACAGAGACAGGAACTAGGATCTCAGGGACAGGTGCCAGGAACAGGAACACAACTGGAATTGGACCTCAGGAACTTCAGTGACAGGTAAGTAGATCTTCAGTATGGTGTCTTCTGTCTTCTATTGTTGATCTCATCGTCCTTTGTGCTGAATGCAAATGCTATCTCACGTGATGATGGAACAGGTGAGTGGAGATAAGTTAAGGGACCCTTGGTAGGTGTTACTGGTTCACCACAAGTCCTATTCCCTCAGGGCTCTAGCTAATAACAAGGCTGGTACACTTTGAGAGGGCTTCTATGCCTCACTGGGATGACCTGCTTTCACAGCATCCAGAGACACAGAACGCCCCTCAGAGGGTGGACACTCCCTTATATGCGTTTCCCATTGCTAGCCAGATCCTACTGCCACGAGACACTACTTTTCCTGCCTTTTCCTTGCTTTGGCGCCAAACTCGAAAAGAGCACCAAAAAGCTGAAAGAGCAGGGGTGCCAAGATGGAGGACAGGTTGTCCTTTTACCAATCCAAAACGGCGTCTAAATTGAACCTTTTCTACCCAACAGTGCAGGAGGACATTTGAAAGATGTGGATGCTTATAGAGTAGCAGCCGCTGCCATGTTCTGGAACCTTTTGCAGCCTCTGTGGAGACGTTATGACTTCAGGATTGTTATGAAGCTGCAGATCTCCAGAACCACAGTTATATGACTCTATTGTACAGCAGTAAAACAGGGTCACTGAGGAAGGCTGAAGAGTGGCAGATTGACTTTTTCAATTCTCATCATCTTCATCAGCTGCTTCATATTAAGTGGCAGGACAAGATCAGCAATGAGGATATTCCTAGCCAAACCCAGGAATTGCCTTCATCAGCACTGGTTTTCTTTTAGCAGTTTCCTGGGTATATTAGGATATAAGACCAACTAATTACGAAGTGCATTTACCAAGGAATGCCGCTACACTGTCAATGATCACATAAGTGGCAAAAGCTTCAGTGGTGTAATAAGATTGCCAGTGATGAACATGGCACCTTAAGGACCCAGCTAAAGATTGATCTGCATAGCCTTCCATCTGCAAGGAGGCTATGTCCCCTTGGAATTTGCCATGATGATAATGATTAAGTCATGTTTAACTTTAAAGTTAAGCATGTGCTTAAGTGCTTTTGTGAATCAGGGCCCTTATTTGAAGAGAACTAACCAACTGAACTGATTTTAAATATTGGCCCTTTGACCTGTCTTTAGTTTACACCAGTCCATAGATATTTATGAACCTCATTACTTTCTTTCCCCTCAGCCCACTGGGCAACTTCTAAACCAGGCCAAATGCCCAATCCATTACTGTAAACCCTGTAAAAGAAATGCAAGGCTTGTGAAGGTACAATTTTAACCTTTACAAATTATTTCCCATGCTACTATTCTCTGCACAGAGACACTTTCTTTATTCTTTACAGGGTTAGGATATAGTAGCTGCTTCATGTGATGTCCTCTGGTAATGCAAAATGTATAGAAGAAAGATCATATGGCTCCAGGAACTGTGGTATTTATTTATTTATTGTGCACTGTCTGCGTGATTGGCATTTCACAATATGCTGAGGAAGACCGACCCTGCTTGATGGGGCTCAACCTAGAGACACGATAAAGTTCAAAGCCAACGCCCATACAAAGGTCCTAGCGCAGAACAATACACAATTTACTTTTTAAAATTACTTTCTAGTTATATTAATGAGGAAAGCCTCAGTCAAAGAACTGTAATTTAAGGTGGCATGGAAATGCAAAGAGAGGGGTTTGGGTGTACTGGGAGGAATTAATTCCAGGCAAAAAGGGTAGCATGGAAGAAGGCACAAAGATGAGAGTTGCAGAAGGAGACAGCCAGGAACTTTGGGTGGAGCAAAGGGAGAGAGATGAGAAGCAGGAAAAAAAATCCAAATAGGAGTTTCACATGTACTTGCTCCATGAAAGGTTCCATTCACTTGAAGAACTTCAGGACAAGATCCTCAGGTGCACTCAAGCAAGGGGGACATAACGCTCCCAGATCCTGAAAGTAACTGGGAATTAGTTCAACTACTGGTGCAAATTGGAGCAGCCTCAGGACCTTGGTGCCTTTCCACTGGCCCAGGATCGCCAGAGCACAGCACATCTCTTCCTGTTCCTGGAATGCCTGCTATGCTGGAAAGACCAGGACTGGGCAGTACACAGCTGCTGGTTATGCAATCTTTACACCATCTGGGAATTCCCCTATGCAAGAGAGATTTAACAGACATAGCTGAGGGGAGGATTTGGCCCAGAAAATTCAAGGAAAAGGGACTAGTTCATGGCCTAATGCTAGATTTTTAAAAATAGTCTATTTTCTACAGGAAGGATTGTGGCTGGCCCTTATTCAGTTGCACAGGTGGAGGCAGATGGAAGTAAGGAACCTTTCCTCCTGGCACACCCAGATAAGGACCAGTTAGAATTATATCCCCCTACAGTTGAGGTACCACAGGGGTGGCTACCAAGAAGAAGTCAGCTGAAAGGCAGATGATGAGGATCAAAAGGAAGAGAAGCCATGACTACACCCCAGTATGGGCTGGCCAGTGGGACTGGAAGGCTATGCAAGGGGAATATGGTGTACCCCATAAAAATGGTCACAGATTGCACTACCTCATTATCTCTGCATCACAGTATCTCCCCATTGCTCTTCAAAGGGTGGTATGCTTCTGCACCATTTCTAATGCAGGGCCGTGTGGCCAAATGTCATGCCCATGCATGAGAACAGCAAGGAACTACTTTCACACTGTTTAAGATGCATTTTTAAAGAAGTATTAGACCAAAACTATCTTGGGTGTAACATGAATCTCTTATTCGAGTGTTGTTCAAAAACATATTTTGAACTCAGCATGCTATTTAATATGGAAAAGAAGCTATTGAGCATACTCACAACTTTCACAACTTTTTGTTGCATGGTGCTAGGGCAGGATAATAAATGTTGTTACTGGCCAATACAAATATTTACTAGATTGATTCCCTTTCAGGTGAATTAGGAGGTAGTGCACCACCATTTACTTCAACAAAAGTTAACAAAAAAGCTACTTCCACTTCATAGGAAACAAAATTCAATTGGGGGAAACTACTGGAAAGGAGCCAATGACTCCCATTCCACCTCCACACACAGAAGAAAGATTTGAGTTAAGATGGTTACAACACCATTGCTAACCTCTGCCTTACAATCAGAATTAAAAAAATAATTCATTATTTTACAGATCTGAGTTTAAAACTTAAAATTGGTTTTGAAATAAAGTTTCTCTGTTTATGCTACTTAGTTTTTACTTGAAATGTGAAAATGGGGGCTGTCTGGGTATATTATGGTTCTATTTGTGGCTCATATATTGTGTCATCATTTTGAGCACCCTCCTCTCTAACAAATCTACACTTTCTTCAAGAGCTAGGCCCTGCCACCCTTCCTACACTGAATAGTACCTCACTCCTCAGCTTGTCCCACTGACACCCAGCAGGACTACTCAATGCAAAATCTGGATTGATTTGAGGGAGCAGAACTGCAATTATGTCCTGGTCACCTCTAAAAAGGTAAATATTTACCAATTTATATGGTATACCACAATATAGAAATATTGCCATGCCAGGCAAGACCAGTGATCTGTCTATAACTCAGTATACTGCTCCAAGAGCAGCCAGTGCCACATACTTCAGAGGAAGTTGCACAATCCCTAAAATAGCAATTTATGTAATAACATGCTTGTGGGTGAAGCTTTTCCGAACCAGAGGTAATTTTATGTATCTTATTTCCCAGTTTGTTGCACTGAAGCCAATGGAACTACTCAATGGAGAGAATCTGGTCTCAATCAATTCCATTCTGTAATACTTATTGACAAGACAAGCTATCCAAGTATTGCCAGAGTGTCTTGTGAAAGGAATTTCTGAATCCATTTGAGGGCAGCAGTCTCTTCCCATAAAGATTTGGCCAGTTTCAGCTTCTTAAGTTATTCAGAAAGTACTATACCCAGAGCACCAGAGTTTCTAAACTGTGACAGCAGAAGCCTTGTTGTTTATAGCTCCCAATAAACTGTTAATCCACAGCATGGTCCTTTTGCGCTTTCATTGTGCTTCATTGGCTTAATTATCTTATACTTTCGCTTCTGAATGGTTTGATCTACAGTTCACATGAGCCCAGTCTTGCTGCCCTCACTCACATGAGAAATCACCCCGGGCTATCATGTGAGTGAGCTCCTCTGGCCCTCTGTTCACAACGTACATAAATGGTGAAGTACGAGTGTTTGCAGGGTTATAATCCACAGAAAAGATTGAACTGTGTTTTGTTTCTGTGGAAGGGTTTGTTATGTACTGCCAAAGTGAAGATAGGGAGGGGGCCAGAGCCTTCGATATACCTAAAATAGAGAGATTCTTTCTAACTACAGTTTTGCAGATTTGCACGACATCGTTCTTTCATAACAAACAGCAGGGTTAGCTTTAGGGGCAAAAAGCATATCTGGAGTCACATGAAAGAAGGCAGGAGCACCATTGGATTAGACAGCCAGGGCTCCTTTTTTAATGGAAAAATGTGTAAAATGTCAAACTGTAGTAGGTCTTCCAGTGGTTTATTAGTTTTACAGAGCTAATTAAAAATTACTAGAAAAACAAACCTGTAATTGTTTAAAACTGAAATATGTCATAAACTCAAGCTCAACCTGTTTTGATCACAGCAGAAGGATCTCTTCTATAGTACGTTTGGGTCTCAAAGGATACAAAGGAAACTGATCCAGTTATCAATCTCACTAGTGCCATGCTTTTGCTTAGGTTTAACCATCACAGAGGAACAATACTTCTCTTCATTGATGTCTCCTATCCCTATAGCAAACTCTTCTTGGCAGTTACCAAAAGGCCAGATGAAGGCCCTGACCCTCCAAACACTTACACGTGTGAACAATCCTATTATAATCAATGGTACTATGTTTGCTGTAGGGGCGCCTAAATTCTACAGAGGAGATAGGCGAAAGGTTATATTGTGTATTTATAATGTCAACAGTCCTTTTAGATTTAAAAAAGGTGACCTACAACTGATTTTTAAAAATTGGAGCCTGAATGCCCTGCGGCCCCTTAGTACCAGCTAGACATGCCCAAAGGGGCAGTAGGACAGGCCTAAGCCTGATGGATGCAGGGGAACTCTTCGTGAAGACCTAGCTCTGCCAGTTTTGCACTAACTTTACAACAGTTCAAAGAAGCATTGTGGGATAGATATGGAGTGGGATGGACTAAAGGAGGCAATGGGAATTTCAGGGACAGGATGGAGCATAAGTGGGACCCTTGCAAGCCTCCAGAGACCACTGAAGCAGGGGTGCAACCTATGGCTTCAGAAATACCCTAGTCTGTGCTGAGGGTCCTACTGCCCTCCTCCCCCATGGCATAAAGGGAAGCATGGAAGCTGCTTCTCTTCTGTCCCTATGTTGGTGCCTGCATTTGTACCCTTTTTCCACTGCTTAAAGTGGCTTTTCTCTTGCTTGTTTTTTCCCCCTTAGAATCATCAGGAGTTGTACATCTCACATTCCTTGTTTTCGCGGAAGACCTCCTGGATGTCGCAGAGCATGTTTATCGTGACCTCCTGAGCCTTACTGAAGGGGCAGAGGTACTGAAACTTCAACAGAGATGTCCTTCACCCAAAATGTTAGTCGTTTATGTTAAACAAGTGTCAAGAATACCACAACATTTTAAGCAGGCTCCCTAAAAATCTCTTCTCGGTTGTTGAACTTTTATTCTCTCAACTCTTGTGATATCATTTCACTAATTCCCTAGTCATCATGGAGTTTTCAGAGCAGACAAGACCTGAATTACTAATGTAAAAAACAAGCAGAAAGAAGTTTAAGAAATAGAGGTCTTCTTTACACATCACAGAAGCAAAAAAAAGATCACTTCACAATCCTTTCCTCTCTTTTCTTCTCTTTGCAGATCAACTCTAATTGAAACAGTAGCATATTGGCCCCTTTCTGTCTGGGAGCTCCAGACATTAATGTGGATTCTTCTATTATTTTATCCAAAAGAAAAGGGGAAAAAAATGGCAAATGGGTGAAATCTTATTCCCAATATTTTCCTCATATTCTGAGAACACTGATAGTTATTAAAATTATGTAACTAAAGCCCTGATCCTGCAGACATAAACTCATATGAGTAGTCTCATTGAAGTATAGAGGGGCTATTTATGTACTTAAAGTTAGCACATGCTTAAGTGTATGCAGGAGCAGGGCCTAAATTTGTTATTTTTTCCCAAAGCCCTAGAACCTCTGTGTGTGGGTCAGCAGATGACAGTGGAAGCCAATATAAGTATCTGCCACCTGGAACTAGCTCTCTTTAACAGACTTTGTCAATATGAAAGCCAGCATCAGCCCTTCAAAAGCTAATGCTATCAAATCTAAGTGAGCAAACTTGCAAGGCTGCTTTACAGATATAGGCCCTGCTTCTATAAATTCAGTACTACCAACTCCAAAAGTTCAGAAGTCATGAGTTAGTCTCTGCCCAAATCATGAGATTGTCCCCAAAAATCACAATATTCAAGGGGAAAGATTTAATATAATTTTTTGGGCTGTCTTCTGATATTTGAACTCCTCCTAACTCATGGCCTCTGGGCTTGTAAATTTAACACATTTTCCATTAGGCTACAGGGCATTGTGGGGTGAAGAGATTTACTCACATATTTTGCTACCCCAAACTCATGTGAGAACTGGAGATTTTTACATCATTGTGAGACTGCCAGCAGCAGGCCAAAACTGCATTACTTCCAACAAAATCATCAGAGGTAACAATGCTGTAAATACCCCGGATGTAGTACTTACTGTTATCAATGAAATTACTCATGATAGTAAACTGTATAGTTTATGTTTGCAGGATCAAATCATAGTAGTATATTTTGTTGCATTAAAATGTATTGTTTCAAAACAATTCTCTTTGACAAAAAATATTCAAGGATTGAAAATGTGTATGAACAATAATATTTACATTTGTGCGAGTTAAAAGACACAAAGGAAACTGAACCTTGTATATCAGGGAATAAGAATGCTGACTGCTAAGGTCTGGAAATAATTTTTTTCACAGCACTGCACAAATGGCCAGCTGCACAATGGCCACTTTTCCCCTTCCTCGGAATCATCAGGACTTAGTTATTGCTAGAAGCAGGATACTAGACCAGGTGGACCAATGGTCTGACTCAGTAAGCCAACTCATATGTTATTGGTTGCATGGTAGTATTAACTGCTTACAGATTTAATATCCAACCCTTGCTAATGCATCCTCATTCATAATGCATCTGAAAATTAATGGATTTGGGTTTATGGTGAAATTACATTAGGAGACTAGTGTGTTAACTGCTAACACATCTGGATGTGCTAGCACTGAATGCAGGGCCGGCTCTAACTTTTTTGCCGCCCCAAGTAACCCCCCCCCTCAAAAAAAAGAGTGCCGCTCCGCCGTAACAACCCCCCGAGCGCCGCGCAGCGCTGTCCCGCCACGCTGTAACAATCCCCCCGCCCGATTGCCGCCCTGCTGTAACAATCCCCGCCCCCCCCCCGAGTGCTACCCTGCCCTGCCAAAACACAACACCCCCCAGCTCCGTCCCGCCGAAACAAACAACCCCCGAGGACCGCCCGGCCGAAACAAACAAACAAAAAAACCTCGAGCGCTGCCCCGCCGAACCAAAAAAAACAACAACCCCAAGTGCCGCCCCACCACCTGAAGATTGGCCGCCCCTTACAAGGGGCCGCCCCAAGCACGTGCTTGGTCGGCTGGTGCCTGGAGCCGGCCCTGACTGAATGGATTTAATCACAGTATAAATGCTATATGTGGAAGACAATTCATTAAGCTTTGTAAAACAATCCAATTAATTATTATAAAATAATTAAACAAACATCCAAAACTACATTTTCTTTTACTTTAGTATTGTAATTTTATAATGGGGGCAGCTTGCAAATATGTCAATCTGAAAACTCAAAGGCTTTTAACCTTTCACATATTTTCTATAATGACTTATAATAGTTGCTAAATATTAAACGTGTCTCTAAACAAGGGTTTTTCTCCTCACAGCTTATCCTCCTTTTGTAGTTGCTCTTACAGTGGAGTCATATTAAATACCAATTTAGATATCACAATATTTCCATAGCAATAGACTGATGTAATAACTGCAGGATGGATAAACAATGCTTTGAAAGGAAAACTTATTAAAACACAAATCTATATAATCTATATATTGTACAAAACAAATACCACCCCAACAACCTAGTATTAATGCAACATTAAAGGTGAGAAATCAAGCACTCCAGAACAGAGCTAAACACAAAAGATCAAAATCAATGGTTATCCTTAATTCCACATGAAACCTACAGACATTACATACTTGATTTCAAAGAGTAAGAACTGCTCATGGAAGTTGTCAGCTCTATGATCTGGTGCATGTACTACTAGTGCTATGCAGGTTACACAGGTTATTTTAAAGTACAGTATAATAAAAATCCATATCTACACTGATTAAAATAACAAAGGTGGTTCACCACACACATCAGTTTTAAATGGGCCACAGGAGGTCTTAGGCATGTTCGACACTTTAAAGTTTTACTGCTGTAACTATTTCAGTAAGGGATGTGACTTTTAACTGAAATAATTATACCAGTAAAAGCCTAGACCAATTCTCTGGTGTAGATGCAGTTATACCAGTCTAAAGGTGACTTTTACTGGTATTATTTCCCTTCCCATATAGGAATAACTATACCATAGCAGTATGCAGTTAACTAATGTAGATATGCTCAGTCTCAGAACCACTGGCCTGGAACTATTTGGCCTCCTATGTTTCTGCCCTTGATGGAGGCCTTCTTAGTTCCCTGGAAAAATACCCCTTAATTATTTAGTTTGCAAACTGTGCATTAAAAAAAATCATAGCTTAGAATTTCACCTCCTTTAACACCCAGTGGAATGCCACTTAACTACTTTGCAATAGTTAATGTTCCCCTATTAAGCACTATTTGTTATAGCAGCTCTGGTTGTGACTCCATAAAGTTGAGTCAAAAGTTTACAGTTTAGCAGGAGCTTTAACTTTCATTTTGTAAAAATCTCATTAGAATAGCAAATTTAGAGGCGGGGGGGAAGCTTTTAGTACTGTGTGAATTTGTCATGGTGGTTTGATGAAAATTGGGTTGATATGAAGAAAATACTACAAGTTCCAAAATGACCCCTTTATTTAAGTTTTTCATGGAGTTCTCTTATTTTTGGAGTACTTGTGGCACCTTAGAGACTAACAAATTTATTAGAGCATAAGCTTTCGTGGGCTACAACTCACTTCTTCGGATGCATATAGAGTGAACCATATATTGAGGAGATATATATACACACACATACAGAGAGCATGAACAGGTGGGAGTTGTCTTACCAACTCTGAGAGGCCAATTAAGTAAGAGAACAAAAACTTTTGAAGTGATAATCAAGATGGTTCAGTACAGACAGTTTGATAAGAAGCAAGTGTGAAAATACTTACAAGGGGAGATAGATTCAATGTTTGTAATGGCTCAGCCATTCCCAATCCCTATTTAGCCCTGAGTTGATTGTGTCTAGTTTGCATATCAATTCCAGCTCAGCAGTCTCTCGTTGGAGTCTGTTTTTGAAGTTTTTCTGTTTTAAGATAGCCACCCGCAGGTCTGTCAAAGAATGGCCAGACAGGTTAAAGTGTTCTCCCACTGGTTTTTGAGTATTATGATTCCTGATGTCAGATTTGTGTCCATTAATTCTTTTGCGTAGAGACTGTCCGGTTTGGCCAATGTACATGGCAGAGGGGCATTGCTGGCACATGATGGCATATATCACATTGGTAGATGTGCAGGTGAACGAGCCACTGATGGTATAGCTGATGTGATTAGGCCCTATGATGGTATCACTTGAATAGATATGTGGACAGAGTTGGCATCGGGCTTTGTTACAAGGATAGGTTCCTGGGTCAGTGTTTTTGTTCAGTGATGTGTGGTTGCTGGTGAGTATTTGCTTTAGGTTGGGGGGTTGTCTGTAAGCGAGGACAGGTCTGTCTCCCAAGATCTGTGAGAGTAAAGGATCATCTTTCAGGATAGGTTGTAGATCTCTGATGATGCGCTGGAGAGGTTTTAGTTGGGGGCTGAAGGTGACAGCTAGTGGTGTTCTGTTATTTTCTTTGTTGGCCCTGTCTTGTAGGAGGTGACTTCTGGGTACTCGTCTGGCTCTGTCAATCTGTTTTTTCACTTCAGCAGGTGGGTATTGTAGTTTTAAGAATGCTTGATAGAGATCTTGTAGGTGCTTGTCTCTATCTGAGGGATTGGAGCAAATGCGGTTATATCTTAGAGCTTGGCTGTAGACAATGGATCGTGTGGTGTGTCCTGGATGGAAGCTGGAGGCATGTAGGTAAGTGTAGCGGTCAGTAGGTTTCCGGTACAGGGTGGTATTTATGTGACCATCGCTTATTAGCACAGTAGTGTCCAGGAAATGGACCGCTTGTGTGGATTGATCTAGGCTGAGGTTGATGGTGGGATGGAAATTATTGAAATCATGGTGGAATTCCTCAAGGGCTTCTTTTCCATGGGTCCAGATGATGAAGATGTCATCAATGTAGCGCAAGTAGAGTAGGGGCGTTAGGGGACGAGAGCTAAGGAAGCGTTGTTCTAAGTCAGCCATAAAAATGTTGGCATACTGCGGGGCCATGCGGGTACCCATAGCAGTGCCGCTGACTTGAAGGTATATATTGTCCCCAAATGTGAAATAGTTGTGGGTGAGGACAAAGTCACAGAGTTCAGCCACTAGGTTAGCTGTGACATTATCGGGGATACTGTTCCTGATAGCTTGTAGTCCATCTGTGTGTGGAATATTGGTGTAGAGGGCTTCTACGTCCATAGTGGCCAGGATGGTGTTTTCTGGAAGATCACCGATGGATTCTAGTTTCCTCAGGAAGTCAGTAGTATCTCGAAGATAGCTAGGAGTGCTGGTAGCGTAGGGTCTGAGGAGAGAGTCCACATAACCAGACAAGCCTGATGTTAGGGTGCCAATGCCTGAGATGATGGGGCGTCCAGGATTTCCAGGTTTATGGATCTTGGGTAGCAAATAGAATGTCCCTGGTCGGGGTTCTAGGCATGTGTCTGTACAGATTTGTTCCTGTGCTTTGTCAGGGAGTTTTTTTAGCAGATGGTGTAGTTTCTTTAGGTAATCCTCAGTGGGATCAGAGGATAATGGCCTGTAGAATGTGGTGTTAGAGAGCTGTCTAGCAGCCTCTTGGTCATATTCCAATTTATTCATGATGACGACAGCACCTCCTTTGTCAGCCTTTTTGATAATGATGTCAGGGTTGTTTCTGAGGCTGTAGATGGCGTTGTGTTCAGCATGGCTGAGGTTATGGGGCAAGTGATGTTGCTTATCCACAATTTCAGCCTTTGCACGTTGACGGAAGCAATCTATGTAGAAATCCAGTCTGTTGTTTCGACCGTCCGGAGGAGTCCACGCAGAATCCTTTTGTTTGTAGTGCTGGTAGGGGGGATTCTGTGGGTTAGTATGCTGTTCAGAGGTATGTTGGAAATATTCTTTGAGTCGGAGACGTCGAAAGTAGGATTCTAGGTCACCGCAGAACTGTATCATGTTCGTGGGTCTGGAGGGACAAAAGGAGAGGCCCCGAGATAGGACAGACTCTTCTGCTGGGCTAAGAGTATAGCTGGAAAGGTTAACAATATTGCTGGGTGGGTTAAGGGAACTACTGTTGTGGCTCCTTGTGGCATGTAGCAGTTTAGATAGTTTAGTGTCCTTTTTCCTTTGTAGAGAGGCAAAGTTTGTCTTGTAAATGGCTTGTCTAGTTTTTGTAAAGTCTATCCATGAGGAAGTTTGTGTGGAAGGTTGGTTTCTTATGAGAGTATCCAATTTTGAGAGCTCATTCTTAATCTTTCCCTGTTTGTTGTATAGGATGCTGATCAGGTGGTTTCGCAGTTTCTTTGAGAGTGTGTGACACAGTCTCTCAGCATAGTCTGTGTGATATGTAGATTGTAATGGATTTTTTACCTTTAGTCCTTTTGGTATGATGTCCAAAAGGATATTTTTGGATACCCTTCACAGGAACACTATGCTTTACTCCACGTGCACTGATTAATACAGTGTCAGTTATAGCTGGCTAGTGTTTGTGTGAGGATTTTTCCTTTTCTGTTATGCAGAAAAGGTTAAACATAGTTAACAGCAATACTGGAGCATGGCTGGCTAAAGAGTCCGTCCAATACCACTGTATCTTGGGGAGGGGGAGGGGAAGAGAAGAGTCCCTAAAGCTACAAAAGAAGAACCCATAAGTTAAAATACCACCTAGGAAACCTACAGACATTTAAGCAAGCAGGGCCGGCTCTAGCTTTTTTGCCGCCCCAGGCGGGAAAAAAAAAAAAAAAAAAAGGCGGCCGGACTGCCAAAGCAAAACAAAAAACAAAAAAAAACCCCAGCAGTCGCAGGGAGCTTGTGGAGGGCGGTCAAGGCGGCTTGCAGGGGGGTGAAGGGCGGCACCCGCCCGCTCCCTCCACCCGTGGGCAGCCAGGCGCTGCAGCCCGCTTGCAGCCAGGTGAGAGGGGCTCCCCCCTCCGGCCTTGGGGTGCCTCTCCCGGCCAGGCAGGCTCCAAGGGGACTGACACAGGCAGCCCTGGCTGGAGTCTGCGACCTCCGCGTGGGGCCGGCATTGCAGCGGGGCTCGGCACAGTGCAAACAGAGCCGGGATCAGTGGGGCCCGCCCCTCCGCTGCCCGCCGGGCCACCACAGAACCCTCCCTCCTTCCGGTGCCCGCCGGGCCGCAGCAGAACCCTCCCTCCTTCCATTGCCCGGGGGCTGCAGGAGATGCTGGCTCAGCCGCTCCTTTAAAGGCGGCTCGGCCAGGCCGGGCTTAGAGTGGTGCGGGAGGCGGAGGCCGGTGCAGGCGGCGGGGAGTGGCGCATCCGGGGGAGCCCGGCGGCACGATGAGCAGCGGGGATCACTAGTTCCTGCCCCCCCCGGGCCGGGGTCCGTGCCCCTGCAGGGCTGGGCTGGCCGCCCCAAGATTGGCCGCTATGCCGCCCCTTACAATGTGCCGCCCCAGGCACGTGCTTTCTCGTCTGGTGCCTGGAGCCGGCCCTGTAAGCAAGTCTGACATTACAAGTCGTTGAGGGGGAAATGGAGCAACTTTGAACCAAGCCCTCAAAAATGATGGGTACAAGAAAAATAAATACAGAATTGCATGAAGTTTAAACTGGTTTTGGATTATTCTAAAGTCTTTAAAAAGTTGAACATTTGTGTGAACATCACTGCAGCCTATTACACACAGTGACTCACAGACATTAGAGCTGGAGAAGGCCTATTAAATTATATATAATCTATTCCCTGGAGCCAGCAAAGAATTGTTCCTACATAATATTTTCTAGAACTTTCTTCAGTCTACTTTTAAAGAGAAATTTAAAAATGTTTTCATTTTAGTCATTGGATTGATGTCATTTTCTACAACATTTCAGCTTTCTGATTTCACATTTGCATAGTGTCCTGTAAATAATTTGCAGTAATAAATTTTTATAGCAATAGGATTAGAACAGTGTCACCAGCTTGTTTATTATTTTCTCCAGCTTTATCCACAGAGATCATTTTGGTTTACAGATATTACAGTATAGATATACCCTAAGTCTACTTCTTTACCAGTGCTGCAGTTTTCCCAAAGGCCACTTCTGACCCAACCTCTTAAGTTCCTTTCTGGGTCTCTGCATCTCTTCCCTACTTAGTGAGGCTGTCTCACAGAGCGCCCTACCAGAAAAGTTTTCCTTTCTACCTAGTGGTCAGTCTACCAAGGCTTTATCACTACCTATGCCTAGTTTCCCCTTCTTTACTAGAACCACCTTCTGCTCTTTATGGGGAAGTGCCTGATTCCCCTCAGGTGGGAGTCATGCTGTAATCAGGTGGGTTTAGCCCATGGCTCTCCAGCCCAGGTGAGGCAAGCCATCCTGTTACTATCTCCCTCTGCTAGCAGATGCTGACATTATTAGCTCTATTATGCCCTTTGGGGGAGAGGGATAATTTAGGGGTTTGCATATTGGTCTGCTAAACCCAGAGTTGTGAGTTCAATCCTTGAGGGGGCCATTTAGGGAACTGGGGTAAATATCTGTCTGGGGATTGGTCCTGCTTTAAACAGCAGGATGACCCTTCTAACCTTGATATTCTATGATTCTTTGATACCAATAAACATTAAGTGTTTACTTTCTGATGATGGTAGTAGGAGTGGAAAGGAAATGGCTATTGCTGGGTGTCTCTTGAGTGTTCCCAGACAGTTGTTTTGGACAATTGCTTCTAATCCCTACTAGTGCTCTTGTGGAGTCCCACAGGGTTGCATTTTGTCACCTCTCCTGTTCAGTGTGTACACTGTGCTCTTGGGAGGGCTAGTCAGCAGACATAGGCTGCCTTGCTTTCAGTAGGCTAATGACACCCAGCTCTGTATTTCTGTCTCAACCAATCCAGCCAGGATGTAGGGTGGGATAAGAGTGAACTGATTGAAGCTCAATCTGGATAAAATTGAGGTGTTGTTGGTAGACTGGAGAATAGTGTGGGGATGACATCTGCTCCTCTCCCTGAGGGTGCGTACCTGACATTTATCACCAGATATCTCAGTGTGAAAGTACTGTTGGGTTCAAAGCTGTTGTTGGAAGATCACAATGTCACAGTGGCCAAAACAAACTTTTTTCTGTCCCCGTCTGGTCTGAAGATTGCGACTGTTCCTTTTAAATGTGGCTCTTCATCCAGGGCTTTGTAACTGCCAGACTAGATCACTGTACTGTGTTCTGCCTAGGGCTGCACCTTAAATCCAGCTGGAAGATGAAACTGGCGCAGGATCTTAAAAGTTGCATATCCTAGGGAGAACGCATGGCACTGGTCTGCCAGGATCTGCACTGCCTTTGGGTCTCTGGATGGACTTTAAGGAGCTGATCTTGTCTCTCTCTCTCTCTCTCTCTCTCTCTCTCTCTCTCCTGAGAAGCCAGCAGGGCCGGCTCTGGCTTTTTTGCCGCCCCAGGCAAAAAAGCCTCCGGCCGCCCCCCCCCCACCGCGGGGGGGCGGAGCCGGGGGGGGGGGCGGCGAGCCCCTGCGGGGGCTCCGCTCTCCCGCCGGGGGGAGGGCGGCCGGAGCCCTGGGGCGAGGGTGGCGAGCCCCGGCGGGGGCTCCGCTCTCCCCCCGGCGGCCGGGGGGAGGGCGCCGGAGGGGAGGGCGGCCGGAGCCCTGGGAGGAGGGCGGCGAGCCCCGGCGGGGGCTCGGCTCCCCCCCCCCCCCCGCCAGAGCGCCGGGGGCAGGGCGGCGAGCCCCGGCTGGGGCTCGGCTCTCCCCCCGGCAGCCGGGGGGAGGGCGCGGGGGGGAGGGCGGCCAGAGCGCCGGGGGGAGGGCGGCGAGCCCGGCTGTGGCCCCGCTCTCCCCGGCGGCCCGAGCGCCGCGCCGCCCCCCTCCAGGTGCCGCCCCAAGCACCAGCTTGGTTGCCTGGTGCCTGGAGCCGGCCCTGGAAGCCAGATCCCTCCCAAAGCTTTGCTGTTAGAGCTATAATCAGCAGGAACACTCCAGCTGGAGATGGGACAGACTGCAAAGGGGCCCTGGCTGAAGGATTCTGGACCCCTGATCAGAAATGGCTCAAATCGAAGGGAGAGGGGAGGAGAGAAGAGAAAAAGGGAAGGGTCCATAGTGCACACGCAGTAGCAAGGGCTGCAGTAGGGTTTGGAGAGGCTGGGGCAGAAGTTGGGACTTGCATATCTATATGGGCCATGGTTGGGAGGCGCGAGGGGGGGGGGTCAGTGGGGATGGCACTTTGGAGGGGAAAGTAGGGGGCGCTGTGGGTTGAAATTCAATGCGGGACTGGGAGGCGGCGCTAGGCGGCGCTGTGGGCTGTGGCGGTAGAACTGGGGGGCACCGCAACCAGTGGCGGTGGAGCAGGGCTGGGAGGCGGCGCTAGGGGGCGCTGTGGGCTGTGGCGGTGGCTCAGTGCCCGGATCGGCTGCTCTCGGTCCTTCACGCGCCAGTTCCAGGGCGGAAGGCTGCGGCTGCGCGCGTTCCAGGGTTGTTTCCGTTGGTGACGTCCGGCGCGTCCGCCAAGGCAGAGGCGCAGCGAGGAGCTATGTCGGCGCCAGCCGGGATCCCCCCGCGCCCTGCCGCAGTCCCTGGAGGGGCCAGAGCGCCCGTCGCCGCGGCCAGGCCGCCGCCCTGTCAGAATGGTGAGGAGCCGAGGCTGGGGATCCGCACGGGCCTAGCGCTCGGGCGGGGCTGGACTGGCCGGGGGGCAGCAGAGCTGGGGCTGGTCGGGCGGGGCAATAGCGGTGGTGGTAGAGCGGCGAGGGCCGGGACAGAGGAAGGCGTAGGGGGTACAGGGGCGAGGAGGGGGGGACAGGAGGCTGGGACGGGCGGGAGGGGGGGCTGGGACGCCGGGCTGGGACAGTTGAGGGCGGCGGGAGGCTGGAAGGGTGGGACAGAAGGGTGGGGGGGGGACTGGGATGGAGGAGGGCGTTGGGGGGCTGGGACAGAGGAGGGTGCGGGGGAGATTGTTGGGCCGCTGGGCTGGGACAGAGGAGGGCATGGGCGGAGGGGGGCTGGGGCGTGGGGGCTGGGACGGGGGGGCATTTGAGGACTACGGGGCTGGGACAGATGGGGGCATCAGGAGGTGGGGGGGCTGACTCTGCCGTGTGGCGTTTCCATGGTTTTTGTCTCGGTTAGCTGGGCTGTGTGTGTCCGCTCACGGATTTAGCACATGTACTGTGCGGTCCAGTCATGCTCCCATCTAGCTGAGTGACAGGCTGGTTTAATGTCACAACAGGCTTTTGGGATGCAGAGTGAAGCAGTGCCTTCACTTCACAGGAGATTCTTGTAGTCCTGAGTGTGGTTAACCTCGATCGGTGGTGATACTCAGACTGAGGCTCGGGAGCCACAAATGGCTCTTTAATGTGTTTCCTGTGGCTCTTTGCAACACATGATATTAAAATTATTATTTAATTATTAACCAAACAGGATGCTTTTACTATGGGCTTGACTAACAGCTAAATCAGCACTGTTGCTATTGATGCAGTGGTGTCAATGACAAGTTGTCGATGGCATAGCGCTCTCCCATCGACTTCTGTACTACAGCTCCCTGAGAAGTGTAAGGTAAGTCAGCAGGAGAGCATCTCCTTTCGACACAGCAGGGTGTAGACACCGCTATAAGCTGACCTAAGGCCTGGTCTATACTGGGGGGGGATCGATCTAAGATACGTCGGCTTCAGCTACGCTATTCTCATAGCTGAAGTTGCGTATCTTAGATTGACTTGCGGCGCAGGATCGACGACCGCCGCTCCCCTGTTGACTCCATTTCCGCCTCTCGCCCTGGTGGAGTTCTGGAGACGACGGGGAGCGCGTTTGGGGATCAATGTATCGCGTCTAGACAAGACGCGATACATCGATCCCCGATAGATCAATCACTACCCGCAGATCCGGCGGGTAGTGTAGACATACCCTAAGTAACATCAGTTTCAGTTATGTAACTTACCTAACTGATGCAGCATAACTTTAGTGTAGACCAGCACTATTTTGTTAATCAATTGTAGTTGATAAAATAATACTTGATCAGTCATTTTGCATTGAGAATAATCTATGGGTATAAAAACTAAATATGAATATATAGGACTATAGGAAATAAAACAATGAATTTACACTACTGTAGATCTTTTTTGGGTAATGTTGATCGCTAATTTGGCTCCTAAACCACTGTGGTCTGAGTATCACTAGCCTAGATGTTGGCTTCCCTCTTCACAGACACACATGATTTGCAGGTGGAGGTGACCTATTTGGCAGTATGGAGAGCCCCGCAGGAGAGACTTTTCGCTTCGTAGACAAGCATGCACAGCTATCTAGACATAGTTTGTGTTTTTTACTGTGTCTGGTGGTTGGGAAGTGGTGTGAAGTGTTTGAAATTAAGTAGCTGTATAACTGAGATTTAAAAAACCAACCTTTGATAAGTTTTTGACTATCACTGCAATTCTGGCTCTGAAACAGAGGAATAACTTCTCAGAATATTAAATAGTGCCAGTTAGGCTTATTCAAAATAGTAAGTGAGGTAGTACAATATTTTTCCTCTAATTTAATTCAATTTTGGAACCTTTCTAGGTGGAAAACTGCATCTTGGGAACACTTTGGAGGCTGTAACACACTCAGGTGTTGGTTCTGCAAACACTTAGACACATGGTTTATTTTGTACACCTGAGTAGTTTCAATGGGAATATTTGCATTCTGAGTGGATCTATTCATATACACCAACTAAGCATGTGCATAAATCTTCAGGGTTAAGACTTTAGGGATTTGGGGGAAATAAACACTGGTCCAGTGCATGATTATTCTTAACAGGATGTGAATTACTAAAACATGATGCCTTTTGTTTCTTATGGTGTTTTATTATAACAAAATGAGAAGACATGCACTTCAAGTTACATATCCTAAAATTGAGCAAACTGTTTGTGTATTTTAGCATAAAAATATACTAAGAGTATAAGTCTTTACATATATTTTAATCTACAATGATACTGTCACTGATTTTATAGCTCACAATTTTAAAATTGATCGTAAAATATGTATAATTGATTTAATGAGGTCTTTACAGCTTCTGATCCTAATCAGTTTCATTTCTCTCTGTTATTTGTATTAAGCATATTTGCTAGCATTGCATTTTAACATTTTCTCCTAAGCTCTGATTTTACAGTCAGGTTGGCATGGGCACAGAGGTTAGTCTTTGTAGATCTGTTAGCAGGATTGAGGTCTTTAATTTTAATGCTCCTTGGTTATACGAACAAAGTTTTAGCTGTCATGTTTAGGCAACAGATTGTGAATCAAGTTCATGCAAATATTGCTGAAGGTTTGTAGAAACCTAGGATGATTAAATAGAAACTTTTAGAAAGAGGCTTTCAACTTAAATTTTGTAATAACTTTGACCAATATACATTTTCCCATGTTTATAAAATTCTAATGTAAACAGTTGTTTTCAAATAAACAGCCATTTCCATGCAGTGTTGAAATCCAAATATTGTAACACTAAAAATAGGAAACTATAACTGACTTCATATATTTTTACTATATCTAAGACCATGGAAGAAATGTCAAAAATAAGAGTAAAAATAGTAATGACCATTTGGATTTTTAAAATTCTTTCACTGTAATCGTTTATGGGTTTATCAGCAACATGGGTAAATAATTTTGTTTACAACCTTTTTTAGTTTGACCATTTAATATACCTGTGATTCAGACAATCATTTTTAATTCTTAAAAGATTTTTAAAAATAAACTCAGTAGCTGACTCTTGTATTTTTCACCTTGATAGCTCCATAATTATTGAGTATCTGTTTCTTGGTTTGCATATTCTTTACCTTGGGATATATTTACAGTCATATAGAGTTGGTGATTCATAGGTAAAGTGTTAATTTAATTTGTCACTTTACATAACTACACAATAACGTTTCAACATTTTGAAAAAGATAGCTTTGTTTTTGATCTACCAGTCCTGGGAACTTACATGCAGCATTTGGGGCATTTTTTATATAAAGGAAGGGGAGAAAGAAGGGAAACAGAAAATCGAAAAACAAGACTGCCAGACTTTATTTTTTTTAGTTTTAATGCCATGTTCCACTTTGCCCAGAATGACACCATCTGCTTCCTTGAATTTGGTCTGTGTTTCTAAAATCAGTGTTACTTATATGTTGGGAGGAGTAAGTAATGCTTATGTAAATATAGTTTCTGATGTGTTTGCACATACTAGAGATAACTGTGTGTTGCTGCGAGAATACTGCATACATTAGACTTCATAAATTCTGTCCGATCTTCTCCCAACTCTTGGAATTTATTGGAGCCTCACAAAGAGCTCAATCAAAAGACTTCCATCAGAAGGATTTAGTGTTTGGCAGAGGTGATAAATTGGGGCTTGCAAGTATTCAAAATGATGTGAAGGATCCCTAGTGATTTTCATACTGGTACACACTTTTAAAAAAGAATGTTTTGTAATATTGGCTTTCCTTTTGTTTGTCCTAATAGTTTTCTTCCTAACTATTCAATTTTTCCTGTTTGATTCTGTGCTGAAGCCCTTCTTTTAAAATAATACCTATTTTGCTTAGCCCATCAATCTTGAAGTCCAAATGTAAGAACTTCTCACTGAATATTTGAAAATAAAATTATTAATTATAACTGAGCGTGTTGCTGGTGGCTGCTATCTAGCTGAAAAGTGACACCTAGAGGTAGGTAGTACTGTAATATGAATTCAGACTATTCATGATTTTTTTCCAACAGTCTTAAGGAACTTCAGTGTTAAAAATTAAACGTTGAAATATTAAATACTAAAGAGATAATCTATTACAAAAATCCACACATTTCTGTAGGAAGACTTTTTTATAATATTGTTCCAAGAGACACCTAAGGTTACAACTAAAATAGATGCTTGTTTTTCTTCAGTTTGGTTTGTGCATTTGATAGCACTTTGGGGTAGTCAGTTTCACTCGGCCCTGGTCTACATATGGCTTTTGCACTGGTATAATTGTCGGGTAGGTTGGTTGTTGGTTTTTTTGTTGTTGTTGGTTTTTTTTAAATGCCGGTATAGTACAACCCCTAATGTGGATGAAGTTGTACTGGTGTAAAGGTGCCTTAGACCATTATAGCTTCTTCCCCGTCCCATAGGGGAATAAGCTATACTGGTATAACTGTGTCTACACTAAGGGGGTTTTACCACTTTAACCATATTGGTGTAGTTAAGGTGGTATAATTTTTACTTTTAGACAAAGCCTGTTTCTTCTTCTATCAAATTTTCCCTGTTTACATGAGTCTCTTTGCGCAGCAACAGAAGAAATAAAATGGAGAGAAAGTTGCTAGGGGTTTTGAGGGGAAGTTGTAGTACCTGAATCTCCAACTCATATTTTGTAGTTATCTAGATTTCAAGTTAAAGGTGACAGGTTTCAGAGGTGTAGCCATATTAGATTGTATCAGCAAAAACAACGAGGAGTCCTTGTGGCACCTGAGAGACTAACAAATTTATTTGGGCATAAGCTTTCATGAAGTGGGTTATAGCCCACGAAATCTTATGGCCATTAAATTTGTTAGTCTCTAAGGTGCCACAAGGACTCGTTTTTTTTTTTTTTTCAAGTTAAAGGTGTATGATGTCCCGGGTTAACGATTATGTTGCTTTTCAGCTAGGTATCCATCACCAATAGTAGATTCAACTGTTATTGTAATTAAAAATTTAAGACAATATTTTAAAATTTAGGTGCCTTAAAGGCACCTAGGTCTATATTTAGTATCCTAAATAAAAAAGTAGCCTGATTTTTCAGAAATACTGGGAACTCAAAGCAGCCCTGAGCTCAGGCAAACTTTATAAATGAGCCCAGGCATGGATTTAGGTGTCTAATTTATGACATCTAAGTTTGAAAATACTGGCTTTTACTCTCATAGTTTAGAACTTATTCATTGTAAGTAGTAGGGTTTGGAAAAATGACACCTACCAGCCAAACATCAGTACAAAAGATGTTCATGGGAAGGGCCAGTGGCCCAGTGAGTAGCCTAGTCACCTGCCCCACAGTTAATGACAAGAGGGGGCTATTGCTTGAATTCCACTTGGGGTACTGTCCCTCTACCCGTGCTCCATTTGGGAGGGGGTCCATCTTTTGGATTAGCCTCTGATTGGTTAGGGGTCTGATATATTCAAAGCTCTTAACTCTGAGCAGCTTCAAAGGACTGGAGCTGACTGCATATTTAGCAGGAATGCACTGCAACAGTTGACATTTATTTCACATTCAGAAGGTTATCGTTCTTTGCAATCAAACGTGTTAGAAATTTAATACTCTAAATTGAAGCTTAGATTCTGCCAAAGTTGATGGTGTTTGTTTCCCTGTTTGACAAGTATGAAACCCACCATGACTATGTAGCATATGAGTGGATTTTTCGAGCTCTGGTGAAAAATGTACCTTATCTTCAAACTTTTCAAGATTGCTGAAGGTATTCTGTCTAGTTTCCTTGGTTGTTAAGCTGTATATCCAGTACACTGATACTCTCCTTAATCCTGCTGGCAGTTGCATTCTATAATCCCGTTGTCACATTGCTATGTTCTACCTTGTATCATATTTTGAGCATCCAAAACCCTTCTGTTACCTAAAACAAGGTAATGTTCTCTGGGAATTTCAGGTAAAGATTTGGATGAAATTTTGAGAATTCCCCATTCCTTGCTGATAGCCCATCCTCAGGTGAAGTAGAGATGGAAAAGGAAGCTATTGGGATCCATGAGATTCCAATCCTGCCTAGCTCCTTCACTCTACAAAATGGAGTTGCTTAGGAGTTGTGTAGCAGTAGCACTTGTGTAGAAATCGTAACATCTGGATGAACGGAGTTCCGTAGAGCTTCAGCACTAGACCCCTCTTCTAGCAGCTCTGCTAAGCTGACCAACTGTCTATAGTAAAGAGAGGCACCTTGAAGTCTTCAGACACATTCTCCCCAGTTATCCAAACCCAGTTATCTCAGTGTTTTTGTATGTCCCCAGAGACCATTGGATGTAATATACAATATTCTGTTTGAAAGGGTAAATGGTACACAAGAGTAAAGTTATGCAGGAGCAGACCAGCAGTATGATAGAAATAGGGGGAAATGGAGGAAGGGAATAGAACAAAGGTAGAATTATCATTAAGGTATACTTTGGTAAAGGCACTTTATTTTTTGTAATTGGAACCACCTCAGAAATAGTCTCTGGACTAGTAAGTGATGAATCATATCTTCCTCTGCTTGAGGGAACCTCAAGGTGTAAGTATATTCCCAAGTAGCCCAGATCTTTTTTAAGGTCCATGTCTTTCCTTGGTTGGTCAGGTTGTATGGGCAAAGGGTGAGGATCTGAGGCTGGTGTAGGTATTCTGCCCCCCATTATTATGAGTCTACTGCATTTATTTTAGTATTTTTAATATATGATAAATGCACTTAGAGCTTTGGATGAGCACTTTTTCATATTTATAAGACAATCTACTGCACCAAGGTCAATTCCACTTTGTAGTCTCTAACAATGTGAGGCATCAGCGGAGCAGTATCTTAAATTAACTTGGTGAGTTTTCTGCTCTAGTTTTAAGGATTTACACTTTTTGCAAATCTGAATGTTTGTTGAGAAGTCTCCTTATGGAAGTTTAGGACTCCTGAATTGCTAGATACCAGGTTGGTATTTAAAGCAAGTCTCTGCTTTTGTAATGGACTTGTTCTTTTCTAGACCATTACAGTTAATATTTAAGCATATTTTAGATTGTTGTTGTGAACTCTTAATTTTTTTGCAGCTAATACAGAATAAGTGAACTCTGAAACTATTTAAATTATAAAATAAAGCTAATCATTTTTAAACTATTAGACATGCTAAACTATTATCATGCAGTTTAAATGACACAAAAGCTGATACCAGTGTTGTGTAATCAGAGAGGTTTTTGTGTAAGTATACAGTAAGGGCCAGATACTGCACTCCTTTTTCACTTAGAATTACTGTTGGAGGATCAGGCTTAAATGCCCAGAACCTTTCTACTATAAATGTAAAATCTGCTAGTAAAGGACTGGAATTTTTCAAATCTAAAAGTTATGGAGCTTTTTTAAATTTGTTTTTGTGTGATAAAATTGTTCTTTCTTTCATTGGCTTAGCTACAAATAATTGTCATTTTCTTCTTTAGCTTTCATACTTGTAATCTGCCACGTGTAGTGAAAGAACAAAAATGTTTGTGGTGTTAGAAGTGGCTACTGAACACACTAAAACTTATACAGTATTTAAGACTGGAAATGAAGACAGTTCAGCGATTATAGGGGATGGAGATTTGAGGCAATGAGATTATGGACTAGTGGTTCAGTCTGTATTCATTCCCAGTCTTATTTTTTCAATGCTAATTTTAAAAAGGCATAATAAAGTTTTGGTACTATGCACAACCCTCTCACTTGGAGGTCCGGCAGTGGAAGAAGTCATATTACACACTGTGATGCACTACAAAATACAGCTTTACTAACTCTTTTTGTATTCAATATAAGAAATTAAAAGTACTCTAATTTAGATGATCAAATGCAGTTCACAGATAATTTGTTGGGTGGAAAGCCAGTAAATGTAAGGTGTCAAAAATATTTAAATAAAACAAGGCGTGACAGGGTGTGCATTATTGATGCATCTTTTCAGGTGGCTGAAGGCATGAGGTCATAGTGCATCAATAGCCCATTAATAGACACCATAAAATAGCTCATTACTGTTAGAGTAGGGCTCATTAATTTTACATTTAATTTTTTAAAATGTTTTAAAATGTTTTCACCATTGCCCTCTACTCTGAAAGCTACTTGGGAAAGAGGTGTAGGCATCTTTTGCCATTATTTAAATGTATTCTTTCTCAACATTTTTAAGGATTCCTGGACTATTTGGGATTTTTTCTGTTTCTCAAAAATCCAGTAGCCCTTTCAGCAGCACTTTGTAGCCTAACAAATGCCCTCAGCTCACTTTGTATGAAAAAAAAAAAAATTGAACAGCTCTCACTTTAGCTTTAATGATTAGAGCAGGGGTCTCAAACTCAAATGACCACGAGGGCCAAATGAGGACTAGTACATTAGCCCGAGGGTTGCATTACTGACACCTCCCCCCCGCCGCCCTCAGCCCCGCCCCCACTCCACCCCTTCCATGAGGCCCTGCCCCGCCTCTTCCCACCCCTTCCCTGCTCCCATTCCAACCCCTTTCCCGAAATCCCCACCCCAACTCTGCCCCCTCCCTGCCCCCAGGGGGGGCAGGAGGGGTGTGGGGTGCGGCAGGGGGTCAGGGTGCAGGGTGCGGCAGGTGGCTCAGGGCAGGGGGTTGGGGTGCAGGAAGGGTGTAGGGTGCGGCAGGGGGTTGGGCTGCAAGAGGGGTGCGGGGTGTGGCAGGGGGCTCAGGGCAGGGGGTTGGGGTGCGGGGTGCAGCAGGGGGCTTGGCAGGGGGTCAGGATGTGGGGTGCGGCAGGGGGCTCAGGGCAGGAGGGGTGTGGCAGGGGGCTCAGGGCAGGGGGTTCGGCTGCAGGAGAGGTTCGGGGGCGGGCTCTGGCCTGGCGTGCACCGGGGGCAGGACAGGCTCCCTGCCCTGCCCCCGTGCCGCTCCGGGAAGTGGCCAGAACCTGGGGCGGGGGGGCACAAGGGTCTGTGTGGTGCTGTTGCTTCAGGCAGCGCCCCCAGCAGCTCCCATTGGCCAGGAATGGGGAACCGCGGCCAATGGGAGCTGCTGGGGGCGCTGCCTGAAGCAAGAGCAACACGCAGACCCCTGTGTCCCCCCTTCCCCATGTTCCGGACACTTCCCGGAGCGGCACGGGGGCAGGGCAGGCAGGGAGCCGCTCTAGGTAAACGCTGGGGGAGGGCGGAGGGGAGGGGAGGGGGTGCGAAGAGCTTGCGGGCCGCAGAAAATAACCTCGTGGGCCGCGTGTTTGAGACCACTGGATTAGAGGGTGCCAAAAGGGCCATAAATTGCTGCTGAAAGGGCACCCTGGCACATTGGAGAAGGAGGCTGTTTAAACTGTCACCCTATTTTTTCTCCTTCAGCCCCTCACTGCTCCTCCCAAACTCTCTCGCCATCTCCTGTCATCATACGGTACATTATCTTTGTTCCTCCATTACCTTTCTTCTTCATCTATTGAACATAATGATGTGTAATTTCAAAAAGGCTCTATCAGCTAATCAGAAGGCAGCTTTGGACAACCAGTGCATAGTCATGACTAATTTTAATTTATTTATAGCTACAATATTCAAACTGCTCTTCAAATTAATCAAAAAAGAACTAGATACATTTATGGCGGATAGGTCTATCGATGGCTATTAGCCAGCATGGACAGGGATGGTGTCCCTAGAGTCTGTTTGCCAGAAGCTGGGAATGGGCAACAGGATGGATCACTTGATGATTATGTGTTCTGTTCGTTCCCTCTGGGGCATCTGGTGTGGCCACTGCTGGAAATCAGGATACTGGGATATAGATGCACCTTTGGTCTGACCCAGTATGGCCATTCTTATGTTCTTAATGTTTTTGTATGGAAATATTTCTCACTGTTTTTAGTAACTTGTCATTTTCTGTGCATTTCATTTAAAGAACAAAACTTAAGACAAGTTCACTTGTCTTTTATGCCAAACAGCGTTAAACACAAAATTAAGGTTAAGTCATACATCAACATTCAGTTATTGTGAAACTTGTCCTTTTGCTTTTGCCTTGATGACATGTTGTCATGTCTTGTCAGAGTTGAGCTCAGCGTGACCCAACAATGGATTGTTTTGTTGTGATTGTAAGTCAGTTCTAGTAATAATTTAAAAAGAGAACCATGAGAGAGAGGTTATCCTCAAATAGAAAATAGTTGTCTAGTGGGTTAACGAAAAGAGCCTGAGAGGAACCGACTTTTAGATTTACTGTGGTCCAGCCTGTTTATATAAACAGATATGTGGTGTATGGTCAAATTGGACCACAGCTACTATTAATAGTGGAAGTCCTTGCCAGGCCTGCACCCGGGGGGATGGGGAGTATATGGGGGTAGGGGTGTGTACTGTTGCAGGACCAGTTGCATTGATGCACTGAGGTCAGTTTCTGCAGTGAATGCAACCCACCTACAGTCAGAACTTTATCTCTGTTCCAAAATCTCTTGTACCTGGCAAGGTGGAAATGTTCACCTTCCCAAAATGCATACTGAGGCCTTCTCTACATACAGAAGCTGCACCACTTTAACTTAAATCACATTTTAAACCAGTGTAAAGGCTGTGTGGACTCATTTTGGGTTTAAACCAGGCTTATTTTAGTTTCATTTAAATCCAAAATAAGAATGTCTACAGTCTTTTGCACTGGTTTAGCTAAGTGGGTTTAACATCACATATTAAGTTAAACCAGTGCAACTTTATTTTATAATGTGTACTGTATTTTGTGTAGACAAACCCTTAGAAGGCAGGTTACTTTATCCAGCTGCTCCCTGATTTATTCTGTGCTGGCTAGGGTACTTGATTAAGTACAAACAGGGAACTCAAAACACAAGTTGCTCTGTGAATGTATGGATGCACAGTAGCCCTGGCAAAGATGAAAGCGTATTTGATGCAAGCAGCTTATCCTGTCAAACCAAATTAGAGTGGGAAAAACAAATGAGAAATTCATATATAACTAAAAGTACTTGGCAGTGACTGGCTTGTACCGGAGGACTATGGGGCAGTAAATGGAAATAAAGAGCTATCTTCCTGGATACTGTATGTTTATAGCTGGGCTTTTGTAGAAGCACAGACTTCAAAAACAATGTGAGAGCAGACTGGAAAAAGCAATAGCAACTCAGCATTTCACTTTAGTCATCTCTTAAGAATTCATAAAACTAAGTATTACTAACTTTTATCCACGGATCGGTTTGAATGCAGGATTTTATTTTCCTATCACATTTAGCAGGTTGTTTTTGAAGTACCTTATCATATTGGCATTTTTCTGTTATAAATACCAAATGTGCCACGTAATGTTATTTATTTTTCTGTTACAAATACCTTTCTTTTTCAGGGGCTTTCTAACATGTTTGTTTAAAAAATAATCCTCCAAATATAAATGACATGTAGCGTCTTAGCTTGGGAGAAACTTTTTACAACACATTTTCAAATATCTGAGATGGAACTTTGAAAATTGTGTTTTGTATGTGTATATAAACTGCTTTAAGTATTTTATTTTCACATAAATGTCTGCTACTTTAGCCATTCTGTCCTTTCCACAGTTTGGAAGTAGCTTCCTTTTTTGATGCTGTTGGTTGCTTGCTCCTCCTGCTGGCATGTTAATGCTAATAAGCACACTGATCCCCCAGTCCAGGGGTCGGCAACCTTTTAAAAGTGGTGTGCCGAGTCTTCATTTATTCACTCTAATATAAGGTTTCACGTGCCAGTAATACATTTTAACATTTTTAGAAGGTCTCTTTCAAAACGTCTATAATATATAACTAAACTATTGTTGTATGTAAAGTAAATAAGGTTTTTAAAATGTTTAAGAAGCTTCATTTAAAATTAAATTAAAATGCAGAGCCCCCCGGACCAATGGTCAGGACCTGGACAGTGTGAGTGCCACTGAAAATCAGCTCGCGTGCCGCCTTTGGCACCTGTGCCATAGGTTGCCTACCCCTGCCCCAGTCTGTCTGTGTGTCAACCAACTGTGATAAAGGTGTATGTAACCCATACAACTTCAATACATATGACATTTTCTCTTCTTTTCAGGTCCAGTGCAAAATCAGATGCAATTCCCTTTTGGATATGGCTTACATTTTGAAAACTATAGTGCTTCCTCCAGACGCTACCCACCAGTGCCCCATGAAGCTGTCCCCTCGCAGTTGAATAACCAGTATGTTGCTGATTACCACTCTGCTTGCTATTCAATACCAGTGCAAAGTGTCATGACAACTTCTGTGGGTCCCAGCATGTTGAACACACAGCAGTTGTACAGTGGGGCTCCTCATCCTGTGGAGTCAGCTGGAGGACTTACCCAAGGAGCAATATCATCTGCATCCCATTTACATACAAGTGTTCCACAGTCGTATTCTGCATTGAGTAGTCACTACAGTTCTTCAACCAGCTCTTCAGTTGTGTCTCAGGGATTTCCCCTTTCTTCTGGTCGTTATGCCATGCCTACCGTCTCTAGTGCTGTATATCCTAACCTTTCCTATCCTTCCATGTCTGTTGGTAGTCCATATGGGCAGGTATTTACTTCCCAGAGCCTTCCAGCTGTTGGACAGTTTGAAGAGACTAATACATTTCCTGATCAAAGTTCAACTGTACCTCGTACACTGCAACAGCAAGTTCCTTTGGGATATAATTCTACATCATGGTCCACTTCAGATTTTCAGTCAGCTCAAGACAACTTCAGCAGGAATAACACTGGATCCCTGGCTAAAGCAAGCAACCAAATAAATACAGGTATAGTACTATGCCAAAATCGGGAAACTTCTAAATGAAATGAAATGAAGTATTTTTCCATAATTGAAGAAATTTAAGTGATAGTTTATAATGATGATGCCTCATGGAAATCTGAAAATATTTTAAATGTAGGTATTTCTGTTAATTTGTTGTAATAGACATTTGCATGAATACAGGGCCTCTGTATCCTTTAAGTTTATCACCTCCTGTTCCTTATTAATTCATTGAAGACATTATTTTCTGTTTGTGAGGACATAATTCTCTCCATAGCAGCTAATTGTGTTATTGCTGACAGCTGTGTGACTTGCATCTCTCTCAGTGGAAGTCAGCTAAGGAAAAATACACTATTTTTGTGCAAATGTTTCTAATAAACATTTTGGGAAAGAATACATAAACATATGCGTAAACAGAACTGAAGAGTCAAAGAGGCTTCTAATACCTAGTATATCTATGTTTAGGGAGAAAAAATAGACAAACTAGATATATTTTCTCTCAATCAGCTCTGAAGACAGAGAACCTAATCAAAAATCAGTTTGTCATGCCCCAACATGGTGATTAATACTTGCAAATGCTAGTGAAGGAAAACTCTACTTATTTTTCTGAGCCCACTCTGAAAATTCAAAAGGTGAAAAACCACTTATAACCTAAATGCATTTGAAAATCCTATCGCTGGTAGCAGCCATCTTGCTGATAAGTTACTTGGACATTGGCAACATCACATTTTTAGCAAGGTAGCTGCTCCCAATATCAACTGTAATAAGAAAAACCCTTAATTCTGTTAGATACCTTATTTTTTTGTTTAAGGTGGTAAGTTTCTCACATTTTTAAGTTCCTGACTGTGAGCTGAGCAAGATGGGTATAGTTTTCCTTTACTGGAAGAAATGGATACTGAACAACTGAACACACCTTAATTAGAAAACAATCTATTTCAAATTCTCATTGCACATTTGGAGATGATGTAAGAATTTTTTTAGCTGGGAAAAGGGGACTTGGGTTAGAGGCTTATTAAAAGAGAGTTTGAGAGAGGTGCTTATGTTTCTTTAGCTGAAGGTTTGTCTTGACTAGGAAAAATGGTTGCGTTCTGGTCAGGCTAAGTCCTGGTCTACACTACGGGGTTGGGTCGAATTTAGCCGCGTTAGGTCGATTTAAAAATGACTGCGTCCGCACAACCAACCCCGTTCCGTTGACCTAAAGGGCTCTTAAAATCGACGTCTGTACTCCTCCCCGACGAGGGAAGTAGCACTAAAATCGACCTTGCTGGGTCGAATTTGGGGTAGTGCAGACGCAAATCGATGGTATTGGCTTCCGGGAGCTATCCCAGAGTGTTCCATTGTGACCGCTCAGGACAGCACTTTGAACTCCAGTGCACTAGCCAGGTACGCAGGAATTGCCCTGTGAACTTTTTAATTTCATTTCCTGTTTGGTCAGCGTGGCGAACTCAGCAGCACAGGTGACCATGCAGTCCCCTCAGAATCGTAGAGCGTAGAATGTTTCTACGCTCCCCCTATCATCTCTGTCCCTGAGGTTATCGCAGATTAGAAGGCAAAAAAAACGCACTCATGATGACATGTTTTCCGAGCTCATGTAGTCCTCCCACACGGATAGGGCACAGCTTAATGCATGGAGGCATTCAGTGGCAGAGGCCAGGAAAGAATTAAGTGAGCGCGAAGAGCGGAAGCAGGACGCAATGCTGAGGCTAATGGGGGAGCAAACAGACATGATAAAGTGTCTGTTGGAGCTGCAGGAAAGCCAACAAGAGCACAGACCCCCGCTGCATCCACTGTATAACCACCTACCCTCCTCCCCATATGGGGCGGGGGAGGCTCCGGGCACCCAGCCACTCCACTCCAGTAGGGTTACCATTCGTCCGGATTCCCCCGGACAGGTCCGGCTTTTTGAGCTAAAAATAGCGTCCGGGGGGAATTTATAAATGTCCAGACTCTCTCTCTTTCCCCCCCCCCCCCTCCCAAATGCAGAGCGCGCGCGGCTAACAGGGCAGCCGGCCGGATGGTGCCACTTACATGGGGCTCCGACAGCCAGAGAGAGCCCCTCCTCCGCTTCCCCTGCAGCAGAGATCCCTCCCTCCCTCCCTGCATTCGCAGATCACCTCCGGCTTTCTGGAGCTCCTCCCTCGCTCCTCCTCCCCTGCTGCCCAGCGTGCCGGGACGAGCGGCTCAGGCCGTTCCTGAGCAAGTTCACAGAGACGTTAGGCGAAGGCCAACAACAAGGGGGTCAGGGGGTCGGAGAAGGGGCAGGGAGGTTTTGGAGGGGTCAGTCAAGAGACGGGGGTGTCGGGAGTTCGGGGGGGGCTTTCTGGGGGGAGTGTGGATAAGGTTTTGGGCAGTCAGGGTACAGGTAGGGGGTAGGGTCCTGGGGGGCAGTTAGGGTGGGGGGGTCTTAGGAGGGGGCAGTTAGGGGACAAGGAACAGGGAGGCTTAGGTAGGGGGTGGGGTTCTGGAGGGCAGTTAGGAGCAGGGGTCCCAGGAGGGGGCAGTCAGGGGACAAGGAGCGGGGGGGGGGGAGGTTGGGAGTTCTGGGGGTGGGGCTGTCAGGGGGCAGGGGTGGGGAGAGGGATCGGAGCAGTCAGGGGACAGGGAGCAGAGGGGTTTAGATGGGTCGGGAGTTCTGGGGGGGGGGCTGTCAGGGGGTGGGGAGTGGTTGGATGGGGCGTGGGAGTCCCAGGGGTCTGTCTGGAGGTGGGGGTGTGGATAAGGGTTGGGGCAGTCAGGGTACAGGTAGGGTCCTAGGGGGCCAGTTAGGATGGGGGGAGGGTCTCAGGCGGGGGCAGTCAGGGGACAAGAGGCAGGGAGGCTTAGGTAGGGGGTGGAGTCCGCGGGGGCAGTCAGGGGCAGGGGTCCCAGGAGGGGGCAGTCAGGGGACAAGGAGCGGGGGGAGGGTTGGGGGTTCTGAGGGGGGTGGGAAGTGGGAGGGGCAGGGGCGGGGCTAGGGCAGGACGGGGGCAGGGCTAGGGCGGGGCTCCTCCCATCCTCTTTTTTGCTTGCTGAAATATGGTAACCCTACACTCCAGAGGATGGCCCAAGCAACAGAAAGCTGTCATTCAAACAGTTTGATATTTAGTGTGGCTATAATAAGCAATGTGGCCTTGTCCTTCTCTCCTCCCCCACCCCACCTGGGCTACCTTGTCCGTTATCTCATTTTTTTTTTAAATAAAGAAAGAATGCATGGTTTCAAAACAATAGTTACTTTATTTTGAAGGAGGGAGGGTGGTTGGCTTACAGGGAATTCAAATAAAAAAGGGGGTGGGTTTTCATCAAGGAGAAACACACAAAACTGTCACACCAAAGCCTGGCCAGTCTGAAACTGGTTTTCAAAGCCTCTCTGATGCGCAGTGCGTCTTGCTGTGCTCTTCTAATCGCCCTGGTGTCTGACTGCTCAAAATCGGACACCAGGCGATTTGCCTCAACCTCTCACCCCGCCATAAACATCTCTCCCTTACTCTCACAGATATTATTGAGCACACAGCAAGCAGCAATAACAATGGGAATGTTGGTTGCACTGAGGTCTGACCAGCAGCGCCAGGGAGCTTTTAAACGTCCAAAGGCACATTCTACCACCATTCTGCATTTGCTCAGCCTATAGTTGAGCTGTTCCTTACTACTGTCCAGGCTTCATGAGCCATAGGAAGTGGTGGAGCGGTACACCGTGCCCTGGAGGTTGCTAGGAGCCGGGCAGGGAAGACGTTCCCCGAACCCCCAGCCAAGCTACATGTCCGACGAGGATGGGTACCAGTCCTACTGCACCGTCTGCTGCGAAGGCAAGGAGCTGCTACTGTGTAGCAATGCAATCTGCTGCAGGTACTTCTGTGTTTAATGCTTGAAGGTCCTGGTAGGGCAAGGTACCTCTGCCAAGGCAAAAGAGCAAGAGCCCTGGGTTGTTACATGTGTCAACCACAGAAGTGCTATGGGGTGTTACAGCACCAACCGGACTGGAATGTACGGTTGCAAGACTTCTTCACCAGAGACAAATGACAGGAATATGATGCATCTAAAATCTTAAAAAGGCCCGCACATTTCCTAGTCACTACCCTTGATAACAGAATGCTGCTTGGATCACACCAGCCCCCACAGTAGACTTGCCCACAACAGCAGCGGTGATGGTGAGCTGAGCGGGCTCCATGCTTGCCGTGTATGGCGTCTGCACAGATAGCCCAGGAAAAAAGGCATGAGACGATTGTCTGCCGTTGCTTTCACGGAGGGAGGGGTGACTGACGACATGTACCCAAAACCACCCGCGATAATGTTTTTGCCCCACCAGGCATTGGGAGCTTAACCCAGAATTCCATTGGGCGGCGGAGACTACGGGAACTGTGGGATAGCTACCCACAGTGCACCGCTCCGTAAGTCGATGCTAGCCATGGTAGTGAGGACGCACTCCGCCGACTTAATGCGCTTAGTGGGGACATACGCAATCGACTGTATAAAATCGATTTCTAAAAATGGACTTCTATAAAATCGACCTAATTTCGTAGTGTAGATCATACCCTTAGTTAAGCCCTGCCTAAATTCAACCATTTGTGTAGTTAGAATGCAGAATACCTTTTAGCTTAATTTTAGTATGTTGAGTTGTAGCTTAGGCTCCTGCTGCATTGAAAGGGACAGTTTGTCAAAAGGTTATGAAAAAGAAGTATGCATATGTTTTTTACTTATATTAACTATAAAAACTTGAGGATGCTTGTCCTTAGAATTCTTAGGTGAAGAGCATCTTTGTATTTCCTTTTCTTCCCTCTGTCTAATAAAAACTGCTTTCCTCACCTGTCAAAATTGAAGGTTTTCGGTGGTGAGCCCCCTCACAATCCTTGTTCACTTTATCTCCTTCAATTAGCTATATTTTCAGCCTAGAACCATGTTGGGTTGCATGCCAAGAAGTCTCTACTGCTGCTCTGACATGCCTATCTGCTGCTGCTTCTATTCCTACTTTATAGGGGATTTGCAGTTGCAAAGAATCGTTAGGAAGCTGGCTTCTTCCTTTCATTGCTTGCAGATCCTTCTCCTATGATGCTACACTCCCTAAAGATTCCAGACACACACTCTCCCTCTCTTTCTTGCCCTTCTTCTTCTCTCCCCCTTCCCCCAATAAATAACTTTAAAAAATTGAAAACTAAATCACACTGAGGTAGCTAGTGTCAAGCATTATATGAAATGGGGTGATGACATAAATGACTTCATTTCCCCAAATCTGCTTGACTTCTCTTTTTGCCCTACTTCTTTTGTTTTTCTTAAAAAAAAGTTAAATGCAGAAACCTGTTAATGCATTTTTAAGTTTGAAAGTTTAAATGGATTAGTCAGGATATTGAAAATTTGAAGTTTCCACAGTAATAATAAACTTGACCACATTACACACATCCCAGGGAAAAATTGACAAAATATTATCAATCCAAACAACAATCCAAAATATTACCATACATATCTGTAGTATTAATGTGAACCTTTTTGTGTCTGTTCAAATTCTCAGTGTTAATGTTGCATTTACAAAGATTTTTCATTTAAATGAAAAATGTTGATTGTCAGACATGTTAAAATCCATTATTTATTTGCTCCTAACAATGTTGTCTCCAAGGAACATGGTTTTTAAGACCAGGCAATGGAGCTGGCAAAAACCTAAATGAGAATTTGAAAGATGCATGGAGTGATATTTTTGTGGTCTTCGGTTTGTTCCTTAATGAAGAGGTCAGATAAGAAATCATTTCTTAATTGGAAGTATGAGTGCTAAAGTAGTGTTTATGTACAATTTTTCATTCAGTAAATTTGTTTGGTTTTAACTGATTTCTGAAAAACATCTGTATAGATTTCACTTTAACCTTCAGATTTCAACTAACCTAACATTTATTTAGATTTTAAGCTCTTTGGGGGCAGGGACAGTCTATTTGTTCTGTGTTTGCTTGTACAATACCTATCACAAAGGGGCCCTTATCCAGATGTGGGGCTCCTAGATGCTCCCATAATACAAATAAATAATAACCGTTGGGCTTGAAAAAATCAAAGGTGGGGGATGGAATTGCCTAGTATGGTGTAATGTAACTTCAAAATAAATATATATATAATTTATTTTGAAGTTACATTACACCATACTAGGCAATTCCATCCCCCACCTTTGATTTTATATATATATATTATATACACACACACACCTATTTACAGTTACATACCTAAGAATAAGCACTAATACAGTATTCCTTTTCTACTGTACTAGAGCAATATAACAACACCTAGCTCATTGAATCTGAGGTAGATAATTATGCCGCTGGCTGATCCAAAGATTAATTTTTCTAGGTCAGCAAGCTGTACCCAATTTAAGTTTATTTTGTTCTATTTGAGATTATCGTGTTACATACAACAGGCTGAATATTCTTAATGTTAATTATCCAAAAGCCAATTTTATAATAAATTTGCACCATTTGTGAAGCCTGGGATAAACAAAGCATTAATAAATAATAAATGTTCCATTTGATGGTAAATTCCAGACTTTTGCTGAGATTCACAATTTTCCAGTTAAAATTGCTCAGCAGATTTTTATCCATGACTAACGTGGCATTATATTGAAAATGTAACCTGAATTGCTGCAACAGTCAGGTTAGGAGTAAGATACCAAATGTTTCTTTGTTCCTGTAATTAATTCACTGGAGGGGGGAGTGATATAGTTTTAGTTACTTTCTCAGGTTGTTGGTGCAGCCTTAAAGCATTTTCAGACTGAGTAAAATTTGGTTGGTATTGCTATAAAACTTCCAGTCTTCAATCCTGCACTGCATATATTTAGAAAAAATGTAGTTACAAGAATAAATATTTTTCTTGATTTACTTTCCTTTCATCTTCATTACCTCTGTTTCTTATTTCTTAGGGAGTAACTTGTTCAGTGTAGCATAAAAAGTGTTATACAGTTTATAATGTGTCTTGTGCTTAGGGAACGTTGACTTAAAATTTGCAGCAGCTCCTTAAAATCTTCTTGCAGCTGATCACTTTAAATGGGTCCTACTCCATTTTTACCTACTTGGTTGGCTATACAAACTGTTTTGGTATCAAACATTAAAGATGCTACAACAGACCTCATCATTTCCTTTAACTATTTTAAAGGAAATAGTTTTACTTGAAGTAATTTTTTGCACTGTTAGGAGCTGGCCACTATAGACATAAATTTCCTATGCAGAAAACTTCATCCATGTAGGGATTTCTTTCACACCAAAACAGATGGAAAGATAAAGCCAAAAATCCAGTAAACCGGGCACATCTTAAAAGCAAATTGATGTTCTCCAGGTATCTCTGAAAAGTGTCAAAAACAAAGTAATTCAAAAGGAAACAATTTCAAGAAATTACAGATGTCTCAGAGGCAGATATTTTCCAAAATGTGTACCCTCACCACTTTGCTTTCATGGATACAGTACACAGAAATTGTCAACAAAATAACCTCAACCCCTTTCAAGGACATCTAGAACACATTTTTTGGGATTGTCCGTAGAATGAAATGTTTTGACTCGTGTACATAAATAAATTTACAGAAAACATTGGACATAGACTTTGATAAGATACTCAAAGGCTTTAAGATTAAACCTACAGTTTAAAGTACACCTCTACCCCTATATAACGCTGTCCTCGGGAGCCAAAAAATCTTACCGCATTATAGTTGAAACCGCGTTATATCGAACTTGCTTTGATCCGCCGGAGTGCGCAGCCCTGCCCTCCTGGAGCGCTGCTTTACCGCGTTATATCCAAATTTGTGTTATATCGGGTCGCGTTATATCGGGGTAGAGGTGTATGTCTAAACAAGATGTAGCAAAGATCACAGCTCAGGAGATAGTCCTAAAGCCATTTTGAGAAGCAAAGTGAACTTCTTGTAACATGCAGGAAACAGACAGCGACCTGTAATTAAAATTAAACTTTTTTATTTAAAATGTCACTTTTGTGTAATAAACAAAACCTGCATGCATGCCCAAGTAAGGCCAGATCTACACTACAAACTTGCTGGCAGACCTCTTTCAGTGAGGGGTGTGATTTGTGACCAAAGTACCTGTGCCAGCAAAAGACCCTAGTGTAGATGTAGTTATACTGGCAAAACTGCTTTTTTCTTGATATAGTTTACTTTTGCCAGCATAGCTTATTCCAGCCCCCCCTTGAGCAAAATAAAGTTTTGCCAGTATAAACTGTGTCCAAACTAGGAGTGCTTTGCCAGTATAATATAGATACTAGTCTGGACCTGGGCTAAAACAGCACTGTGCCATGTACCTGTGCCCTGTGTACCTATAATGCCTGTATATAAATCCTTTAGGCTATCTACTTGTTCATCTACATCTGTGCTTATTGTTACTTAATCACGTAAGTGTACACATGTATGTATAACAGCACCTCACAAAGAAATTGTATTTTTACCCATATAACATTACATATAAAATGCTTGACAGTTAATCAAAATTAAGAAATGCAAAAGTTAAAATGCCAACAGCAGTGTTAAACTGGCCACATTGTCTACCCAGTGTTTTCTATTTCTGTTTAAATAGTTAATTACTTATCATAGCTTTATGTTATTGTATACCACAAAATATACAGGATATAGAGTGTGACTTAGATTACATTGCTATAGCTGCACATGGCCCTGGCTATAATGTTAAGTCTAACTGCAGAATGTTACCACAAATACTGGAAAGACTGTCCACCAAAATACATAAAGAGTACTTTTAAAGGGTGTCTTCATAACTGTGAATGGTGCTATTGTACTGACTAATGATTTGCAATAGAAGGTCCAGCTTGATGTTTAAAAGCAGAGCGGGATGCTCAGCGTTTGAATCCATGATAAGCCAAGAGGCTGCCATCGTTGCAAGGCAACTGGTTGAACTATAGTTAGTTAACAAAATACATTAAATTTAAACATTGACTTCCCTTTGTCATGCAATCATACATTGACCTATCTGTGCCGAAAATGGCAGCTTCCTGTTTATTTTAATTTATGTTTAAGATTCTTACTCATTTTTAGTGATTATTTCTTCACTGTAATGTCATAAAATATATTTTATATTGCAGTTTTCCTCTAATTCTGGCTAACTTTAAAGGGTTTTCTGCATTTTTTCACATTTACTGTGAGCTAACAAAACATTGTTAGTTTCATGGGTACATTTTTATGGCATCTGCTAGCTGGAATGTGGTAGTGGCTAATCAAGCTTGTCTGGGATAAGCCAATAGAAAATATGTACTTAAACAGATGTTCGGTCAAGCTTTATCTTAAGCTTGATTGCTGTATTGTAGGTTAATCACTACTTGAGTACGTACTTCATCTCCTTGTCAGCTGAGAAAAAAACTGTTAGCAAAATTAAAACTGCTGGAAATTGTGGTTCATGTGGTGGTCTTTCAAGAGTGAATGGCATACTTAGAGCAGTAACAAAGGTGATAGTTAAAGTTGTGTAAGTGTTCTTATTGTAATACCCTGTTTTCAGTTGCTCAGGACTCCTCAAAACTTTTCTCTATGAATATGTAATTTTTCCAGGCCTTATTTCTGCAGTTTTTTTAAAGCGTGAGAGAAACTGTTCTGCTGTTTTGAAGGAGTATAGCTAAAAGCCCCAAACCTTTCCCTATAAGTTTGGGAAACCTTTTTGGATAGCTTTCTGCTGCAACAATTTTTGTAATAAAATTAACATTTGGCAAGGAAATAAATCATTAAGAATCTTTGAATATTCCAGTGAAAATTGGTTAGATTGTTTTTAACTGAGTTATGAACAATTGATCATAGCACTTTGTGCATATAGGTACTCTGGGGCTACTGCTTTTAGTGCATTTACCAGTGTTCTAAGTAATAGAAAAATTATCACTGCTCATCTTTTATATAAACTATCTCAATTCACTCTCTCTGGCATAAATAATAAGTAGTGCCCATTATTAAAAACTGCTAACATTTGTGTATACACGCTAGAAAAAAGTATATTGTTTCATTAATGTTTTTTATTTATTTTAGATTTCAGCAATAAACCATTCAGAAAGTGTTAGGCAGCCTAGTAATTAAACTTAAAATACAATGACCACCTAGCATCATTATTCATGTTAACACTTTAACTTAGCCAGCCAGTAAATCAAACTAACAGAGTTGTTGCTTTACATGCCCTCCTTCCCCTCAAGTGTCCCCTAAAACCCACTCAAATAATATTGTACTATTTGAGTAAAAGTATAGTATCACATAGGATCACATAATTGGACTAATCATAATATATACACAAGTGGTAGAGCTAAGGTTGCACATACAAACTTGGGTTTTCCTGACGAGTTGTAACTGCAACTGTAACAATATTTATTATTTAAAAATATAATGCATATTTATCTATTTTTACTTATAACAGTTGTCTCATTTGTATTCTAAATGCTGGTGGTCAGCTGAATTTCTTTTGCTTTTATTTTTGCCATTTTAATAGTCTGATCTGGTAAAATAATCATCAAAGACTTGATCCTGGCTTCTGGTTTATTGGTCTGCATTGGCAGATGTGTTGCATTGTAAAGCAGGTACTCTGCACCTGTACATCAACCAGTTTTCTAATAGCTCTCAGGAATGTGTGTTCATAAGGGGAGAATTGAGCTTGAAGTGTTAGAAAAAAGGTTGCTTAAAGTTTCGTTTGCTAAAAGTACAATTTATTCAGACTGCATTAATATTTGGTGGAAATAAAGTTATTGTACCTTTACAAAAATTTTCATAACTATTTTTGACCTACTCCCCTTTACAATATCTGTGCCCCTTTAAAACTCACTGAAGCGAGGATAGTTTTGATATGGAAAGTATTCCTAATGAGTTATATCCTGCCTTTTGGCATAGTTTGAGTTTTAATGGGAAGATCCTATCATGTTCAGATGTTCAAAACAACATTGCAAATTCCCTGTGAAAATATTTTAATATTCCATGTGATACTAATTGCTGATTAAAGCAGAATCCTAGGTGTCTGGGCCGCATAGTTGGAAAGACCAGTGTGGTAGGGAAGCAGAGCAGTGGAGCACTGCACAGCTGATTGCTGCAACTTGACTGTGCTGCCTTACTTGGAAGAAAGATGAGTGACTGGGCAGTACAACAGTCTGTCAGGCTGTGAGAGTGATTTTTGGAGGCAGAATTAGAGGGCATAGGTTTGGGGATGGATCACAAATTTGGTGTATCCAGGCTCTACTTAGCATTAAACCATCTATCTGATGCTTTCTGTGTGAAATTATATTTTCTGCTTTAGTTGTTGGTACAATTAATATTCAAAACAGTAATCTCCATCTCAGTGGAGTGTTTACTTAGCAGAATTGGTGTTCAACTGAAAAACATATTTTTCTCTTTCTCAGCAATCTAGCTGTTTAAAGCTGTTGCTCTTTGAAATACTTTATCTTAGGAACTCTGAAACCAGAATCAAGTTAACTGTTGTCTGGTATTGGTGCAGTTGTCTTTGCTAATGAGTAAAATGTTATCTTCCTTTTTCACTCTGTTTTTCAGTTGGTATTGTAGATTCATCGCATCCTGTAAGCCAGAATGTTCAGTTTACCAAGCCTGGTGTGGAAACATCTGTTGTTTCTTCTGCTGTGACCTCTTCAATAAGAACACCTGTTGGAGACCACTTAACTGAACCTGCTTCTGTGCCTTCCAATACACAGCCATCGGAATCACTGCTTCAAGAAGGTATTAAAAGCAAGAGGAGTGTTAGCTTATTTTAGAATACATAATAGTAACTTAACTTTTAATATTTATCAAGGTTTTAATAGTTTTAGTTTTATTTCCCCCTTTTTTTTTTCTGTTGACAAAACATATCTGACAGTGAGCATGTAGGGCAAGTCTCTGTTTTGTCTTGATTTTTTTTTTTAAAGCACAATTTGAATTGTCTTTTTTTTTTTTTTTTAAATAGACCTATTTGCAACTTGTCCTACATACATTTATGTATAGGGTTTATAGTAGGGTTTTTTCTTTCTGTTGAAACCCCTCAGGGCACCCCTTGCTGCATCCTTTCAAAATGCTATGTACCGTTATCTTGTGTCTGCATTTATTCTGTTTCCATTCTCCTCTCTCACCCATTTTTTGATCTTTTTTTACTGTTTTTATTTTTACTTCCCCTCCCTTAGTCATTCCTGGCTATTCCAGTTCCCTAATTCGCCAAAAGGCCATGTGCTGTTTGGGTAGTGTGCATCCATTGGTGATTCTGTGGGATCTGGTCACGTGCTGTTGCAGCTGATCTATGTTTGAAAAGCAGACATAAAAAAAACTTGGGCTGGGGAGCTGTTTCCTGAGCCTGTAGCCCTATGTAAACTGCTCCTGTGGCAAGCTGCAATAGGGACTGTTGTAGGAGCAGGGAGGTAAGCTTTCAAAGAAGCTTCTTGGTGCTTTACTCATGGCAGTACATTTGTAGTGGGGAACGAATGAATCTAGGCTCTTGCACCTTCATCATCCTCACTGATTCTCAGTGGTCTCTTCTGGCTTGCCTTCCAAGTTGTAAAACACTACATTATGTATAGATGGAGATTCCAGTTTCCATATTCTTTTTTTTTTTTTTTTTTACACATTTGCAGTGTTTTCTCTTGGCTACTTTAGTGCTCTGTAACTTCCTACAAAATAACATTTTAATATATTTGTTTAAATAGTGAACACACATTTGAGCAGATACCAGTTGTTTCAGTTACAATAAAATATGTGCAGGTTTAAAAAAATTCTCAAAAGCTTTTAAATCTTAAATACTTGGCTCTGATACAGTGTTTTCATACATAGGTCTCAAAGCCCTTTTGTAATCTGTGTTATGATCCCCATATTTATTCAACGAATAAAAAACCTAGGAAAATCCATTAAAGTAATCTATTGTCTATCAATTGGACTTTTATCCCCCAATCATGCAGAGATGAAAACTATTAATTGTTTGAAAAGTACTGTCCCCACACTAAATCTTTTTAAAATCATTACAGAAAGTGATGTTTGTGGAAATTGATTTGCAGCTGCCGTTTGGTTAATGGAGTTTGCTACAGCACAATGTTCCTTAATCCTCCTAGGCAGTCTCACAATAATAACTGTCACATACAAAGTGCGTGCAGAGTCTGTGCGTCCAAACCAGGGAGGAAATGTGATATGATTGCATATTTAAATGTATATATTTATCTTAATGTGCGGTATTCCATATGTACATACTAGCAGTGATATGTATGGAAAGTACAGACATTTGATACATTCTATACAGATCATTGCAGGTATTGCTGAATACACAGCTAAATGTAAACATCTTCATAAATTCAGTCTCTCTCAGTGTATATAGCACAGTTGGATAATCACACTTTCAAGACAGAGATGTCCAAATGGTATGACACCAAGGCCCTTTTTAATTTGCCAGGCGCCTGAGGGTTCTACTGATTGCATATATTTGTTTTAATTTTATCAATAATAAATGCACGCAATCACATTTCTTGTACTTGCCTCTTCCTTGATATAGGAATAAAAGTTGTTGGCATTCACTGGCAATAGAAACCTGTAGTTGATCAGCTTTATCCTCTTCAGTTACAGGTTCATTTCAGGTCTCTGAAATGCTGCAGTTAAGGCACTCTTGAAATATTTGTACCAGTGCTTATTTGAATGTGGGATCACGTAATACACTTTTTTTTTTCTCATTTGGGAGGGATTCTGCCTGTAGTACAGATGAGTATAAAGTGTCACAGATTATTTTTTAGGTTTAATAAAGTGTGCTCTTCCTCATGGCATGTGCCCACTGGGGGTTACTACTTTACCTTGTCCCATGGTTCTGTACATTACAAAGTACATCTTATCTCATTCATGTAAGACTGTGTGGATGCTCCTAAGTCTTGTTTAAGTGCTTTGTGAAATTTGACTTGCGCTTAAATGCTTTGCAGAAGCAAGTGCTTAAATGTCTTCAGTGGGTTAAACATGAATTTAAGTGTTTTGCTGAATCAGGGCCGCAACTGTGAAAGCCTGTTAAGGTAACTGAATTTTACACTGTTGTATATTTGGAAGCTGGGTTAATGTTGATCCAATGTGAACAAGGCTTAAAATAGCAGTGTTGTGAAGATGGTCAGGGAAATTTCTATAAACTCAATTTTTCTTTTAAAAGTAGAGTCTACAGAATCTGAGTGTAGCTTTTTGGAAGTTAATTGAAGTTTTAATGCTCTAAATGCATATTTGTCTTGAAATTGGCTGTAACATATAGATTAAGTGAGCTGATTTTTGTCCTCTCATATAGTGGGTAAATTTAAATAATTTGTGGCCTGCGTAAATTCTCGAATAACAGAAGCTGATGAGTGAATTAAAAAAACAGTTTAAAAACAGCTAAATCTAAGAATGTTGAACAGCAGGGTCCATTTTGAACAAATGCAAGATTAATCTTAGTATTTCAGTCAGTGCCTAGGTACTGTGGTGATGGTTGTATTGGAAATCTCAGGGTAATGTAAAGGAAGACTTGTTAAAAAGCTACTTTATAATCTAATTTCTTTTCACTTAATTCTCGTTTTATTTTTGACACTGCTACTATTATGAAATCCAAACCCAGTAATTGTATAATTTACATTTTGGAAATCTTTCATATTGTGCTAGAATAGTCTTGTTTTAGCAACAAAAACAAAACCCTGCAATATCGTATAACTGGGTACTTGTACTTTTGAATTCTAATCCTGTTCTCCAAAATGTCCTTACAGTCTGCCATCTGCAGATTTTATAAGCATACTCTCCACTACTGATCCCTTCGTAACTCCTTTTGATGCACCTTCCCAGTTTGACAGCAAACCACTGATAACTGCTCTTGGAGTATGGTCTTTTAACCAGTTGTTCACCTACCTTACAGTAAATTCATCTAGACTGCATTTCCTTAGTTTGCTTATGAGAGTTCCATGTGGGACGATAGAATAAAATCAAGAGCTTTCATGTCTTCTGCTTCCCCGCTATTCACTTGGCCAGTAACCCTCTCAAAGAAGGAAATTAAGTTTGTTTAGTGTTCTTGACATCTTGGCTATTCCTTAAATTCCTATTATACTCTAGGTCAGTGGTTTTCAACCTTTTATCATTTGTAGACCCCTAAAAAATTTCGAATGGAGGTGTGGACTCCCAGGGGTTCATGGGCCACAGGTTGAAAACCACTGCTCTAGTTGCTTACAAATTGATTGTTTAATAATTTGTTCCAGTATCTTTCCAGGTATTGAAGTTAGGCTGACTGGTCTATAATTTCCCGGGTCCTCTTTGTTCCCCTTTTTAAAGACCGGTGCTATATTTGTCCTCCAGTCTCTGGGACCTCACTCGATGTCCATGAGTTCTTGAAGATAATTGCTAATGGTTCCAAGATTGCGTCAGATTAGAGACTGGATTTGGATTATGAAAGAATGATTCTGAGCATATATTTCCTAACGGTTTATATGTCCTGTCCCTGTAGACCTCCCAGCTCCTACTGGGACATATAGTTTGGTTTTAAGCCCCGTCCTAAACTCTGACTCACAGCTAGTGGAACACCATACCAACCGTACTCTAGCTGCTTTTGGTTTCTCTCTCCTTTTCTGTTCCACTCCTTCTCCTCTTCATATCTGACCCCGTTCCTGTAGTTTTTATCTTCTGTCTTCCTCTCCTCTTGTGTCTTACTGAACTTAATCTGTTTCTCTTCCCCTCTTAATCATGCCAGTGCTGCTCATGTTCTTGCTCAGCACTTCTGAACCATTGTAAAAGGAAACTGATGTATTCCTAGTCAGTTTCATTCTGCAGCTCCTGCTGAGCCATGAGTAAAATTTTTAAGAGAAGCACAAATACAATCTGGTACTGGGAAGATAATTTTTCTTTTCTCTCCTCTTTACCAAGTGCACCCCATAGCATCAGAGGATAAGAATATCTGAACAAGTTTTTTCCACATTCTAGCAGCAGAGAGAAACTGAAGAGTTCATCAGTTTCATTTCTGTTGGTTCTGCCTGTCACACTATCTAGTTGTTACATGTAGGAGCTTCAGCAGAGTGTGATCGTCCCTTTGGGAATGTTAATGCATAGTGTATTTGAAAAACTGGGATACCCTCAGCCTTGCTCTGTTTCTAAACCCCTCTAATATGTTATGGCATCTCACAACTCAGCTTCTCAAGAATGTGCTCACTACAGGTATATGTGGCGAGTCCTTGTTAGGTTGGGGATACCTCTAACTGATGAAAAAACAAGGGCCCTTTGCTAAGCTGACCTATTTAGGGAGTGGGATAGATACACAGACTGGTGTATCTAGATTCCCACAGGATACGCTGGGGGAACGTCTGGGATTGATTATCAAGGCTATAGTGGCAAGGAGGCCTACAGTGCTGGAGCTGCAATCTATTATTGGGCATCTTAACTTTGTATGCTGAATGGTGGCCACAGGGTCATTTTGGGCATTTTGCACCAGGCGGTCATTGGGAATATCAAAGCCCAACCATTTTATAAGCTTAATGAAGAGGTGAAGGAGGATTTGGGGACTTGGGAACAGTTTCTGAATCATTTTAATGGAGTGTCTTTTTGGAGGGAGGAACGGATTATAGAGAGACAGTTATAGATCGTTCGCTCTTACTTTTGATCAACATGAATAACTTAGCACTCAGCACCACAGTTAAAGCCCCGCTTTACTCTCCGCTGTAGATGACCTGCCGGTGCCGCCTTCTTGCATTGCAAATGTGAAAGGCTAATGCCAAAGACCGCCTGGGGATGCGCGTCTTCTGATGTCAGCAGGCACATCAGCAGTATGCCATGACAATGTATTCAAACATAGCTGGGTTCTCTACCAGCCCATCAAAATTACAACCTGGAATGTTCCAGCTCTTCACAGGTGTGTTCATCAGGTCACTGTCTCATGCGGACCATCTTGGCATATCAATCGCAGGCCTAATGGAAGCAAGGCTGATAGATCACGGATGCCACAAGGTGGAAGATTCATTACTTCTGTATTCCAGCAGCCCCAGCCACTTATAAGGGGTAGCATTACTACTTTGAGGTGAAGCCAAGTCCTTCTTGATAACCTGGATGCCTGGATCTTCTCTGCTACTTATTGCACGTCTTAAACATTGGCACAGTCACCTCGCTATCATAGTAGTCTATGTGCTGACCGAGAAATCTGTTGATTCAGTCAAAGATCATTTCTGCGATCAGTTGGAATCTCTAGTACGCACCGTCCCTCCACATGACAATTTTGTGATTCTTGGCAATCTAAATGCAGGTACTGTCTCCCTGCGAATTGGGCTTGAACAGGTCACTGGCCATTACAGTTCAGGTACACTCAACTATAACTCTTGCTGCTTTCTCACCTTCTGCGCCTCTCAGAATCTTTCGATTCTTGGGTCATGGTTCAAGCGGTGATGCATACACCAGATGTCATGGATCTCTCATGATGGCATCTCTCAGAAGGAGTTGGACCACATCATCACACATGACAGGCGTCTCTTCACCTCCTGTAGAGTATATCGTGGTGCGGAATGTGCCGCGAAAACAGATCACCACCTAGTGGTTGCCTGCATGGCGTTGACACTCTGACAAGCAAGTAAGCCCTCTGTGACGAGGAAAAAGTTTGACATCGATGCACTTCTCTGTGTGTCAGGTTTAGCCAACAGGTTTTGTATCAACGTCAGAAATAGATTCTCGGCTCTAGCCGACCTGCCAGATGATGTCGAGGTTGCCTGGTCTCTGTTCACCTCCATCCTCCACCAATCTGCCGAGCAGACCATTGGCTATTAGGCGCCTAGAACGCCGACCATAGCTATCAAAGGAGGCCTTCCAGACAGTTAAATTGAAGGCCACATTCTGTCAGTGTGGCGATAAGCCTGCTTGTACTCAGCTGAAGTGAAAGTTCAACCCCCTGGCACTTTGCGATCTTGAGGCATATTATAACCAAGTGGCAGATGATGATGAATTTGGCTTAGCGGTCTAGAGGTAGTTACTATGAAAGGCATCTTGAACAACAGCCAAGGCCATCCATGTAAATTGGATGACATCCTTTCACGCTGGGTGGAACATTATCACAGTGCCCTGAATCAGCTCTCCAGTTGCTGCTTGTTCAGAGCTGGAAGTTTTGGCAGCCACTGTGGTTTCAGACCCAGATACTTGTACTGATGCACCAACATTGGATGAAGTGTGTCATCCGCTAACTGAAAATGGACACTCAGCCAACACCGACGGCATTCTCCGAGAGCTGCTAAAATGTGCTATTGACTCTGTTGCGGAATCACTTCTGGCCATCTTTCATTTGGTGTGGAGAACTGGAACCTTGCCAACTCCCTGGAAGGACGGTATTGTGATCTCACTTTATAAGGGCAAGGGACCACGCAGTGAATGTCAGAGCTACAGCCCGATCACCTTGTTGTCCATGCCAGGGAAGTTGTTTGTGCATGTTCTGCTGGCGCGTTTGGAGCCCCTGCTACATCAAAAGTTGCCCCCAACACTCAGGCTTTATGAGGAACAGGTCCAATTAGATGTCATTTTGGCCCTCTGCTTGTTGTTGGAGATACACCATGAGTTCAAGAAGCCCCTGCATGTAGCGCATGTCGATCTTAAGGCTTTGTTTGATTCATTTGACTGAGTCACACTATGGAAGGCCTTAAAAGAGGTAGGTTTCCCAATTGCTCTGCTGGACTTGATTAGCAAGCTGAATAATGGAACCACTGCCCGTGTACATTTGGGGAATCGGATATTGGCACCTTTTAAATCAGTATATGGTGTCAGGCAGGGCTGTGTCTTGGCCCCTGCACTCTTTTGTCAGGCAATGGATTTCATAATGCAGTATTCTATCAGGTCCATAGGCATTAAGATCGGTGATCTCTCACTCTCAGACCTTGACTATGCCAATGATGTTGTTCTTCTAGTACAGAGCCCCGACAGGTTTCATGAGGCACTCCAGCAAGTGGAGGAAGGGTTGGCTTCCATGTTTTGTGGTCAAAGACAAAGCTGCAACATCTAGGACCAAGTCCACCCGTGACTCCAATCTCTTTGAATAATGAAACTGTCAAAACAGTCCCCGGCTTTTGCTATTTGGGGTCTATACTCACCAGTTCATTCCAACTCTCACACGGAGGTTCTCCATCAGATGGGCATCACAGCGTCTGCCAAGGGGCGTTTACAATGAATATGGAATCAACATCATCTCAGCATGACAACCCAGTTCAAGATCTATTTGAGCTGTATCCTTTCCATACTGTTGTACGGTTGCGAAACAGGACACTATGCGACTCAGACTGGGCATAGCTGGAGGCTTTCCACACAAATGCCAACATCGTATATTGGGCATAAAGTGGAATGACTTCATTTGTAATGCAGATGTTTACGGGCACTCCAGTCTACAGACTACTGGGACCATTGTCTTACGCTTTTCGGACATGTCGCAAGAATGCCACAAGACATTCTGGTGACCACCGTTCTCGAATGGCTTGTAACATCTGGGATAAAATTCCACCAACTGGGGTGTGGAGGTGGCCCAGAGGCAGATCCCTTATTACATCGGTTCATCAAGTCTGTTCCGATGTTGGACTCTTGGGCTCTCAAGCCCTTACAGTCGCACAGGAATGGACCAAACAGTGAATGATCACTACAGCTGACTGTTCCACTAAGTGTTGAAGAAGAAGAAGAAGAATTATGGATTCATTCAGATGCATCAGGAGGAATAAGTTTGGGAGAATTTTACCGAGGCAGGTGGTGTGGCCAGAATGGCCTTCAGATTGGCTACAGAAATATGTAGTAGAGAATATAACATTCCTGGAATTCTTTCCCATTTTGGTAGCTATAAGTATTTGGGGAACGGATTTTGCAAACAAAAGTGCATTTTTGGAGTGACAACATGGCAATGGTACATATTCTCAATCGCCAGTCCTTCAGATCACCTAAGGCTCTGAAGTTGGTAAGAGTTTTTGTACTACAGTCTTTAAATCTTGACATATGGTTTTCTGCCAAACATGTTCCCAGGATCAATAATGAAATAGCTGATGCATTGTTGTGATTTCAGGTGGATGAATTTCAGGACCTAGCATCCTGAGCCAACAAGGAGCCAGAATAGATGCCAATAGCATTCTGAAACCTTGACGTATGATGGAGTAGTACAGAGATTGGTAGCACCACAGCCGTTTATGGCTGATGGCAGGAGTTTTTAACAATTTTGTGCAATTTCAGAGGAGGGGGAGGGCCTGTCAATGATATCACTTATTCTGGAAGATCAGAAACTTCAGTACATTGTGTCTGGCAACCTGTGGGCTGGCATCTCTGGTCCCTTCTCAGACCTTACATTTGTCAGTAGAATAAGGGGTTACCCAGATCCGTGTAGTGGGTTTATAGTTTGGAGGTTTTTAGTAGCGTAGCCTCAAGACATGGGCCCCAGAGAGGATTGCTGTGGTCTAGTCACTGTTCAGACGCTTGGGGATTTGGTGCTATTTCTCATCGAAATATGCAGAAGCAGACAGGAGTCAACCTTGTTCAAGACTGCATTCCTGGTAGTTTTTTGGAGCTTTTAGAATGAGTGAGCTAGTGCTTGGGTCAGTGTGGGATACTTTGAAATGGGCTTTGGAGTGGAGGAATAATCAGTTGTCTTGGCCTGAGGATATTCAAAACTGTTCAGGGGATGAGGTGAGTCCATCATACTACAGGAGGGGAGTGAGGCCAGAATTTGCCCACTAAGGGCTTAAATAGAGAAGAGACCTATTGAAGAGGGCCCCCTCTTTATTCTTGGTGATGGAAGGCCCCTCGCAACATACCAGCTCGTTAGTTTTCAGAAAAGGGCTTTTAGAGTTGACATTACTGGTGCATAATTTGGTCCCCACTCATTCCAGAGCAATGACATTCAAATGCATATGGGACATATGTGAGACCCCAGGTAGAGAATCTGAACTAATTTACTGTTTCCAATTTCAGAATCATGCAAATGAACCAAGCAAGCAGTAGTGTGGATCTGTAGGTACAATATTGTATACTAGATGCACAAGTAGGCTTTCAGGTCATCTGGCAGTTCACATCTGTGTCTAGGTAGGGTGGCAGTCCTGAGCTAATGTGGATGGCAGAGCATGCTATGGGAACAGTTGATGCCCCTTGTATACTCTTTGGCAGCCCAGGAGCAGAAACTGATTGCAATTATTGTTCTCTTCGTTGAAAACTATTTGTGAAGGCGTAAGGAGGTTGAATTGATGCTCAGAGTTAAGGGGGATGTGGTGCAGATCCAGGAGTTGTTTCCTTGGGTGACAATTATTTGGTCTGACATGTTGCAACGTAGGATATAGAAGAGGGCCATGAATTCTCCTTGGGTCAATATGACGGGGAGGTATGTGAATAGGGAGGTGGCTAAATTCATATATAAGCAAGGGAGTTTGATAATTTCTCATTGGGACATATCTTAGTGGCACCTGAATTATTCAGGGAAAATTGAGTACACCTGTTTCTCTAATATTAAGGGAGGAATCAGTCAATATCTAGGAGCCTGTCAGGGACAGGGTGGGAGGAAGTAGCCAAGCATAAATGTACTCGTTATGTAAGGGATATGGTTATTGGATAAAATGGATTGGAAAAGGATTGGAAGGGAAGCATCACTTGAGAGCTGAGTAAAGGGGTTTTGGGGGCTCTGAAGTCTGCTACAGTGCAGAGCTGACCACCCTCTTTTTTTCTATTTCCCCCTTAAGGCTGATACAGCAGGGAGTGGCCCTTCCTCCTTTTAAAGCCCCCTTTTATCTCATATCAGGGGAGGATGGTGGGGGTCCAGCAACAGGATGGCTGGAAGCAGGTTGGGCATTAGGTGGAAATGATTAGGGAAATGCCTGCATTGTACTACTTTTTGCCAGGTACTTGAAAATATTTTAAGTGAATAAAATTGCGACCTAATTAAACCATATCCATATCCTCCTGTCTTTCTTCTGGCATGGCCAGACAATGTTCTGGTATTCTCTTTGGTTTCTTATTTCCTCTTCCATTGCCTTGGTAGCTGCTCTTCAAACTATCCCCACTGAGTTGTATTAAGTATAATTTAAATACTCCTGATTTGTTCATTTGAGAATCTTTTTAAAGCAGAATGATGTGATGGCTAGCTTGTGTATTTTAATAAAATACATGTTAATGTGGCTCACTATACAACAGTTAAAACAGTTTGAGTTAGTAATTGAATGTCATTACATATACACATCATTGTATGTATACATGAATGCCAATGTGTATATGATTTATCTGCCACAATTTTATTGTAATAGAATGTTAAATATATTGTCATGTCTCATATGTGGTATACTAGTCCAGTGTAAATTCAGGACTTCTATTAGAAAAACACAGAACTCTTCAAAATTTTGGAAGTGTCTGAGTTAATTTTTTTAAAGCATAGTAGTCCATTGAGCTGCCAAGAAGAAAACTATGGTAAGTTGCATCTATAAAATCAACAGATGTTCAAGATTTTGAGTACCTGTGTAGTTTGTCAAGTCAGTAGTTCTGCACACACTGTCAACTGATCAGTACTTAACTATACATCACATCTTTACACAGTATATGTATCTAGTGCCTTGTCTATTGTTTGTATTTGTGTACAGTGCCTATTGTATTAAAAACTGTTGGTTACAGTTTGTAGAATGTTCTGTGATGACGTTCCTGGGTGCTCCTCCGTGCTTTTGAAAATCAGGCCATGTATTTAGGTGCCTAAATATGGACTTATGAGCCTAACTGTAGGCCCTCATTTTTGACACTCTTGACCAAGTAAACCGGCACAGTAGTGCTAACACTTATTAAACTGGCATATCTTGTTTAAAATGCATGGTAAGATTGTGATGGAAAACATGGAAAGGTGGAACATGTGTGCACTTATACGGTGAGGCAATGATATATTTCATTACTCTTCTTGCTAAACTGCAAAATACTAAAGAATTTGGATGATTCGTTTTTAAAAGGGCAAGTTTGCCAAGCAAACTTATTCTTTCTTTGTCCAGAGGAATTATTAAACATATTTTCCTTCCTGCTAGTTTTTCTTAGGCAGTACTAATGCTGAACCAAACTAGTTCACTAAAAAGCTGCTTCTGCTAAACTACTTACAGAGATGATCTAGCTCTCTGAGACTATTAATGAACTTTCATCACTTGCATGTAAGGATGTTCTCTGGAATGCCTGATTTCTCTCACTTTTAATGCAATGATTTGTGACTTTTGTTTCTCATCTTTCCTGTCTGTTTGACTCTTGTGTTTGTGCTTTCCACTTCACAGGCATGCAGTATGGTGGATATGTTAATAATCAAGCTAGCTCTGCACCAGCTCCCTTGTCATCAAGTTCAGATGATGAGGAAGAGGATGAGGAGGATGAGGAAGCAGGTCTGCTTTAGCTTTACACCAGTATATTGCTTTTTTTCTACCCAAGTTTTGTCTTCGTATTTCCGCCTTGAATTATTAAAATTAAAAATTTAAACCCAAAAGTAGTTGCGAGTCTTCAGACACCTAGCAAGCTAAGGGAAAATTTCCAACTCTTGTATGAATATGGTAGTTAAAAATGGAGTGTAGTAATTGGCAATTGTTCAGTACAATGTTTTTTTTCCCCCCTGAGGTAACATGCATCTTCGTATTTTATAGTGTAAAGGTTGCACTTTATGAGGTTGTTTTAATTTCAGTATTCTAACTTTCAGCAAACTTGTAATGTTCTAATGGAATGTGTCTTGATGTAGAGCTTTTGGATGATTGGTTTAGCTCTGTTACGGCTATACATGTAGATGTTTTACCACCTATGATAGTTAAATGTATCAGTTATTTTTTGATATTTCTCCTTCTAAGTATAGGAAACATTGTAAATACTACAGTAAAGAAACATAGGTTGTTTTTTTTGTAAATATTATTTTTAAGGCAATAACTGTATACGGAACCTGTCCTATGTTTCTCTAGTACTGTCCAGTATCAGGAAAGACAAGTCTGTTTAGTTTTAGGAGACAGAGAAAGGAAAATAGTAAAACTCCTGAGATATTCTCAGTCTAGTGACTTAAGCTCAAGATCATCCTCTCTCTCCTTTTCTGATATGCCAGTGACCAGTATGATAGAGATATCACCAATGTCTCTTGGCATGGCTTTTGGGAGGGATAATCTTTATAAAGAAAAATATAGATCTCTGAGAAAGTGATTGCCATGTTTCTGTTGGCCCACAAGTAGTTCATCTCCACAGTCTATTGCAAAATGATAGACCTTTGGAATTCGGCACACTTCAAGAAAGTTCTGCCCCTCTCCACTCAATCTTTGTTGTGATATTTCATTTCCTTTTAAAAAAAAAAAAAAAAAAAGATATGTAACAGAATATCGGTTTTGTGCAATTTCGTAATGGAGCCTTAATTATGTGTAATAGAGTATTTGTCCATAGGCACTTACCTGAAAGTATTTAGGGTGGCAGATAAAGTGAGACCAAAACTATCCTCCCTTTTTCTTGTGGGGTCTTGACCCTGCTTGTCTTTATGGATTCTCTTTCCCCAAACCCTGGTGGATAATTTAGAGAGATCACTTACTTTGAAAACTGTTTTTCTTATGGCAGTTTGTTTGGGTAGGATTGTTGGGAGTTTCAGGCTTTTCACTGCAAGGATCCATGTTTGTTTTTTATCAGAATGGTTTAGTTTCAAAACTAGTTCCATGTTTTCTGATAGTTCCTCAGGTCATGATAGTTTCTCAGGTCACTATTTATTTTTCTTGCTTTGCATGAACCCTAAAAGAGAAGTAGATCTACAGCCTTGATGGTGAGGAGAGTGCTAAATATCTCCTTTAAGAGAGCCCTCTTGAGAGAGAAAGATATGTAGCCATTGATTCATCCTGCTGGTAGACATATGCAACCTCTTGTATTGTGTACTACTGAGTGTGCTGTTGGTATTGAGGATTATTAGGAAGTCCTACTGTTAAAAGCTGAAGAGGCTTCAGGCTCAATTTAGGCTTATTTCATAAGGACATTCACTGCTTTGGGAGTGGAGAGAATGGTTACTTCTCTGGAACAATGTACAGGAGCCACATTTCTATGCTTTTACCAGTCATCATAGCCTTGACGTATGGCTCCTGCAACTGCCTCTTTTGAAAAATGTGCTTGGCAAGCTGTTACACATGAAAGTTTTACTCGGCTGTTGTATGCTGTGTAGAAGTTTGTTTTCTGCAGTGATTTAGAAGGATATTTTGAGAATAATTTCTTGCCTCTTATTTGTTTCCTTGTGTCTTACACCAGCTCATTTATCCTGCCCATTGAGTTCAGTTGGAGGATGCTTTTCATAGGTTTTTTGTTCAGAAAGCATTTAACCGAACAGCAAGACGTGTTCCTGGAGAGTTCTCTTAACAAAAAGGCATACCTAGAGTAACGTTTTATCCCCCTCCTCCAAAGAAAAAGATTGGTCTTGCAGTCTACCATGTATAAAAAAAAAAGCTAATTTTTAGCATTTTGCAGAGGCCAGCATCTATTTCTGAATGAAATTAAGTTAATCCATTTAGTCTTCAGAGTTTTTGAAAATTAAAATTGAATAAAAGCAGAATTCAGGTTTGTTGGTGAATGATCTTAAATGAAATCTTTATCCTGCTTAATTTTAAATTAAGTTTATCCATATGTTATTTTATAAATCTGAGGAATGTTTTCTGCTAAGTTGTTCCTTATAACAGTTGCTCTCTGTGTAATCTGATTCTTTAGTTTGTTACCTTCTTAGAAGTGGTGCTGAAGAAAGGTTGTAAAATATGTATAATTATGTTACTAGCATGATCAGTTTTTTAACCAATAATATTTTTACATTGGTCATTAGATGTTCATTGTAAATTTTTTGTCAAGATTAAGAAAGGTTAAATTTAGACGATTACTCTCACAAATAGCACTACTTAACTCTAGGCTCACTGCTTCTTTTGACTTCAATGGGAACAGAATTGGACCCTCTATCACAGGGGTACTCAAACTGGGGATTGGGACCCCTCAGGGGGTCACGAGGTTATTACATGGGGGGTTGCGAGCAGTCAGCCTCCACCCCAAACCCCGCCTTGCATCCAGCATTTATAATGGTGTTAAATATCTAAGAAAATGTTTTATAAGGGAGGGTTGCACTCAGAGGCTTGCTATGTGGAAGGGGTCACCAGTACAAAACTTTGAGAACTACTGCTCTATCACTTCAAGCAGAATAATACCATTAAAGCCCTGGCAACAAAATGTCACTTTATTTTGCTGAGACTAGATATTGCATGTAGGGGACTTTAATAGTAGGTTTGTTTCTTAGATTTCACTGTATTCAACTAATGAGTCAGAGGTACAAAACAGATACTTCCTTGTGCAACAAGTATACCACTACAGTGGTAGAAATCTGGCTGCGAAAGTGTCTTTAAATTCCAGCTGCAGTGATTGCAGAACAAACCACAGAACCTGACGGCAACATTACAGTTCATGGTATCAACGACATTTTGTGTATATTGTACTGATGGTTATCTTGTACACTGGTGTTCGAGTCACTTAGTACATGATACTGGAAGAGTCAGTAATGTGGAGGGAACTCTGTTACTAATATGTAAGGTATACAGAGAAATCAATACTATTATCCTGATTCAGCAAGATAAGTGACTAAATTTAAGCATGTGAGGATTCCTATTGAAGTCAAATAAATGTGTAAGTAACTTGCTGAATCAGAGCCCAGTCATAGGTTGGTATCAGTAAAATGCAACATGTCAGAATAATAGTATGGAGTAGTGCAATCAACAAAATATGGCTTGCAATGGGGAAAAAAAATCTGTAGACCCCCTCAGAATTCTCATATACGTTGGCACGCTGATGAATTTTTCAGGGGGTAGGGACAGTACATAAATGATCTTCAGGGCGATGGGGTCAAACGTTTCTCATAGGATATGAGGAGTGGTATTCTTTTCATCACATTAGACTTCTTAGCAGAACTGTTACACAGAGAACCTGAGATGTTTCTCTCCAACTATAATCCTCTTTCATACTGTATCTTTCTCCCAGAGTTGGCCTGGAAAGCTTTTGTAGAAGAAACCAAAAATAATTCAGATTTAATTACATTTTTAGTGTGACACTGGGGGGGGGGGGGAAGAGTTACCATTTGTGCTTCCAAACTGTCATTCATCTCTCAAAGATCTTCACGCTATTCTTTGGAGATATGTACTTTGACTTCATTGTATTCATTAAAAATATATATTTTAATTTCTGCTTCATAACTATTGATTTTATGCCAGCACTATCTAATTAGAGTGCTACACCTTGAGATATATATTTTTCATGCTTTAGCCCAATTTTGCATAGTAATCATCTTTTGCTATGCATTCATTAAAGTAAAGCTTTGACGCGTCTGTGCTTTATTCTGCCATATAGTCTGATCATTACATAATCACATCTTAATGAGTGACTAGTGCAAATTGATTTGATATCTGATTGATGGTGTGGATTGATGTAATAAATTTTATGGAATCCAATTTACTGTTGAATAAATGAGAAATATTTTCTACAACTAACCTGTGACATCAGAACATTCACAAAACTTGACCTACCTTAAAATGATTATAATTGGGTAGTAGTCTCCTCTTTGTGTGTGGTTTGTTTTTGTTTTTTTTTAAGTAAAACCAGCTTTCCTGTGCAAAGAACATACTCATTTTTAAAAATTCCTACATCTATACCTACCATATTTTGTTGGGTGTGGAAATAAGCTCCCCTTTTGGCTTTTAATTAGCGTTGGTTAACCAAACTTACAGAAGCTATGCTGCTGCTGAATAAACAAGAATCTTGTTTGCTTCAGCTCCTAGGATTTTTCACCTGATCGGGGAAAAAAGAGAAAACTTGGTAGGGAAAGAAATGTTGGTTTTCAAGCTCATAAGTGAATATAACAAAGGAAGGTGTTTATGAAGTTCACAAGTTTATTTTTAATTAATACTGTACTTTAAAAAAAAAAATTTTTTTAAGAGGGAAGTAAAACTTTGTTCCTAAGAGTAACTGATTTTGAATGTTGAGTTTAAGCCTTGTTTTACACCCTAGTTAAAAACTTCATAGAAACAGTTATCATTGAAATGCCGAAGTAATCGTTACAATAGTGGTGTCTCCATGTTACTAGTAATATTGTCTCCCAGATGCATTTCACTCTGCTCCTATGCATGGAACACTTTCCCCATTCCAGTTTGCTAAGCCAGCATGCTCTCTCCATTAATGTCTTCCTGAAACCCACTTTGGCTTCACTAGGAAGGATGAGTTGTAATAGCTGATAACCTTGAGGCAGCAGTGGAGGAATCTCTTAAGGCCTTCCATCCTGTCTCTCCCATCCACAAAAATTGTATGTGGCTTTGTTTTGTCTGAACTCTTACATGTACTATTTTCTTTGTGTTGCATTTTGTGACTTGTAGTTCAGATACCAGATTTCAGAGGCCAAAATTATCCGTTTGTGTTTTTGTTTCTAAGGAGCCGGTATACAAAGTCTCTCTACTCTGTCCCTTTCTTGTGGCAAATGTATATGAAACTTCACTAAGTCTTTTAAAACATTTACTTATTTTTATTTAATGTATTACAATACAGATAATCAGTTAAATAGAGAATAAGTATGTGGCACTAGGAAGAATTATGCATCAGTAGTCTACGCAATTAAAAAAAATTACTCTTTACTTGACTTATTTTATTAGTGTGTTTAGGTATGCCTTTTGGCTACATCAGATTTTCCTCTGTTACGGCTAAGGCAGAGAACTTTAATAAGCAGTATTCAGTAGAGCGTGTTAGAGCTTTTGCATTTAACAATAAAACAAGACACTCTTTATTACAACAGCATATGAAAGGAGGGACGTTGGAAAATTTCAAATGAAAAGGTTACTTCAAAACGCACTCTCCAGCACTCTCAACTTATGCAAAACTCCCTTTGAAGACCATTGGAAGTCTTGCATGATATGGGAGTGCTAAATGCTGCCATTGAGCCAGTTTAAATAGAAATGCTTTAAATTACCTGAATTCTTTTAGATTAAAAAGAATTTAGAAATGGTTGTCTAAAAACCTCTTTGAAATAAGAAATCATTTTAATTTTATTTTTGTCCTTATCCATTTGTTGCTTTTTCCATATTTTCTCAATACCAAATTGGCTACGTTTAGGTATGATCTTTGTGTTTTCCAATAGTAATAACTTTGTTGGATTCTTAGTACAATATTTTTCCTGTATCTCTTTAACAGTTTCTTACCAGAAGTTTAAGAAACCATGTTCTCTGAAGCCCTGTCCTCGCAGAAGCTTGCCATTGCTTAAAGCAAATCTTTGTTTTATTTTGTATTTGTTTTTAGCTATTGACAGCTCCTCCACTACTAGCAGTGCCTCTCCTGTTATCAACAATTATGATGCCCTTGAAGGAGGTGGCTATCCAGGTGAGCCCTTTGTTGCATGTTAATTCTGAATTGTTGTTGTTAAGGTATAACAAAACAAAAAAAATGTTACTTGTATAATATACAGTTCTAGTTTTTCAGGTTGTTTTTTAAAAACATCACCCATTTCCTCTTACTCTAGATTCCCTGTAATTCCATCATGGATTCCTGCTTATCCTTACTGCCTCCCTTTCAGTCATCAGCAATGAGACATCCATTAAATTATAAAATGTGTGATTCACAATTCAGCTGGCTTGTTATTACAAAACATTTATATAGCACTATAGAGTTGAGTAGCATTTTACTCATGTCAGCTTTGATTCTTTCTTGTGGGCACCCCCTACTTGAGAGAATTTACCTTTTTGGGGGGGATGAGGGTGCCAGATTTAAATTTCTCTGCAACCATCCCCAGACTCTCTGGCCGTGTCAACTTTCCCGGCTTGCACAGGCCAACGCTTGCCCCTTAGGGTGGCTGTTGCAGGTGACTTGCACTGCCATGCCTCTACTCCAGGTAGACCACCTAGCCGCTATTCATCCTGGCAGTAGCAATAAGGTATATTGTTCCACATGTTAAAGTTGCTCAGCTGTTGTGCCAGTTTCAAAACTGCTGTTTTTTCCCCTCTGAGATCTATTGAGACATATCAGTCCATAATCAGTACGCTATGCTTCTGTTTCTTGTCCAGTCTACCTCTCCTTACCACTTTGTAACAAACTATCTGAATAGTAGCTGCATGCTACAAATAACTCAGCCTTTTAAAACGGTTGGGCCATATTCTGTCCTTGGATACACATGCGGGGCTTACATTGACTTCGACAGAAATCCCATGTACACCCTTGAAGACAGAATTAGCCTCTTAATAAAATTTAGAAATCTCATCATGGGTGACTAAGAGAGGCTACAGATCAATAGGTCTTGGTGCAGTTTGCAGGGCAGGGGAGATTTGAGAGCAAGAGCAGTCTTGGAGAAAAAATTATAATTAAGGGGATTTTATTTTTTATATTTTTGCAATTTATTTACTCTTACCTTTCTATTAAAAAGGGGAAATTTATAAAATGACATTATGAAGTTCCAATTGCTTAGTAGATAAGATGCATTTAATTAAATGCGGAGGAGAGTTAGAAGACAAGTAGGTTAGAGGTAGAGTTAGACAGTGCTCCCCAACGTGTTGCCCCAGGTACTAACAGTGAGAGAAACTTTTTTCTGCTGTTTTACAATATCCATTTGGTCAATGCAGAGAAATTTTTGGGTTGTTTCTTTATAATTAACAAAAGCATTATTCTCATGATCAGCTGTTGTATTTTGCTTCCTATTGTATTTAAATGCAATAGACAGATAATTTTAAAAAATATTTGTTTTCCCTATCCTAGAAACAAATTCTGCGGCAAGTAGTCCAGATCCTACTCCTCAGACATCAAGGACTCCTAAGCCCTTTGGTTACGGATACCCAACTCTTCAACCTGGATACCAGAATGCAACACCATCTACTTCTGCTATGCAGCCCAGTAATCCAGGGCACCATTCTGGGTTTCAGCAATATCCTCAAGTGAGATTTTTAATTGAGAAATTATTTGATGTTTCTTTTCAATCCTTTTGTAAAGCTTATAGTGATGTGCCTTTGACATAGTTCCCAATAGTCTATTTTAAAAATGAGTACAGTTTTAAATGTGAGAACTGTAAATATCAAGCAAGTCTGAATATTGATGTAGTAGCTCTAAATTCAAAATAATGAATGAGATGGCTACTTGAATTATTGGGGAGAGGACCAACAAATTGCTGTAGCCCATGTAATTACTTAACTTTTAGTTAAAAATAAAATAAAATTAAATTTAATATTTTAAGCTTTTATTAAATTGTTATTTTTGAAGGAGAAAGAAACTGAAGATTTATTATAGTTAAACATTTAATAAAGAGGAAGACCAGTAATTTTCCAATATACAATCCAAATTTCCCATTGATCTGCGTACAGCAGTACTAGATGACAGTATACCCAAAAGAGAGTACTACTTGACTTTGGGGAATGCAGATTGGTTAGTATAAGCAAAAATTCTTCTAAAGGAAAAGGAAAGCATAGCTCTGTTTAACCTAATGTTTCCCTTTCTGTGCTTGGTTCATAGTCTTAACCCCTCCATACTTTATTAATAAAAGACAATTGGGCATTCACCTGGGAACTAAGAGCCAAAGAGATGTTTTTTTAAAAGCTGTTTTACAACCTTCTTTGTGATAATACTACAGTTCCTTGACTTCAGGCAGTTATGAGTAATGAAATTGAAGCATTTTTGAATTTTAAAAAATCAAATTTGATTAGGTTTTTGTTTTAAATTGAGAGAGCTTTTACAAATACTTATTTAAAATAATCTTTCTAAATGCTACAGAAACAAGGGAATGCACAACGTGGTCTGAGGTTTACCCCGGATTGGAGAGAGAAAATAGAATGTATAGCCTGTTTTTCTGGTTTGGAAAAAGAAAAAAGTGAGCTCTTTAGAAGAGGGGGGAAGATATCAGTTTTCTTGTAATATCTGAGCTGATTTACCTCTAGGTTTCTTTAGACAATGTTGAATAAGAGCATCTTGAAAATGAGGATTATGCACCTCCTGTAAAATTATCTTTTATGTTGACTTCATGCTGTAGACTGAATGTTGTTCAAAGAAGTATATGCTAAGGTTCTGGGAAGCGTTGTCCGCTTGTGTAACCCTTTAAAATTACAAGTCTCTTCTCATCGGCAAACGATTATTAGCTACTGCTATATCTTCCTTAATGGTGATCTGAAAGAATAGTGTAATGAATTAAGATTATGTTCATTAAACATGTAGTATAACTGTTTTGCAATGCTCTTTTTTTTTTTTTTTCCCAGCAGTATCCTGGTGTGAACCAATTATCATCCACCTTAGGAGGATTAAGTCTACAGCACTCTCAGCAGCCAGAAAGCTTGAGACCAGTAAACCTTACACAAGATAGGAATATTCTTCCTGTTTCTCCAGTTCTAGCTCCTGTGCCTAATTTGAATTCAGACCTTAGAAAATTAAATTGCAGTCCAGAGTAGGTATACTGTTTTCAGTTTTGGGTATATTAGACATAGCATTTTACTGACACATTTCATAATTTAGTTAAGAATAATAAAATAATTATAAAGGATGAAATTGACCACGGTATTCTGCTTTCACTGGTCAACCAGTGTAGTCTGTTTCCTCTGGAGAGAAGAGGTTAAGTCCTCTTCACTTCTGTGTGAACACTGAAGCTGTTGCTAATTTACATCTCCTGCCATCAATGCTTAGCATTATGGCTACCATTCTTAGGGCAACTAGATGAGACCATTTTAGAGTCTACCACTATTGTTGCTTTATATTTGGGGAGGTCACTGTTGAGTAACTTATGGTATTCCTTTCTACTGGAACAACATACCATTCTCACCTCAAGGCCCTGGCATTCTAAAATCAAGAGAACATTTTATAAACTAGCTATTGAAACAATCTTCATGAAACTTACCATAATAAGACTAGGCAGCATTCTAATTCCAACTCTACCACTGATTTTCTTTTGACATTGAGCAAATCACTTAACCTCTATTTGCCTCATTTTATTCATTGATAAAATCTATTTACCATCATTTGTGGTGGTCACAAAGACAAATTGAGATCATTTGCAAAAGCAATAAACTTATAAAAATCAAAAATACTCAGTTTCTGATATTTTTTTTTAAGTGTGGAATTTTCAAAAGCACCCAGCATCGGCCTAACTGCTCCCAGTAAAGTCATTGGCAGTTTTACCATTGCCATCAGTGGGAGCAGAGTTCAGCCAATGATGAGCACTAAAAAATCCCTCTCACTGTATGTGACTAGTGATTGGTGTCAACACTGGAAGGTCTGTTATTAAAATATAACCCCATAATCTTAAAGCTGGGCAAAAGCCTAAGGAAAGAGATACGCTTTACACTGTGCCCTAACAGCCCAACAGATGTGGTCTCTGGGAGACCAGTGGAAGAAACAAGTTTCAAATCGAACTTCCTTATGGTGAGAATGTCTTGGGATTCAAATCAGGGGACTAGAAGGGAAAGGATCCCAACTGATTTCAGCTGCGATGGTAGCACTTTAGGAGAGAGGCAGTCTTTCAAGTAGCCAGGACCCAGAACCTGAATGACTTTATATTTCAGTCTAAGTATGTTGGCTTGCATCTGAAGCAAATAGGAACCTACAGTCATGCAATCTTTGGAAATTTTATGTAGTCTTCCATTGCCAGTCACCAGCGTGCAGCTTTTGAAGGATGTGCCAGGCACACTGCAATAATCCAGCCATTTGTGTGTTAGTAGTAGAGACATTATGATTATTATGATTAAACATTTAAATTGTAGTAGTGCATAAAGGCCTCAACTAAGTTGCCAGGCACGTGCAAACAAGGAAAAAGAGTCTGCTCCAAAAAGCTTAGTTGTAATGCTGAAAGAAGCTTTAATCCAGTAGGTAAATTTGGGTCAGATTGGTGGACTAATGACAATGTATTTTTTTGTGAGCAGGAGGGAAATTAGAGTGGGTCACATTCAGTCCCACGTCTGGAGCACTTTGGAGGCAGTACTCCTCTTCTGGACTCCTTATGTGTGTCTGGAGCTATTCCCCTTTGGTTACTATATTGGGTGGCATTAATAAGTTTTTAGGAAGTCTCAGCCATTCCACATCCATCAGAGAAGAGGATGACTCATAATTCTTTGTGGGAGGGAAACATTAAGATCCTCCTATATTCCCTCTCACATTAAAATAACTTTTCAACAAATAGCAAGTACAGTTTTCCTTTAGTGAGTTCTGAGATCAGGAAATATTTATCATGAATGAAAATACCATCTCAAAGTTTAAATTACTTTGGGTACTAGACCTCCCCCCCTTGTTTGTTCTTTTTAAAAACTCAATAATAGCTCCAGTATGCATTTCCTGTTGAAATGCAATACTTTCAGCTTTTCATTTTGTGCCACACTTATACTGAAATATTATTCTCTCTGGAGGAGACTTTTGCTGTTTTAGGCGATGGTTTCTGTTTATTTTGAAACCAGGTTTAGTAATATTTAAAATTTAACAACTCTTTGAATTGCAGAGAATATAGTTGCATGCTAATACAACGTATGTGTTCAAGTTTGCTTTGCGAGCTAATTTTTGTATGATTTCTTTCCAGTTCATTTCGATGTACACTGACAAATATTCCACAGACTCAGGCTTTGCTAAACAAAGCTAAACTTCCCTTGGGATTGCTGCTGCATCCGTTCAGAGACCTAACGGTAAAATTTAAATATTTTTTATTTTGAATATCCTCTCATAGTGCTTTGCTTTTTACTGTGTGGAACTTTCTTATCTTGTCTAAGCCTTATTGAGGATTAAATAATAGCAGGAGGTGTGGAACTATTTTCAAGTAGAATTTCTATTCAACTTGTCTGTTCAGGTGTTTGTTCTTTGATATAGTCAAATTTTGTTTGTTTCAAAATTCTATCTTAAATGTAACAGGATGAACTGATTCAGTTACTGTAAGATAAAAATTATGGCTGTCAATCTTTCATCCTTTTTTTAAATGAAACGTAGCATCTAATAAGCTGAACAAGGTTGTTAGAGAAACTATACAAATTGCAACAATTAAGGCTTTTTACGTACCTTTAGTGTGGTTGGAGTGGTTCAGGCAAAATTATCTTTTTTGTTTGGTTTTTATTTAAAGCTTCATCAGAGTGAACAGCTTACCTTGGTATTTTTTAAATGTCATGTCTTGTGCTCTATGCCTGCATACATTGCTCCTCTTAATTTAATAGCTATTTGAAGTTTTGCCTCTTGACTTCTTAATTTATTAAGTGAAACTTGAATTAGAGGGAGAGATCTGAAAGATTCCACCCCCTTCCAGGAATCTCTTCTCAACAAGCACAACTGATCAGATTCTGGGGAAGCAGGGCAGGGATCAGCTCCTCCTATTTCTCTGGTTATTTTACAGTGTTCAGCACTAAGATGTTAGAGTAATTTGCATAGCCATTTGCCAATCTAGCCTATTTATTCATGATATTCCTAAGGAAGACGGGGAGAACTGCTGAAGTGGTGGTCGTCTGACTTTCCTCTCTGGAGGGAATGAAATCTTTCAAATTGCTCCGTCCATATCCACAGAGGACCTCCTTAGTAGATGAGGATCAGAAGTCCAGAGGAGTCTATTCCCCATTAACTGCAAGAATGACTGCTGCTGTTGCAGAATGGGATGGGGTTTTAGATTAGTCCGAGGAGAGGAATTAAATAACAGACAGGCAATGCTCAAATAACAGAAAAAGATGGTCTTTTGTTCTAACAATGCTGTTTCAAAAGTGCTACTGTTTCATTTCATCCACTCTCTCTAAACAAGTTCAAAAATACATAATACACTATACAAGTATTTACAGTATACTGTATTTTTCCTTTGGTAAATTGAATCTAATTTCTACAGATACTACGTTAAAAATAAATCTGTGCTTGAGAAAGTGTGCACACACATTAAGCAACTCTTGTCCTTATTAACTTCCTATGAAAACCTATGGCTCTCTCTGTATCAAGTGCTATTGCTTATACATAAAAAAGCATGAAGCTATACCATGTGGGTATTCGCTTGTCTTGGGTATTCTTTCAGGCACAAGATCCAACCGCTAGTGCCCTCAGTCATCCAAGATGTACAAGTATTCCTGCATAACTTAACTTCAACAGTGTTATTGCTTATCTAGAATTACAGTAAAATGATTTCTGATCTGACCCTTGCAGTCACGGGGATCAATCAGATTCCTTTTATCCAACTAAATATATTAATGTCCATTATCAGACCAGATTCTTCTCTCCAACATTTTGTGGACAAGTATAACACAATAGACTTAAATGAAATTACTCATGATTTACACTGGTATATGTGAGATCAAATTCTGGTTCAGTCAAAATAATACTTTATTATGTCTTCCTATTGTAAAGAGAGAATGTAAAGGTGTGAATATTTCACTGTATATAAATGAGCTAAAAGGACTAAGTGGGAGACAAGATTAACAGAATATTTTGGTTTTATGAAGCTTTCAGAGATTGAGATATTGCACAATCCTGTCCTCTAAAAATTTTACTAGGATCCTCTTTGCTACAGCTTTTCATTATTTTACTTTTTAGCAATTACCTGTAATAACATCAAGCACCATTGTGAGGTGCAGATCCTGCAGGACATATATCAACCCTTTTGTTTCCTTCATTGACCAAAGGAGGTGGAAATGCAACTTATGCTATCGAGTTAATGATGGTAAGTTTCATTACAAAGGTAAGTAGCTGGTTTCTTGCAGCTACCTAATGTATTTAAGATGTCTTGCATTTGTATCAACAACTGAGATGTCTTTCACCTAGAATATCTGGGATTTTTAATATCTAAATCATTTTCAGAAGCACCTATATTTTGCCCAAGTGAAGGCTACCATGCAACATGTCAGGAGCCTGAGAGCACCGTATCAGATTGGACAACCTGAGCTATATAATTTAAAAGCAGTTTTCCCCACTGACTGCTAGCATAATACACAATCAAGTCAAGGTCATAAGTAACAGCAGTCAAAGACAAAGACCAGTTTCATAAATACAGTGCACATTGAGACATGTCATTGTAGGGCACTGGAAGCACAGAGTATACATGTACCTTGTTGTCCGTAAAATAGACATTCTTGTCTCCGATTCTTTATCATGATGTTTAGGTTTTACAACGCTGATTGGTTCCTTATTTACATACTTTTTAAATGTTTATGGTCTAATTGCTGCTTTTTGTAATTAAAATACATATAATGCAATTAACATTATGTTGAATGTTGCTAATAGGCATAAAATCTGTGTATCTGTCAGTGAATAATTTACTTTGGATTCATAATTTTTGTTTAGTTCCTGAAGAATTTATGTATAACCCATTGACACGATCCTATGGGGAGCCTCATAAACGGCCAGAGGTCCAAAATTCTACAGTGGAGTTCATTGCTTCTTCAGACTACATGGTAAAAATATATATTTTTAAGTATGTGAATTTAATACTAGTGCAAGGTGCTAGAGTGACAACCCTATTTACCACTAAAAAGTGTGTACATCACTCGCATTTCAAACTTCCCCACAGTGCCCTACCAGTGTGCCTCAGTTTTCACTTAAAGGGACCCCTAGGATTGAAACACTAATTGTCTCAGTTCCCATTTGAAAACTGACAGTAAAGGTGTCAATTAATGCCAATTGTGATGTGGGCACCTACACACTAATTTGCCAAAGACCACCAAACTCATTCTGTGCTACAGCAGTCTCTGGCTTTCTCCTTTCCTCTGGAAACATGGGCAGGACCAGTGACTGATCAGACAGAAGAATGTTGGCATCTTCCAAAGAACTCCTTTTCATTCCCCAGATTGATTCCTGCTTCTCACGAAATTAACAGCTAGAAAGCAACCTGTAGCCAGTTCAGTATGGAAATGGGGCCTGAAAATCTTTCTGATAAGAGAATACCTAGCTTTCATACATCCTACAGTAGCATTTTGGGCACCATCAACCATGCTTTGCTGACCAGCACTCGGCCGGAAAGTGGGGGTTCCATTGCAGCCTGAGGCAGGTGCTAATAGTGCAACATGTGGAAGCAGCCCACTCAGCCAGCAGCAGTACAGGCAGAATGATAGTGCTTTGTGCAAAGAAGAGAGAGTTTCTAAGAGGGGGATATGAAATATTTAGGTGTCGAGGACAGTAATCTATAGGAGTGACTCTGTGATGCCAGCTTCAAAGGCTAAGAAGTGTAAGCACTCATCAGATAAAAGCCACTCTAGAAGATAATCTATTAAATACAGACCTAGGTCTGGGATTTAAAAGGGAGGGAGTTATTCATTTTTAAAATCAGACTCAAAGTCTAAACTGCTTTTTGTGGCCTTCCAGAGCTGTCAATGTTTGACTGTCCCCTTCCCCTATTTTCAGAGAAAGAAGAATCTCTTCCTTTATATTGTAACAGGAAGGGATCATTTCAGACAATAGTTGTCATTTGTGTCCCAGGTTGACTTTAAGCTCTTACCCCCCCTTCTCAGGGTTGCCATTTTCTACCATCCTCCTTTTTCCTCCCCCAGAGGAAGCTGACCTCTAGACAGTGAAATATCTCTTAGATATCAGAGCAATTGTTCAGAGAGCAGCAGCTGATGGGAATTTAATCTAGGTAATTGGTAGTTCCAAAAGGTATAGAGGTGGGGACAAGATCCACTTTGGATCTGAAGTGGGTTAATGTTCAAGACTCAAATTCAAGATATGGAGTCTCTCCAGTCTATATTAGCTGTGATCAACTAGGAGAAATTTCGTTTCTTCAGTAGATTTAAAAGAAGAATGTCTTCATATTTCCATAACATCAAATGTTCACCCTGAACTGGCATTTCTAGTACCACTCCCTGCTCTTTGTGCTGGCTTCAATACTGAGGGTGTTTACAAAGGTCATATCTGTGATTGCAGCTGTCTTCTCATGGAGGGGATTCTGTAAGATTCCAAATTTGGTCAGCTGACTTATCATAGTGAAACTGCAGAGCCTTGGGGGAAATGGCTGAAACTTGGAACATGTTCAAGAACATAGACCTCCTGATCAAGCATGAGAAGAACGCTCTTTGCTTGGTACAGTTTCTAACCTATCTAGATGCATTGACAAGTATTGAACAAGGCTGTGTCTTCCCCGAGGAGGAGAGATTTTAAAAACTGAGCTGTTTTTAGACCTGAGCCTGCAATTTCACTGTGCATCTCAGACTGTAGTCTCATTACTCTAGGGCTTGAGGATTGTGTGCTGCAATCTGGTTATGAGGGAAATGTGGCACTCTAGAACAGTGGTTCTCAACCAGGGGTCTGGGGCCTCCGGAGGGGGCCGCAAGTAGGTTTCAGGGGGTCCTCCAAAATAAACCAGAGAGCAGGGCCAGCATTAGACTCGCTGGGGCTCAGGGCAGAAAGCCCAAGACATGCGGGGCTGAAGCCAAAGCCCGAGCAATTTAGCTTTGCGGAGTCCCCTGTGGTGTGGGGCCACAGGCAATTGCCCTGTTTGCTACCCCCTTAACGGCAGCCCTGGCTTTTAATCTACTGGATATGCAGACAAACAGTTGTTCTGACACAGGTGGGCTGTGGAGGTTTTTATAGCATGTTGCGGGGGCCTCAGAAATAAAAAGTTTGAGAACCCCTGCTCTAGGACACGCTCAGCAACAATCCCATTAGATCAAGCTCTCAGAGAGAATTTTGGACAGCAGGTAAATGAAACTCTATACAGTGGTGGAAGCACCAGTACAGGAAGGACCTGTACAAAAACTGAACGGGCTGCATATCACAACTGAGACAAACCTAATAGAATGAGGACTATCACAGGTTCCATATTAGCTCAGACTGGTCTCTGAGAGAAAAAAGGCCTTTTACATAACTGCACCTAAGAGGAGTGAGACTGGGTATTTTGGCATTCTGCAAAGAGCAATAGCAAATGTATCCTGATAAATCTCAGACAACTCAGCAGTAGCTGTGCACCTAAATCAACAAGGGAGAAGAAACACTCCCAATTCATATGGGCAGGGAACTTGTTCTCAGCATGAGCCCTGCACATCTTGGATGCTTGAACCTACAATCAGACTGGTTTAGCAGATCTAAAGTGCTCCAATACAAATGTTAACAGCCAGCAGAACGTAACAACCTTGTCACATCTTTGTGACATGAAAAAATATTAAATGCAATCAATTCTACAGCAGGTACCCAGAGTAGGACGTTCTTAGTGCATGACACATTATCAGTCTTTGGGATTACTGTGTAAACTATGTGTTCCCTCCATTTCCTCTCACCTGGAAAGTGCTGGAAATTATTGTGTGATGCAGGGCCCTACTGAGTCTCAGACCTCAGGAATAGCCTTGAAAGATGTGGATACTCAGGAGTTAAACCAGCAGACATCTGCTCATGTAGTCTTTAGCGGGAGTGTGCTTACAACTGTACTTCCATAAGGGAGTCTCATCTCAGGAGATATGTAGTTGACAAAGGAAGAAAAAGGTGTCTCTCCTTCTCCCTGTTTCTCCTACCTGCATCACAGGACCTCCTCAGTAACCAGTATTTTATTTTGATTTTGATCCACACCAAAAGGGTATTTGATGATGGAGGGGACAAGTACTAGTTATGTGAATCATCGTGTATGGGTATAGGTTGAGATATACAGGGGTGGAAGTGATAGTGCCTCCTAATAGTGAGTCAGATCTCCTTTTTTTTACGGAGAGGGATAGCTCAGTGGTTTGAGCATTGGCCTGCTAAACCCAGGGTTGTGAGTTCAATCCTTGAGGGGGCCACTTAGGGATCTGGGGCAAAATCAGTACTTGGTCCTGCTAGTGAAGGCAGGGGGCTCGACTCGAAGACCTTTCGGGGTCCCTTCCAGCTCTGTGAGATAGGTATATCTCCATATATTATTATTATTATTTTATTATTATCTTTGGGGTGCTTTAAGAACCCAGGATCTATGCTGTAACAGCCCCAATCATACAGTATGTCGTCACAGTGCTTTAATGTGGCTGTGTAGTTGTGGCACCAGCGCTGGCAGAGAGCTCTCCCAACGCTGTTAAAAAAAACCATCCCCATGAGGGAAGTAGCTCCCAGCACTGGTGCACTGTCTACATTGCCACTTTACAGCACTGAAACTTGCAGCGCCCGGGGGGTGTTTTTTTCACACCCCTGAGCGAGAAAGTTGCAGCACTGTCAAGTGCCAGTGTAGACAAGGCCATAGGCTAAATTGAGTCCCATTTACTTGCAGATTTGTTTTCCGTGAGTGGGTCAAGACAGCACAAACACCCATCCAAGAGGAAATTGGGTTTTGGGTGGAAAGGATAAGCTTTTTCATCCAGAGTAGGAAGATAAAGTAGGTCAAATAAATTTTATTTTATTTTTGTCAGAAGGAATCAAACCAGAGAGTTAAGAGAAGTCTCTCTGGTGCCAAAATCCTTTATTCTGAGTGGTCATCGGGGGTGGGGGGGGGGGGGAAGAGAGAGAGAAGAAACCCAGGGTCAGTGCTGTATTAACTCAGTTACAGAAAGCATAGCTGCAAATAAATAGGATTAAAATGGTCTTTTCACAAAAGCTACTGAATTTCTATCAGATTGGTTAAATTTAAATTCACCACTAGTCTTTGCTGGATTGGGTCTTATTTTAGAAGTGAAACTCTGTGACTAAGGGGATTAGATTATAGAATTAAATATACACTTAATTATAATTATGGTAGCAATGTAATGCTGATGGCTTATTGTAATTCAGAATAGTAAAATGTGTCATTGTCAGCATTCTGAAAGAACAGTGCCATTTTTCAGAATAAATTCTACAGTTGACATCAAAGGCTGTCCTCTGACCCAGCTGACAAAAGGACAGACTAAGATGTTGATTTTGTTTTCTATGTTAATGATAAACTTAACACAAGTGAGAATTTCTTTTATTTTACTTTGTTAAAAGCCCAGAATGACAGTGTAAAGCTAATTTTTGGTTAATTTAATTTAAAGCAGAGTGTGAAGAACTTCAAAAAGATCTCACAAAACTAAGTGATTGGGCAACAAAATGGCAGATGAAATTTAATGTGGACAAATGTAAAGTAATGCACATTGGAAAAAATACACCCAACTATACATACAATACGATGGGGGCTAATTTAGCTACAACTAATCAGGAAAGAGATCTTGGAGTCATCATGGATAGTTCTCTGAAGACATCCACGCAGTGTGCAGCGGCAGTCAAAAAAGCAAACAGGATGTTAGGAATCATTAAAAAAGAGATAGAGAATAAGACGGAGAATATGTTATTGCTGTTCTATAAATCCATGGTACGCCCACATCTCGAATACTGCGTACAGATGTGGTCTCATCTCAAAAAAGATATACTGGCATTAGAAAAGGTTCAGAGAAGGGCAACTAAAATGATGAGGGGTTTGGAACGGGTCCCATATGAGGAGAGATTAAAGAGGCTAGGGCTTTTCAGCTTGGAAAAGAGGAGACGGGTGGGGGGGGAATATGATAGAGGTATATAAAATCATGAGTGGTGTGGAGAAAGTGAATAAGGAAAAGTTATTTACTTGTTCCCATAGTATAAGAACTAGGGGTCACCAAATGAAATTAATGGGCAGCAGGTTTAAAACAAATAAAAGGAAGTTCTTCTTCACACAGCGCCCAGTCAACCTGTGGAACTCCTTGCCTGAGGAGGCTGTGAAGGCTAGGACTATAACAGGGCTTAAAAGAGAATTAGATAAATTCATGGAGGTTAAGTCCATTAATGGCTATTAGCCAGGATGGGTAAGGAATGGTGTCCCTAGCCTCTGTTTGTCAGAGGGTGGAGATGGATGGTAGGAGAGAGATCACTTGATCATTACCTGTTAGGTTCACTCCTTCTGGGACACCTGGCATTGGTCACTGTCGGTAGACAGGATACTGGGCTGGATGGACCTTTGGTCTGACCCAGTATGGCCATTCTTATGTTCTTAATTATAGGATATATTTTTAAGCATTTTGCAAGCCATTCCCTTCCTTCTCTTGCTCCTCCCACCCCCGTCCCCCAAAAAGGGAAGGTTATCCATTAACATTTTTTACCCTTTAAAATAAGAATTTTGAATTCTTTTTTATATTTTACAGCTTCGTCCTCCTCAGCCTGCAGTGTACTTGTTTGTTTTAGATGTGTCTCATAATGCAGTGGAAGCTGGATACTTAACAATTGTATGTCAGTCATTGCTGGAAAACCTAGACAAGTAAGAATATACATCATCTTCTTTTTGGATTGACTTTATTTTATATTTGTGAGCAGGCTGCAGTGTTAACTTACGCTGTATCTTTTACTGTTACTTTCATACAGAATTTACAGGACCTACCAATATATGGCAAATTAGATTTTGAAATGTCTGTAGCAGTCCAGAAAAAGAATATGGCCATGTAAATTAGGACCATTTGTATAATGGCGAAGAATATCTTTTATGAATGTGATTAGAAGTGATCTGCAAAGCGTTTTGTTTAGATAACCCAAGAATTATATACTGAATGTTCAAAATAGCTATGGATATTCCTTACATCAATTCTAAATTTCTAATATTTTATCTCAGGATATAAAATAACTTTTTTGGTTTGGTTTTTCTTTCATTCAAACTTGGGAATTTTGAGCACTTGCTGTAGTTTGATAAAGTATTCTCTGCTGAAATGCCACTTTATAAGTTCCATTCAATTGGTGTTTTTATTGCTGTTTGACACAGAGAATACACATAGCAAGTGTCCTACCTCTGAAGCATATGGGTTATATTATGCACATCTTACATTTTCATATTAGAGTTTAAACAAACAAATCACCACTGCACCAGTTACTGGCATTTTTCTCTAACAAAGGATGAAAACAAAAGATTGAATTTTCTGTTGGTGGCAGGGAGGACATTCTCTGGAATATTATGTTGCAAATTTTGATTAAACAGATCCAATAAAGCTATAAGGAGGGGAAAGTACAAGAAAAGAAGATAGGATGTAAGAATAAAGGGAGGAGAAAAAAGAAAAGTAAAAATAAATTTAGGTGCATTATAATACAAATGAGTTCTTGCCATCATAAATAATTTTTTCAAACAAATTTGAATCCTCTGCAGTAAACCATAAAGTACTGTTGAAATTTGACCTATTTAAGAGGTCTGATCTGTAATGACATCTGGAAGTTTGCATAGTTCTGCTTTTTATCATGATTGTCTCACCTGCTCAGGAAACATTGAGATCACATTCTTCTTCTTTTCTTTTTAATTGTTGAGTGGCCAGCCAAGAACACACTCCTCAGTACCCAACTCTCCTTGTTACTTTCTATTTAGTAATTTCATACTGCAATGCCAAGTGAATTGCAGTAGGTAACAATGCACAGACTATTGTCCTATAGCAATGTCACATGATAAATGCAGAGAACTGTTTTCTTTCTTTCCTTTTGTGAAAGTGTAGCACTGTAACAGAAGTTCTTCGTGTGATGGTCCTTATTGTATTCCACTGAGTGTGCGCACCATACATCCGGAGCCAGAGAATTTGAAAGTAGTAGTGTCGATCCACGCATGTGCCCTTGCCTTGCCCAAGGTGATTAAGGGTGGAGCGGACTGACTGTGTCTCCAGTTCCTTCTCACCACCACATAGTCGAGTGTCGATTTAGCGTGTCTGCTAAAGACACGCTAAATTGATGGGATTTGTGTACTCCACCTCCCCGAGAAGCGTAAGGGAAGTCGACGAGAGATGCTCTCCTTTTGAAACAGCTCAGTGTAGCCACTGCGGTAAGTGGATCTAACTACATCGACTTCAGTTACGTTATTCACGTAACTGAAGTTGCGTAAATTAGATCGATTTACTGCTGTGGTGTTGACCAGCCCTTAGTGTCTTCTTGTGTGACGCACCTTTTAAAAAGAGTATAATTGTATGTAGTTAGTTTTTTGTAGTCTTTTGCTGTTTTACTGTTTTTACATAGTTTTTAATCGTTTTAGTAGTTATTTAGAGTAGAATTGGGACTTTGGGGGATCTGTTTACATGTAAACACCACCACCATCCACACCTATGCACGAATACTGGACCATGCTGAAGACCTCAGGCTTTAAAATATGTGCCTCCTTCCTTCTCGGCCGGCGATGAACATCAACACTGCCTCTACTGCTTGGGAGAAGACCACTCTACATCCAGATGCTGTATCTGCCAGTCTTTCCCAAGCCGTACCTGAGAAGGCTGGTCTCTCCACCTCAAGAAGCACCTTGTGGAAGTTACCATGAGACATCATTCAGATCCAGGCTGGGGAAACCCCTGTACATTGGCCTGAGATAGCCAGGAGTGCACTTCCAGCTACGGAGACAAAGTCCAGCTCCAGTGGTACCACCACTATGGACCCCGTGCTGGGGCCTACTCAGGAGGTAAGGAAGCATGCACATAAGCATGGCAGTAAGTCTTCCTCCAAAGTGAAGAAAGGGGACACTCCTTCCACAATCTCCAGCCACAGGGTAGCAGTGTGCTCCAAGACTTATAAACATGACAAGAAACCATACCGATACCAGGTACCGAGCCGCGCATGCCATCAGTGTCAGCATGCCTTAAGGTACGGGACACGCCCGCTCCAGGAAAGTCTGCCACTCCAGCATCGGTTCCCACTATGGAAAGTACCATTAGCACCAGGGTGTTGGGAAAGGTGCCAGAGCCCCAGGAATGCTTTGCCCTGGGAGAACCTTCTGCTACCATCCACCTGAGGGAGGCCAGATCTCCCATCCAGGACATGCTGCAGTCAAGGCACCCTTCACTACATCCTCCACTGGCCTACATGCTTCCACCAGATCCAGCGGTATCGCTGATGGAACTAGTGTTTGAGGTTTTTGTCCTCTGAGGATTCAGATGAAGTGCAGGGATTGCCCATCCCTTACTGCCACTGTGAGTACCCAAAGATGCTGTCTACATTGTTGCAGTATCCTCCACTCTAAGCGCAGAGGAGTCACTGGTTCCCTACATCCTCAGGCCCATTGCAGCACCTCCGGATCCATCGTGCTAATACCCACCCTTGAAACCCGCCCATTCCGTATGGGAGACTTCATCTCTCTCCCGTCTAGAGTGCCCTTGAGTAGACACTCAGAGCCAGTCATGAAGAACCGCTGAGTCTCGTTCCGATGGTATCGCTGGAGCCAGGAGCGTTTTCATCATAGTCATATGTTGCTGCAGTGACTTCGGTTTCCCCCTAACCCCCAGATGACTTCGGGTAATTCCAGAAGGGTAGGGTGGTGGATGAACTTCACATCCACCTGGAGGAGATACAAGTCACGCAACATCAACTAACTCCTGGACATCCTTCACTCATCCTGGGTAGGGCTGCTCTGCCAGTCAGCGATGCCATCCTCCAAACAGCTTGAACAGTTTGTACTGTGTTTGTACTGGCTAAGGGGTCTGAGTTACTTTTCTCACCACCACCACCCTGCCCTCGCATTCCCTTATGGTACAGGCCATAACGGAGCAGTCCAGACAGCAGCACCCATGCTTCACTCCGACTGATAAGGAGAGCAAACGGTTGGAACTTCTGGGATGCAAGGTTGTCTCCTCAGCTAACCTTCAGTTCAGGATTTCAAATTATCAAGCATTGCTTGCCAAATAAGACTTCCTGAACTACAGCAAATGGGGATTTTGCTGAAAAACTGCTGCAACAAGATTGGGCCTGGTTCCAGTCAATCTTGGAGGAAGGCAAACTGGTGGCAAGGACAGCGCGTCAATCAGTTATAAACACAGCAGATACTTCATCATACTTGATGGCTATGGGCATTGTCATGAGGAGGGAATCGTGATTTCATTCCTATGTTTTTCCCAGGGAGGTACAAAATATTATTGAGGACCTCCCTTTTGATGGATCCCATCGATTTAATCAGAAAACTGACGATCCCCGCCACACATAGTTCGCTGAGTATCTACCCACCTGTGCCCAAGTGTAAATTCTACCACCTTCACAATGGTACAGGACTTCCCAGATTTTCCACCAGAGACCTTACAAACCACCATGCAAGCACCAGAAGACTCAACAATCTCATCCTCCTGGTCCACCTTCACAGCCTTCCTCATCACACATGCAACCCTCTCAGAAAAGATATTTGAGGAACATTAGAGAGCTGCCAACCACCTCGCCTGCTACCATATAACCACCCCACCTCTTTCAGGGGTCATGTAGCACTCTTCTTACTAGGTTGGAGTGCAATAACAACAGACAAGGGAGCACTAAATGTCATCCACTATGACCATACAATTGAGTTCATCATGCTACCTCATCCACAGCCCCCTCCCTCCTCAGGGACCACTCCCCTGACAGCATCCTTGCCCTAGAGGTGGACTCCCTACTACCAAGAGGGGTAATAGAGCGGGTTCCTCTGGACTGTCAAGGAATGGGGTTCTATTCGACTTACTTCAAAACCCAAGTTTCGTATGGAGAAGGCATGTAGTTTACAGCTCTCGATATGCAGGACATATCACATAGACATCCATCCAGCCTCCACAGGATGGGATCAGCACCCCTTCCATGAGAGCCCAGGCTTCAACAATGGCCATCCTCCATGATGTGCCACTTTCAAGACATATGTAGAGCGGCCATGTGGAGTTCAGTACATACCTTCGCTATGCATTATGCCTCGGTGTAGGACTCTGGATGGATGTCTCATTCGGCATGGCTGTCCTCTGCTAAACTGTTCCATCCTCGTCCTCGCAGCCTCCTACGACTTAAGTACTGCTTGTTAATCATCCTCAGTGGAATACAGTAGGAACCATCACTTGAAGAGTAGGTTACTTACCTGTAACTGGAGGTTCCTCGAGATATGTGGTCCCTATCTGTATTCCACTTCCCACCCTGCTTCCCCTCTGCTGTGGATCTGTGCGATTTGTAGTGGAGTAGGAACTGGATACACGGTCAGTCCGCCCCACCGTTTATCACCTCGTCCGAAACCATGAGGCAAGGGCACATGCGTGGACCAACACACACTATTACTTTCAAATTCTCCAGCTCAGGACGCATGGTGCGCATGCGTAAACCCTCAGTGGAAAACAGATAAGGACCACACATCTCGAAGAACCTCCAGTGATAGGTAAGTAACCTCCTCTCATAACTGCCTAAAATAAGTAAATTCAGTCTGTCATAGGTTATTCATGCTAAAAGTATTTTTAACTACATTTAGAAAAATGAACTATGACACTAAGACCTTGTGTCTGGCTATACTGGCAAACTCTCCTAATGGAGATGCAGCTTCTGCCAGAAAAGAATTCTGTTGCCAGTATAGCTTAGCCCACTTCCCCAAATGGAATAAGCTATACTGGCCATCATAATTGCATCTACACTAGGGCTGTACCTGGCATACCACGTCAGTTAGAGATGTGACCTTTTCATACATCTAACTGACACATCTATGCCAGTATACTTTCTACTGTAGACCTGGCCTAAGCAATTAGGGCCCAGTTTTGTCTCAAATACACAAGCATGGTTTCCTTTAACATAAGTGGAAGCTGCAGATGTGTATCTGAGATCTGGATTTTTGGCTTTGTCTTTAATTTTTTTTTTTTTTAATCTTAAGGCTGCCTGGAGATTCGAGAACAAGAATAGGATTCATAACATTTGACAGCACTGTTCAGTTCTACAACTTGCAGGAAGGTTTATCACAGCCTCAAATGCTGATTGTCTCAGATATTGATGGTAAGTAACAAGAAGAAAAGGAATCAAAAATATTCAAGAGTTTTTATTTCACATTTTTAAGGACAGATTAAAATCTGCTTAAATATGATGAATATGCATAGCAGCGTATTATAGTGATCAGTTAAAATAAGTTTACTTCGAAAATAAATTGCAAAATACTTGGATCTGAAAAATGAAACTGATGTTAATGATACTGGCACTGATACAAAGCAGTCTTTGTATAAAATACATTTTGTATATACAACCGGGGAAAAAAACAGGGTTTATTCAATCCTTTTTTTTTTTTTTTTTTTTTTTTTTTTTTACAGTGCTACAGAGTTAGTATTTTGTGGTGTTTGTAATGTATTTTTATTATTTAATGAAATTTGTATTTTTCCCTCCATAGATGTTTTCTTACCTACACCTGACAGCTTACTTGTAAATCTTCATGAAAGCAAAGAGGTATGATTGATCAAAAAAGTACCATTATATTTCATGGATGAAATAAACATTTAAAAAATATTTTTATGTAGTCTGCAGTTTAAATTCCATTGATTTCAAGTCTATATCCTCTACATAATGCTTAAATCCAACATTTTAATTTTGCTGGAATTCATGATAGTATTGTAGTGTACAGTTGAAATCCTGTTTTGCTATTTTATTATTCCATTTAAAAAACTACATTTTCCATACAATATGTGTTTAAGATAAGCTGAAATATTCAGCACCAGGTGCTCATGCCATGCCAGTATAGCTTCTGAGAAATTACATCCCTATTTTGTCAATAATACCTTTCAATCTGTTTTGCAGCTGATAAAAGATTTATTGAATGCACTACCAACTATGTTCATCAATACAAGAGAAACACACAGCGCATTGGGTCCTGCACTTCAGGCTGCCTTTAAATTGATGTCTCCAACAGGTGGCCGCATATCTGTGTTTCAGTCACAGTTACCATCCTTGGGTGCAGGGCTCTTGCATTCCAGAGAAGATCCCAATCAAAGATCAAGTACAAAGGTACTATTAACTTTTTTTGATGGATCATTCATTATTATTGAAACTAAAAACTTGCAGTGTTTTTCTAATCTAGTTTTAGAAGCTACCTTTTGTGTTTGTTTACTGTTGCAACTTGCTAGCTTTTAAATATCTCTTCAGCACATCTGTTAGTCTAATAAGAATTTAATTACAAACATTTTATGCACTATTCCTCCCTCTTTGAGGCAAGTGAGCAGATTGTTCCATCTTCCTTAATCCAGAGTCAAACTGATAGTCAAACAGTGCTGAAAGAATAATACCACAAGTGCTTTTTATTTTAACTGTCTCCATCAGACAGGGGCTTAGGGGGAGGGATAGCTCAGTGGCTTGAGCATTGGCCTGCTAAACCCAGGGTTGTGAGTTCAATCCTTGAGGGGGCCATTTAGGGATCTGGGGCAAAAATCTGTCTGGGGATTGGTCCTGCTTTGAGCAGGGGGTTGGACTAGATGATCTCCTGAGGTCCCTTCCAACCTTGATAGTCTACGATTTCATTTCATTTGAACCACAATGGACATCTTTGCCAAACCAGCAAGGATTCTGAAACATCAGTTCTTATCTTAATATTTTGTCACTTTATTTTAGAAATCCCATGAGTGTGCTGTAGTTTAAACAGCACATTGTTAGAACATTTATTTGTATTTGAACATATGTTTTCCTGAAAGGAAGATTATGCATGTAAACTAACAGGAGGTGCAGAGTAGGAAAAAAAAAATACTTTTCTGCAAAAGTTAGTAAGCAACTACAAATGATTATTATAAGAAAATACTAAATATTGTACTTTTATCTTTTATACTGTTTCTATGTAATAACACATTTATTGTGCCCATGGTAGTATGCTCCCAACTTGTACTCTTTGCTGTATAATTTCTTTTACTAAAGGTTGTTCAGCATCTTGGCCCAGCGACAGATTTTTACAAAAAGTTGGCACTGGACTGTTCAGGACAGCAAACGGCTGTGGATTTGTTCCTCTTAAGTTCTCAGTATTCTGACCTGGCTTCTCTAGGTAAGAAATGCTAATTTGTCTTTTTACTTGCTTCCACAATTTGTGCTTTAAACTCACATTAAAATCAAAACTCCTTCAGGAGCCCTTAAATTGTGTACATGGGTATTTTAGCACTTCCCTAAATATGACTCTTCTGCTGTGGAGGAGCTGACATGGAAACCAACAGGAAAGAACAAAGAGGGCAGGCTAGTGGTGTGAGAGTCAGCTTATATTCTGGTGCTCTGCCATTGCAGGAGATAGAAGATAGTCTTGTTATGTTCAGAAAAGAAAACAACTAGAGGAATGAGAGAGAGAGTAACTGAAGACAAGTTTATTAATGGTCAGTGTAGAACATGGAAGAAAAGTATTCTCATCTAGTTTCCTAAATGTTAAACCAAAACATGTTACTGCTGCACACCTGAAATTAGTTATGTCTACATGAATATTGTACAGTTCACAATGTGGCATGCAACATTAAAATGCTTATTTACTTGTGTGTGTGTGTGTGTGTGTGTGTGTGTGTATATAGAGAGAGAGATAGAGAGAGACTGTGTGTGTGTGTGTGTGTGTGTGTACACACAAATAGTGGCTAAGATGACTCACTGTCCCCTTCCTGGTTCTTGGCCTGAGTAAGAAGTTGGGAACTGGCAGTAACAGAGATGGATCAAATCAGGAAAATAAAATAGGGATTCCAGCAAATTGGAACAGGCCTTACTCTATTCAGGTGTCCTTACCTAACCAGGTGACTAGTGGTTGTAAGCCCCTTCTCCATTATAGCACCCTTTACTTGCTCTTCAAAAACCCTATGGACTAGCTACTTAAGGCTTAAATTCCAGTTTAATTTTTTTCCTTCATGTGCTAATCTGTGTTAAAATGGCAAAGGATTATATTTCTTTAAAAAACAAAATTCAACTTATAAATCAATTGTATTACACCTATTCATATATAAATATTAACCATTTCTCTTTCTCCTCAAAAGCTTGTATGTCCAAGTATTCTGCTGGATGCATCTATTATTATCCATCTTTCCATCATAGCCACAATCCTGCTCAAGCAGAAAAACTGCAAAAAGACCTTAAAAGATACCTTACAAGGAAGATTGGATTTGAGGCAGTCATGAGAATAAGATGTACAAAAGGTATGGCTTACATCTTGGAATTGTTTTTACAAGACGTTTCAGATTTATATTAAGCTAGGGATTGCCTGCAGTAGATAATTGAGGTAAAGTGAGGCAAAATGTATTTCACTTTTTAAAAGGCTCATTTGAGAACACTGGTGTGTGAGCTGCCAGCTTTTTACTATTTTTAAATACAGTACGTACATCATTAAGCATTTGTACTTTGGCTCTCTTTAAAAACCTTAGGATAAAATATATAACCTATGCATTTTCTTGTTTTATATCAGCTAGAATAGTGGCTCACATTTAAGACCTTTTTCATGCCCTGAAAAAAAATCAGAAGGAAAATCCTGTTTGAATGCAATACCTCAGACATGATCCGCTGTGTCTACATTGCAATTTGCTAGGAAGAAACTTACAGTAGCTACTATAACTTTCTGCACAGCATACTCAAATGATAAGTTTTACACATATTAGGTAATTCTACTGGAACAACCAAAATCTTAGGCCTCAGGTTTCCCAGGCAAGAGAAGTTGTATCTGAGAAAAAAGTACAGCTTTCTTCCGGTCAATGTTTATATTATCACTAAAAAGTTGCTAAAAGTTTTGCTGTCCACCATCAGTACTATGGAAGAAGTTTTTTTAAGATAACATGATGAATTATAGATCCGATGGTTTCTCCTGTCCCATCACCGCCTTTTGCTCTGGGTTATTTGAACCAAAATAAAATCTACTTTGCATTGCATTCAGGGATGAACAGCCCTGTCCCCTTCCTCTGATGCAGCTGATGCCTTCACAACCCTTGTTGCCTATCACAAATCTTAAATATTATTGATAACCTTGCATGAGCCTTTCACGCTGGGGTGAATTTTGCCTAAAGTGTCAATTGAATACATTTGAGATGCTCTGAATGGAGAAATTTTGCTTGCAAAAATTGGCCATTGATTCCTAATGTCACACTTGTTCATAACTTAAAACGAAAGGTACATTAATTTCAAGCTAGACATTTTAATCTCTTTCTAGGTATTGTATACAGTTGAATTCTCCAGCCCATATGCTGATAATTGATATGAAAAGTACAGTTCATCCTGCTTAATCAAAAATGTGGTGGTGCACAGGATGTGCAATTAAATGTAACATTTCTGTTGTCTAACTAGGACAGGTACAGCCTTCGATAAATTAACTAACTTGTTAGTGCCATCAAAAGTTTAATTAGGGCATCGGAATCATCTACATGAGTCAAGAAGAAATTAAATCCCACTTTGCCTACCCATTACTATGCAAAGTCTCTAATATTCTGAATATATAGGTTTAAAACTGTAACCTTTAGAGCCTATGAGGTTAGGCTCCTTAATTTGTCTGGAATCAGTAATGCCGTCCCAAGGCATAGCCATTTGTCTATGTTGTTAAATGAATGTAATGACTTAACTCTTCCATAATTTTTTAAGTTAGAAAAACATCAATGATGTTCTGCGGGGGCTCACTTGTTATGTAAATGAGACTCTCCACTGCCCTAATTGACCTATTTATGCATCAGTTGAGTACATTATATACTATGTCCTATAATTCAAAATGATCTGCTATATCATGGTTTATATCTGTGGAGTAGTAGTTAGAATGAAGGTTCAAAACTACTGTGTGATTCTGTAGAAATTTACAAAATGCTCAGTGAACATTTGTAACTAATGTTAAATTCCAGTGTGTTAAAATTAGGAACATTTTGATTTTATGTAATTTATTTTACTGAACTTGGTGATGTATGTCCTGATTTTGAATGATTCTCATAAGGGACTGGTTTCTAAATGCATGGTAAGTAGTTTATTGCTGTGATATACATTCCTTTCTTCTTGCTCTGCTTCAGTCAGATTTCATTACTAATTAACTGTAAATGCAGGAGAACAGCAAAACTTATACAATATTTTTGCTTACCCAGTGTAAAAAAAATATTCTAATAGTCAGTTCTGGTACTTAGTATGTGCAGACACATTTAATTCATTAATTGAGTGCTAGTCTCTAATATACCTAGACCATCCCTTTTTAAAATTAAATGACGAGAGACATGGTGCACAGTTTTATAAGAACTGGGTCTTATGATTTCTTCTTTAGCTATACAGACTTGTAAGTTCAACATTTTAGCATAGTCAAAGTATGCATCAGCCTTTACGGCCAAAAATAATCTCCTGTTATTTATTTCACTGGTGGTATTTGTCTTTGCTTGAAGTGTTAATTGCATTTATAACTCTGATTGTAATTTTCTCTGACAAAATTGGCGTTACTTGTGACTTGATTCTTGTGGACACTGATCTATGAATTTTTTTAAATGTCTGGCAGCATCCGTTTTGGTTTTGACCATCATCTTCTGTACCTTTCCATACAGTGTCACCTCTTAGACTGAGCATCTAAAGTGGTTCTTCTGCCAGCTCTGAGCTATCTCCTTAGGAGTGGAGCTCCATCACAAATCAATTCTAGGGAGATGCTCACTCATCCACCCTCAACTTTTCCAGAAGCTTTGGCACGGCTAGGGGGGGAGGTGGGACAGGAATAGGGAGGGAGCGTCAAAGAACCTTTAGAAAAGAAAAAACAAAAGCAAGGTGGGGATACTGCAACAAGTTATATTTTGGAGAAGGCATGTAGTAGAAAGTTAGAGCAAATGTTAATACAAAAAGTAAATATACAGACTTAGGTCTTGCTGCAGCATCCACTTATGTGATTAACTTCAAGCATGAGAATAGTTCCATGAGCTGCTTGAAGTTAATCATTTGCGAGATTAGAGTCTAATTTTTTTCTTATAGTCCATCACTTCAAGTTTAAATGTTTGAGGTCAGGGCAGTAGTTTGTTTATAAAGAGTATTCAAAAATGGATGTAAACATGAATTTTATGAGATTATCCTTAAGTTTCTTACCATTATATACTGTAGTTATGCAGTCATTGATGAATTTGCATTAGTATTTAGAAAAATTAACTTTCATTACCCTTTTTGAAATAAAATTGGAGACTTTTGGTTTTTAAAAAGATCTAATTATGGAAGTTAGGTTTTTCATGTTGCTGCTATCCATATTTTAAATTATCTCATCTGCTTCTAGGTCTTTCAATACATACTTTCCATGGAAATTTTTTTGTGCGATCTACTGACTTGCTGTCACTTGCCAATGTCAATCCTGATGCTGGATTTGCAGTACAGATGTCCATCGAGGAAAGTCTAACAGATACATCTCTGGTGTGTTTTCAGACTGCTCTTTTGTATACTTCCAGCAAAGGTAACTGGAAAACAACCAACAATTTATTGCCTTATTTCTCCTCAAAATAAATCCAGCTGATATTTTTGAAGCAGCAGTATTTATTTCTATACTTAATTCTGTGACCTCTTAGGTATCTTCCCTCCCATTATATCTTGATTTCTCTTTCTTGTCTTGTTGCAATTTTTCTGTTTTAAGGCAGTTCATCTTGCACTGAAATAAATGCTCTTGCTAGTTAATGATTCATGCAGAGGCCAATTGGTCATGTTCTTAATGGAACCATCAAATTGAGTACAGCTTTCTTTCTTGCTCATGACAGTGCATTGTCTTACTACCAGGGCTGGCACCAGCGAAGGAAGCAGGTGGCTGGGGTGGCCTATAGAAAGGGGCGGCATTCCGTCAGTTGTTGGGGCGGCACATCCGGGTCTGCGGCGGCACTTTGGCGCGGGTCCTTCACTCCCTCTTCCTCTTCAGTGGCACTTCGGCGGCCGCTCAATTGGGTTTTCCTTTTTTTTTTTTTTTTCCCCCTTTGCCGCTTGGGGCAGCAAAAAAGCTGGAGCTGGCCCTGACCAAGACAGCCTAATTAATACTTTTGACATTTTTATGCTAAGCTTGAAATGTCTTAATAGATCTGTACTCATATAGGAACCAATCCTGCAAAGTCTCACACACATGCTTAACTTTATGCACTTCAGCTCCCTGTTGAAGTCAGTGGTACTACTTCAGCATGTACAGTTAAGCACACATGTAAGTCTTTCCAGGATCAGGGGCTGTAAACTTTGTTGCAAATTAAAAAAAAAATTCCATATTAAATCTAATTCAGGTAAAACAAAATTTAATCTCAGGAAGTGAAAATTAATTTACAATTATATTATTATTATTTATCACCAATAATGTGCCTGCCACTGTATAGTTCACCAGGAGCTGAATACTGGCATTTTCACTCTGTGAATAGGCCCATTGAAGTCAGTTGAGCTTCTTGTGGAATTGGGTACTAAATTTGAGTACAGGTGGCAGAATCTGTCCCTGCCACAAAGACTGTATGGTTTAAAAGACAGATATAGAGAAAATAAGTTGCTCCTTCCTCTGGAGTGTGTCCTAAATCTCTTCTTCAGGAGCCTCTGTATATTACCATTGATGAGATCCAAAGGACTGATGTGAATGTAAATTGCTTGTGAAGACCTAAAGAGCAAAGTTTTCTGAAGGTTCCAAAACCTTGTGGTGCAGGCATCTTGGATTCCAGGAGTGGGAATATACATAGGCACCTTTGGAAGATCTAGTTTATAAACCAAAGTTATTTACCAGAAATAGTTATGAACTCAAATTGGACATTGCATTATGAAAGTAAGTTTTCTAGGGAGGATTTGAATGTAAAGATGGTGGTAGTTTTATGAAGTCGGATTAGGAGATTTCATGCATAGTAGACAGCATGTAAAAGATTTCATAGATGGGATGGGAGAAAGAACAATTGTGGGCATCAGGACTGATGTCACCAGTGGAGCAAAGGAGTCTGGGATGAGAGAAGGAATGCAGTAAACAATATCAATTGCCTCTTTCCTATCTGTGGATATTGCATTATTAATTTATTCATCATTTTGGTATAGGTGAACGGAGAATTCGAGTGCACACACTTTGCTTGCCCGTAGTCACTTCACTGGCTGATGTGTATGCAGGAGCAGATGTACAAGCAGCTGTCTGCCTCTTAGCAAACATGGGTGAGTATGGCAATAGGTGATCAAATATGTAATTGGCCAGGTTTGCAAAGGCCCCTTATGCACAACTTGATGGCATATCTGTGTTCATGTGTAACACAATAACTTTTGAATGCTGCATCTGATCAATTCTCATATTCTAGGGAATGTTTTAGGCATCGGTAGCCAGAACCATGTTGATTTTGGGAGAAAAGGACGACGCATGGAGCCCTTGCCATCTGTTTAGCACAGCTAGAGTTTCAAACACCTCTGCAATTGTCTGTAGATCAAACTGGTTGATAGTAGCCCTAACACCTTCCTGCATAACAGTATTCTGATCTCATCTCTGTCCATCTTCCCAAAAGAGTTCAATATGTTGACACTCTAAATGACTTGTATCCCGAACAAATAATAAGTGGGGGGAGGAACAAGCATGGATGGAATGGGGGTGTGCACATATCCCCTGGCATGAGGGAGGGGAATTGGGGTGGACCCTGTTATGGGGTGATGAGGGAGGGCACAGAGCCCTTAGCATCGGGGGGATGGTGGGAATGGGGCAGAATAGGAGACCTTGGTCAAGGGCTGAAGGGAATGGGGTGCACATAGAATGTCTGGTGGGGGGGATGCTTGTTTGTGGTGGGTGGGTGAGAAAGAGGGAAATTGGGGCTTACACAGAGCCGCAGCCATTGCAGGAGAATGGAGGACCTTGGAATGGGGGCAATAGGGAGTGCATGAGCCCCTGTCCTGGGGTGAGAATACGGACCCTGGTATATAAGGAGGGGGCGCACAGAACCCCTGGCAGAGGGGAGATTGGGTGGATTTCCAGGGAGTCCCTGAAAGGAGGGGATGGGAGGATGGCAACAGAGCTAGTGGGTGGAATGTAGTTTACAGAAGCTACGAAGTGTGCGACACCCTAGCATGCTACATAAAAAACTACATTAAAATAACATCAGTTAAGAATTGCCAGATTTATGTATTCCCGCGCAACCTTAATTTGGCCCAGTGTACATCCAAACTGTGCACTGAGTGAGGCAGGGATGCGTGAGGAAGAAATAGTATGAGATAATAACGCATACATACCAGAGAACCAAATTAAGGATGCATAGCTAGCTGTACATCTGACATGTCCTTATTTTTGAGTCCTTGAGCAAAATGTTCTTTTAATGTAGCTTCCTAGTGTTTTTCAAGGACAAAGGTAAAAACCAATTTTGTTATGTATGTTTTGTACGGCGGTAATATTGTCATCGTCATCATCAGGGCTTGTACCCTGAACCTTTAGCATTGCTGCTTGACTTACAGATTAACTACGTGAGCTGACAGCAGAAGAAGGCTGTTATCCCAATGGGGGGTTGGTTGCTGGGTCCATTTGCTGGGTCCAGAGGGCAGTAAGGAGCAGCCCAATTTGGTATTCTCTTCCTTATCTGTGGAAGTGGGAGGCTCTTGCCCATGTGGTACCCCAGGAGCAGGGTTAGGGGGAGACTGACTTGGCTCTTCCTCCCCTTGGCAACTGGGGTAGCTCTGGCTTTGTATGGTGCCCTGTGGGGCTGGGCCCATATGCTGGGTCCAAGAAAAGAGGAGGAGTTTTCACTGTAGGAAACCCAGCCTGGTTCTCTCTCCGTCTTCCACCACATCTGCACTGGCAGCTCCCAGGCATTCCCAGCAGAGTGTCTGCTGCTGCTGTTTTGATGGTGGCATGGGCAAGCGTCATTAGAATGTTCAGTGACTTTGGTAGGCTGCACACATTTTTCCTGAGGAATGAAAGTGAGAATCTCTTCCCATTTACTTCATTTGGAGTTGTGGGTGTTCAGTGTTTCTGAAAATCAGGCCCTAGCCTTTAATGATACGTATATTATAGTTATGTTATAGTTTTATTATTGTTACGTAATGTATTGTAGATTTATTATGGTGTCTTCACTTTGCCAGGGTGATGTTGGATAATTAATGCTTTCTGGCTTATGTTCACCCTCCTGCTATTTCTTTGTCTGTCTGTATGTAACATAACTATTTAGTCACTTCCAAAATGTCAGGGAATGTTCTAGGCATCAGTGGGTAGAACCTTATTGGTGAAAATTGGAAAAAACTTGATTCAGAGAAAAACTGTGGCCCCCAGATTGCCTTGTGTAGCAGACTGATGGTGATCTCTGGTGCCCGGAGATCTCTGGTGCTGCTGTCCATAGATATCAGCGGCAGCAGCATAACTTGCTGTCTGGGGAGATTGACTGTATCCTGGAGTCTAGGCTAGTGCCACGTCTATACTACTGACTTCTGCTAGTCTATAGTTCTGTTGGTCAGGAGTGCAAATAAGTGTGCAGCAGAAGCCCCTAGTGTGGACACAGCTATACCAGTAAAATTGCACTTTTACCAGTATAGCTTTTTTTGTTCCTTTCAGGGAGTGACTTTATTATGCTGGTATAGCTGCGTCCACCCTAGGTGTGTTTTGCCAGTATAGCATACTGGTATTCCTATATGGGTGAAGGGTTGCTATTGTAGACCTAGTCTAACAGAAATGAGAGCCCTAGAGAGAGGGCTTTTGTGTGGCATGCTGAACGGAAAGTAGGGATCTAGAGAGGGAGGCAGAAGCAGCTGGAAGGATGAAGTGATGATGGGGGAAGCAGGGATCCAGAAAGGGGTGGGGAGTGGAGGAGGGAGCCCAGGTTCAGTTTCTGAAGTGTGAAGAACAAGGGAGCTCTTAGTGCAAGGGCTGGGGAGGTATCCATAAGCCCCATAACTCTCTCTCTGCTTCCCTCCAGTTCTCATGGTCCCTCACTATACCAAATTGCTGAAGGCATCCCATGCTGCTGTCTACACATTGCAGGCAGCAGCTTCATATGCTGCTCTCTCTCACTGCGGGGTGTATAGCTTGGCCTACAGAAGAAACAAAGTGTGACCCTGTAGTATAGAGGTAGTCAGTTATTTTTTTTTTGTCGAGGTCCACATTTCTTGTCAAGGTCCAGACTCCAGGGAAAATCATTTAAAAAAATAACAATAGTAGTAAGTAAATAGATTTTGGGGTCTGTTCAAAAGTGTGTGGCAGTTAAGATTTGGCCACAGTCCATCTATTGCAGGGGTCAGCAACCTATGGCACGCATGCCAAAGGCAGCATGTGAGCTGATTTTCAGTGGCACTCTGCTGCCGGCCTGGGGTTCCATCTGTAAATGTCTTTCTGTTTTTTGCAGTGCACTGTGCAGTCTTGTAACTTCCTTCTGTAGCTTTGGCTGTAACACCTGGTCTAATTTCAGTTGCTGATGACTTATGACATGCAGGAGACGAGGCTAAATAAGCTGGTGGTCCTCTCCGGCCCTGGACTCTCTGGCTTATCTGGCCCCCATCACTGCAGTAGCTGAGCAATTCACTATTTTTAAGACACTTACCCTCCCAGCAGCCATGTGGGGCAGGGCAGTTGTTCCTATTGTACAGAGGGAAAACTAAGGCACAAAGGAGACATCCACACTGTGATAAAAAAAACTCACTGCACCAAGTCTCAGCCTGAGTCAGCTGACTGAGGCTTGCAGGGCTAAAATTAGCAATGTAGATGCTGTGAGACCTTTTCTGGGATCTCAGAGCCTGAGCATCTACATCATTCTTTTCAGCCCTGCGAGCTAGAGCCAGCTGCTGGCCATTTATAGCAGCGCAGACATATCTAAACAGGCTGAGTGACTGGCCCAAGGTCACACAGGAACCCTGTAGCAGAGGAAGGCAGGGGCAGTGAGTTGTATGGGCCTGTGGTGCCCGGGCTCCAGGAATATTCAGGGCCTGGGGGCCCAGCTCCACCAGTGTTCGGAGAGGTTAACAACTGATCACTCAGAAGCCTGTGTGCAGCTTAAAGTATCCAAATACGTGCCAGACATTAGAAAACTCAGCAAGGAAAAGCAAGGGCAAGGATCACACTAAACTGTTAAGATCTGCATTTTAATTTAATTTTAAATGAAGCTTCTTAAACATTTTAAAAACCTTATTTACTTTACATACAACAATATATATATAATATAGACTTATAGAGAGAGACCTTCTAAAAACGTTAAAATGTATTACTGGCATGTGAAACCTTAAATTACAGTGAATAAATGAAGACTTGGCACACCACTTCTGAAAGGTTGCCGACCCCTGGTCTATTGACTACCCTGCTGTAGTATGTACTGTGTTTCATACTAATGGTCTACTAAACAAATTGTATTGGGAGAAGCTAATAGCATTTCACTTTTATAGATGCTAAATTCACATTCAGTCTGTAGATGGCTTCCTACAACCAAAACATATTTACGGCCCTGGCATTGCAATCAAGGAAAAGTTTAACTGTAGCTGCTTCAGCAAAACAGATCAACATTTCTCTTACTACAAAAGCAGACCTCCCAACAGTCCCATGTTTTGCCTTGACCTACAAAACTCCCTGTCCTGTGGGCTAACTAGACTCCGCTCCCCTCTCCAGGCATTGCGATCTGCTTCTCCCTCCTATTCTCCCTAATCCTCCCTCACAGTCCCTCCCCTCCCTGTTCTCCAGTTTGCGCCTCTGTCTGGCCTTTTCTGGCACAGCTGGGGTGCTTTTGCATTTTAAGTGTAGACAGGCCCTTAGGAGGCTAAGGGCTCTGAGTCATAAGGATCCTAAAACTCTTTCTGGTTGTGTAATTTGATTTTTAGAATTATGAAAGATTTCTGAGTACAAAACGTCACTAAAAATTGAAACCTGTAATATGCAGTAAATGGGAATATCGAGGAGCATTTGAAGTGCAGATAGCCTTTAAAAATAAACAGAAAAGATAACCATTTCTCAGATTTCTCATTCAAAGACATTTGGTCCAAACTGCAGAGGATAAAGGGAGAAGCTTCTGATGAAGTTGGCATTAGTCACTTTTTAAAGTGGAATGAGACCTATGATGGCAGTCTTCCAAAGCATGAAACTTAATGTATGGTTTATTAGAAAACAGTTGTCATGCCTTTGTTTTTGACAGACATCTTCATTTTTTCCTTTCACCCAGAAGCAATGACCATCAGCTGTTTGCCACTTCCTTACCATTGTCATTTAGCACAGAGTGTTCTTTTTTTCTATTGACTGCTTCTGAATCAATATTCTTTTTCTTATCACAGTGTCAAAGCTGGCACATAACGGGGGAATAATTGCTCTGTTTAGGGTGACCAGACAGCAAGTGTGAAAAATCGGGACAGGGGGTGGGGGGTAATAGGCTTCTATATAAGAAAACGCCTCAAATATCGGGACATCTGGTCACCATAGCTCTGTTCTTAATTATTCTCTATTTCCCCAATAAGATTCAGCAATTAAGGCTTTTATTTATTTGTCTCCTTTTAATTCTGCAGCTGTGGATCGGTCAGTTTCATCAAGTCTTTCAGATGCAAGAGATGCCTTAGTGAATGCTGTGGTAGATTCACTGTCAGCATATATCTCAACTGCCTCAAACCTGCAGCAATCCTCACTGATAGCACCAAATTCCCTCAGACTGTTTCCTTTATATGTTTTGGCTCTTCTCAAACAGGTACTTTTATAATATAGTGTTGTTCGTGTTGGGCATCAAATACAAAGCAGTGTTTTTCTTTAAGTCTTCAGCTTTAAGGCAGGCTGTAAACATTGATTCATATTCTAGCTTCTTTCCCCTTTTGATGTAGACCCTTTTGTTAAATTATTGTGAGCTATCCACTTTATTTTTGGAGAAAGTATCCTTGTACATAAATTGTTGAAGAGTTCATTTGCTTGAAAAAGATGTAGCTAATGATATGTCATCAGTTCCTGACTAAAATTTTCAGGGATCCATGGCCGCAACCGCGTTATATGCGAATTCGTGCTATATAGACGCGTGTTCTAGCGAGAGTCCGGTGAACTTCATATCGATTTTGTTTACACTTTCATTTCATAACAAAAATTAGAAAATCAATGTTGTAACCATTAACATTTCTAAAATTTGGGATTGAATCAGTCTTGCTTGAAATTCTGTCTAGAAGCAATTTATTTCTTTTTTCTCAATTTCAAGCAAATAAACTAAATACTCTCAAACATGTGTGACCAATACCTGAGACCTCTAAAGAGAAATGGCTAACATCAGATGTCAGTCTCGCGTGTGATTAAATGAGAAACTGATGATGCAAGTTAACACTATGTATTTGTTAAGTAGAGTTTCACGTCAAAGAAATGCTTAATATAGCACTAGGTTTACAAACACTTTAAAATGTTTACTTTTGAAAGTTTTTCATTTTAAAACAAAAGCAAAATCTTATTTAAAGGGTGGAGGTAGAAAGAGCACTTTCCTCGGGCCCTGATCCCAACAACAGAACTTGGCTTAAGATGAGAGATGTTCATATTTAAAGCTTGCATAGTCTGTACAACATTTTCCAAACAAAAGGTCTCTGTCTAAAATTAAAATTAAATAGTAAAGTGGAATTTCTTCAAATCAGAGGCTCATAAACTTTTATCTACTTTGAGGCTCACAGATAGCCCAGGACCAACCTAGGACAGTGATTACGGGTACCCTGGAAGACTTAACAAACAAGAGCAACAAAATTGGATATTTTAGCACAAAGACACATAGATGACATTGCTTTAAAAGTAACAGCAGTTGGGGAGATTAACAGAAAAATATTTTACCTCTGATTTGTTTAAAAGCAATACAAAACATATAAAAGATGCCTAATGTCAACATACTTTCTTACAGAAAGCATTTAGAACTGGCACTAGCACACGCTTGGATGATCGTATATATGCCATGTGCCAGATAAAGAGTCAGCCTCTTGTTCATCTGATGAAAATGATACATCCCAGCTTGTACAGGATAGATAGATTGACCAATGAGGTACAGTATAAAACCATTTCTTATGGAATAAATTATTTAATTCTGAATAAAATAGAATATCTATTGAACCTACTGTAGTGTTGCACCAGCAGTTCCTGTAAAAGATTTGGGTGTAATTTTAAATATTTACTTCTACTGTGCTTGCCATGGTAAAATACAATAGATAAAAATATCCTCCAAAGGTTTGTCTCAGTGATTGTGGTACTCTGTCATCATCAATTTATATAAAGAAGAGCAGATAATATCCATTAGGTCTGTTACTAGAGGTTAAGTTCTTCTAGCCGTGTGGGAAGGATGAATAAAGTAGATATGCTGGGGAGTTTTAATTTGTATATACAGGTGGATGAAGTTATTTGGCTCAGAGTGGAATGATAAATACTTAGCTGCTTTTCCATTGTGTATGGATGAAGTGGGATGTTGGTATGTCTGTCTTGGTGGTTTGGGTGTGAGGTGAGTGGGATTCTTTTAAAACTACATGTACAAAAACATTAATGTTTTTTGCTGACTGTTAAAATGTAGATGAGGTATGGTGATTGGAAGTAATGGGGTTTTTAATTAATAGAATGGGCATTACTCAGGATCAAAGTTAACCATGCGACAAAGAGTCCTGTGGCACCTTATAGACTAACAGAAGTATTGGAGCATAAGCATTCGTGGATGAATACCCACTTCGTCAGACGCATGCAGAAGTATTGATGCATGCGTCTGACGAAGTGGGTATTCACCCACGAAAGCTTATGCTCCAATACGTCTGTTAGTCTATAAGGTGCCACAGGACTCTTTGTCGCTTTTTACAGATCCAGACTAACACGGCTACCCCTCTGAAAGTTAACCATGTTTGCAGAACCATAAAGTCTGCAAATTTTAATAACTAATGCCACAATAAAAGTTTGTCATTTATGAATTTACATCCCTAACTCTAGTTCAAAAGTTTTATTTGTTTGGGAATATTCTTTAAGTATTTTAAAGAGCATTACATAGTAACTATTTTTATATGGTCATTGAATCTGACTAGTTTAGCTGACAAATTTCTTGAGAGCTGTTTTGACCAGTGCTATTTCAAAGTTTGATTAATGATTTTAAGGAAGCTAAACTAAGCTAAGTTTACTTTACTCTGGTGTATGAATTAATAGGTGTTTCTGGCACTTCACACACCCAATTAACTGTCTTACAGTTTCTTTAAGCAAGCCAATCCAAGTTTTTTGTTTCTTTTGCTACTGACACTGAAACACCTAGAGTCAGCATATTTGTATGTTAAGCTCTTAGTGTTAATGGAAACACATCGGCACATCTCATTGGAAAATCCAGTTCCTAGTGCCAAAGGATTTTAACCCACTTGTCTCTTGCAGAACTATATTTTTAAAACAGTCTGGTATTTTTGTTCACTGGCAGAAGTTAATTTAAATATTTCATTCTGCATAGCATGGGTTTGCCAGGATATTTCCTCAGTTCAAAATATTTACCGAGTAGTTGCTTTGTTTATTTTTTTATTCTTATTGTCCTAACAACATTTTTTAAAGGAAACCTTGCAGAGTTGAGCTATATTAGAAACAGCCAAAAAGAGGGCCCTTTCAAACCAATTAATCCCAGTTTTTCTTTGTTCATTATAGTGATATCATGTTTTCATAATTTATGACATGTCACAGCTCCTACTTATGGGTCATTAAGAAAGTCATTTGAGCAGGGAAGAACTTAGGATAGTTTGGACTGACAACAGGACAGGCCTGTTGTTCAAGGATCAAGATAAATATAATGCACCTTGTCAACTTGTAAGCTGGAGAAAAAAAATCTTTCCTGATCTTTGCAGAGGATCAGCTTATGCTATAAGCATTACATTTTGTCCTTGTGCCCATTGACACATGCATATATGAAAACAGATTTGGCCCTAAAGAACGAGATTTAGTTTCCTTTATTGTCTTGCCTTGCATAGCTACCATGTTAATAGTGTTATTCTGTAACTTTTAAAATGTGACCATACTGTTTCTTGATGACCTCTACAACCATGAATACCATAAGTTGATTACATTTTGCCTAAATCAGTGTTTCCTATAGTTGGTTTTAAATTTCCTTTGAGTTTCAAGGATCAGCTTTCTTGATGCTCATCATAATTGTGTACAGCGAAGTCTCTCCTGGCTCTTCTTCTTCCAGGCTATATCCTACAATTCTCATTTTCTTTTTATGTACAAATCCCACAAGACCACTAATGAGTTGTATTGTATTTCTGTGGACTTTTAAAATCAATGCTACATTTTTTTAAATATAATTATCATAATTCAGTCCAGATGTGGGCATGTAATCACTTATGTAAATTTCCAAATTCTTCTGTGCAGAAAGGTCCATGCGTCCTTAAAATAGATCTTCAGCATTGGGGCAGACAGTCACTGGCAGGGTGAGCCAACTTTTGTAGGCCTGGCAATTGTATTCCTCCTCAGCTGCAGATAGGCTTTTAAACAACCTCCCTGTTGTTTAAAGCAGAAACTGAAACAAAAAAAATCGAAAATGCAGGGCAGTTTGGTCAATTAGGCCCTTTCAGAACTGTGTAGCCAACGCCCAAGATTTGTCTGAGGGCCTTGTTAGCTGCTTTAACCTATATGCCAGTCATGGTTATGACCAAAAGGGGATTTCTGCTATCTGGGAGTGACAATGTAGTACACTTCTGTAGAGTAGAATTTTAGATGGTTCTGCTCTAATAATGTTTCTGTAAGATAGGAGGATGGTGGCAGACAATCTGTGGCGCTTTTGCCGTGGCTGTTTGTAACTTATTTTCATTAGATATCAGAGGTTAGGTTTCTTGGCTTATTTTTGGGTTTAGAAGTTGCAGGATGAGAATCCACTTAGGGTACGTCTACACTACCCGCCGGATCGGCGGGTAGCGATCAATATATCGGGGATCGATTTATCGCGAGTAGTGTAGACGCGATAAATCGATCCCCGATCGCTCTCCCGTCAACTGCTGAACTCCAACTCGGCAAGAGACGGAAGCAAAGTCGACAGGGGAGCTGCGGCAATCGACCCCGCGCTGTGAGGACGCGAGGTAAGTCGAACTAAGATATGTTGACTTCAGCTATGCTATTCTCATAGCTGAAGTTGCGTATCTTAGGTCGATCCCCCCTCTCCTCCCAGTGTAGATCAGGCCTTAATGTAATATGTATATTTGTAACATATAAATTATATTACCACTTACATAATCATCTTTTGATCTATATGGAAGAAAGATCACCTGGCATTAGTTTTAGTAATTCACATTAGAAGGACCTAAGATAAGGATAAATATGACATTTTGTTAAATGAGACCCTCTGCAAGATATAACTAGAAAACTTACAAGTCTCTTTTCTGTTTTCTCAAAAACTAGTTACGCTTGATGCTGCTGATTATATGTCCTGTTTTATATAATAGGTTTTCTGTAACTCTTTATTACAGGGTGCAATACATGTTAATGACAGGGTTGTTCCTCAACCTCCTCTTCAGAAGTTGTCTGCAGAGAAGCTGACAAGAGAGGGAGCTTTTCTTATGGATTGTGGATCAGTAAGCTACCTGTTTCAGTAGCTTTTATCTGATATGAATAAGACAAATATGTTTCACTTCAGACTTTTAATTGCAGCTAACTCATAGTACCAATACTCTGTAGTTAATCGACCTTAGTTATTCCAGGATTCTAAATTAATGTCTCAAATGAGAACCTTGAATGTCAGCATTGAATTTGCAAATGACTGAAATATCTAGTTTTGTGATAAATTTCTTAAACAAGCATGGATATTAATGTTTTAAAGGTTAATTTTTCATATTACTCTGCATGTATACCAATCAATGTTAGTTTAAATTGTCCTTCCTGAAACTTAAGGCTTTCTTTTTCAATTGTTTCCTTAATGATGTTCGTTGTTTTGAACTGAATGCACCAGGGTCCCAATCTAGCAAATCACGTATGCTCATACTTGTGTGATTGAAAGCAGGGCTACAGACACAATTGAAGAAAATAGTTTTCTACTAAAGTACCATAAGAAAGTATATTTTAGTCTTGTTATCTGGAAATGAAGAAATTTGAACCCTGTACGTTTAAAGGGTTCAGCATGACTGGTGAAGTAGCATTTTCCTGCAAATGTCACAACTATTGACCTGCTTAATCTGAATAATTTGAGAATACTTCTTTAATTTCAAAAAAGTTTTCAAAAAGTGTTTGTACTTACTGTAGTTTCTTAGATGCTATTTAATGATGTAACTGTAGATGGTGCCAATTGATTAATAAGGCAACCGTATGAAACATTTTGTCAGTAGGAGAACATTTATTGAAACTGCTCCTATTGCTGAATATCAGCTCGTTTGAATTAGAAATGTATTCTGATAACTTTAGTTCCTTGGCAGAATTATCAAATTCTGTATGAAGTTATCAGATTTTACATGAAACCTCGCAAAACCAGAAAAATATCGTGCTAAACATTTTAACCCCAAAACAAGTCCTAATCACTAAAACATTTCATTTAATTTCTAAATCTAAACTCCAAAACAAATATAACATGAAAACTCAATACTCTAAAATATATGCAAGGCATTTTCTTCGCTAAAATTGATTTTGGTCCTTTACAGATATTTTACATTTGGATTGGGAAAAGCTGTGATAATAGCTTCATAAAAGATGTGCTCGGATACCCTAACTATGCATCTGTACCACAGAAACTGGTAAGTGTTTTAATGAGTTATGGAATGTAATACATACATTGCCAAGTAATCTACGTTCTCCCTTGTATTGGCTGTATCAAATTATGAAACTGAATTAGATTTATTTTATTACATTCATAATGCTAATACCCATTTGCCAGATTTGTCCAGTCTTTTAAACATATGTTTAAAGAATGTGGGGCACCATAAAATTGTTTGAATTGTAAAATTAGTTTAACTAAAGCACTAAAAACAAAAATACCAAGGGATTCATGTAAGCAGATTAAAATAATCATGAGATTCTGACTCAGCTGTCAAAAATGAAGGAATCCAGAATTAATATCAGAACTCTTCCAATCATAATTTACCCTCTTGAGGTAGTGGTGTTTGGAGAGTTGATATTCTGTGAACTCAGTGTAGTCCACAAGTTCTACAGTACAACAGATAATGCATAAAGGGTTGAATTTAAACTACTTACTGAATTTTCCTAGCTTTGGTCAATTTTAACAAGGACGCCAACTATTAAAAGTCACTGGGACTTGACATTCCCTGAGATGCTTTTGAAAATCTCCCCCTAAATGTATTTGATTCAGACAGTACTAAGATTTTATTTCCAAAAAGTCAGAAAACAGCTGTTTGTTTTGAGGACCGAGGGACCTTATTAAGATACTGTACTGTACAAAAAAATCTGAACAGAATTGTATTCAGGTAGAACTAAATGTTAGGCCAGGTCTACACTACCGCGGTAGTTCGACGGCTGGCAATCGAACTTCCGGGTTCGATTTATCGCGTCTGGTCTGGACGCGATAAATCGATCCCGGAAGCGCTCGCCGTCGACTGCGGTACTCCAGCTCGGCGAGAGGAGTACCGCGGAGTCGACGGGGAGCCTGCCTGCCGCGTGTGGACCGCGTCTGAAACGCGGTAAGTTCGAACTAAGGTATGTCGACTTCAGCTACGTTATTCACGTAGCTGAAGTTGCGTACCTTAGTTCGAATTTGGGGGTTAGTGTAGACCAGGCCTTAGATACTGTAGAAACACACAGGAAAACAGGTCCTGCCCTAAAGATTACAATATGAAGGACAAAAAACAGATGTTTGGGAGGGGGGGGGGTGAGAAGTGAAGCATGCAGCAGAGTGGTCAGAGTGAAATTGAGCACAAAAACAATGCTAGTTCCAAGTTTTTAAAATCTATTTTGCATGTGTAATCTAGTCCTAACTATCCCTCTACTCAGCCATAATTAGTTGGCAATTGTAGGTAGAAGGGGGTTTTAAGGATGGATTTGAATGAAGAAAGGGTAGTAGTATCTTAATAGAGGAAGATAGATGGTGCAAGGATAGCTTTATTATTTTCAGTGAAAAAGCAAAGGGGTGATGAATTTATGATAGGGAATGACTGGCCATTACAGAAATGTAAGTGAAACGTTAAAAAATATAATTCATTCTATCCATTTACTACAGAGGACAGTAATTAGTTTTAAAACTGTAATCCGATAAATGAATTTTGATCCCATGTTAATTGCCCCATAAACTAAGCAAGCCTCAAAGGCAGTATGATCAGTTCAGGCAGAATGAAGCATCTTTCTTTCGCTGCTCAGCAATGATCGTGCAGCCAATTAGATAGACGAGTCCAATCTTTGTGTTGAACTTTGGGGGTTGCTGTTCAGGGCTAGTTTGTGGTGGTTGTATGTATGTGGGTCTCTTTAGGGCTGTAAAAGTAATCCTGAGGACAATGCTCAGGAACTTGTGTGGGGAAGAAGTTAAAATAATGCATTTTGGGGAGGTGGAGGAGGGAAGGGAAGGTAAATTGTGAATACAGTTAGGAGAGAATTTATCTACATACTGTTATTTTTATAGGCCTGTTTCCTAAAATGTCTTGTACTTCAAATATAGTGATTAATTTTATTTAAGGATGAAATCTTTGCACTTAGGCTTATCAAAGAGAAAATGCATATGTAATACAATTCATAGTAAATGATTTTGTAGGATGAGATTGGACTGTTTCCCTTGTGGATCATGTCATGACTGACATCCATCTTCTCCCAAACCATTTTTAACTCTTATTCATGTACCTATTTTACTAATTGGTTTCTTATATGTATGTATGTGTATATATATATATATATATATATATATATATATATATATACACCCATTCAGTACCCAGAAACATAATGTATAAAAAATGGCTGTTTAATTTGTCAGTCATCCACGGTTGGGGAGCTTTACATGGGATGTATTTAATTGTTCCATTGATTTATTTCTGCATGATTTATTTTAATTTGTTAGGGTTATATTTCCTTGCATTATAAAACTTTATTTTTCTAATTACATTTTTCAACCAGACACAACTTCCAGAGTTAGATACACTTTCTTCAGAGAGAGCCCGATCTTTTATATCCTGGCTTAGAGACAGTAGACCTTTAAATCCAGTTCTTCAAGTAATAAAGTAAGTATTTTTACAGTTAAACTTTCTGTAATCTCATCTTTTATACATCTCTGGGGAACAGAATTAGATTCCATAATAGTAGCTCTCAAATCCTGATCCTGAGAGATACTGAGTGCCCTCAACTTCTAATTGAAATAAGTAGGAAGCAAAGGCACTCAGCACATCATAGAAGATGCTGAGCACCTCACAAGATCAGGCCCAGTGGTATCAAAGACATCTTAATTGCAGAGATTGCTTTACAAAATATTTAAATTCATTTAATTTTAGAGTGCCAAGTCAAAGTTCAGACATTAATATATTTTACTATTATGAAAATACTAAACAATATGTGCCCCATGATAAATTAAAGTAACTGAATCAATTTCCAGTCCCATTTTATATTAAGGCTCCATTTATAAATGGTTTATAGAGTTAATAAATTATTAATGGATGTTTTAATACTTTCTTAATCGGTTGTTATAGATGTAGTCAGACAGGTCAATAAGTAGCTGATAACCAAGGTTTATAACCATCTCGAACACCTTTGTATGCTTTCCACCATGTCTATAACTAATGTGCTACTAATGTCTATAACATGCTTACAATATTTAATAATTTATTAATCCTTTATAAACCATTTATAAAATGGAACCTTAATATAAAATGTGACCTGTATTCTAATTCATCAGAGTGCTATACATACTATTGAATTACTTTATTGAAGTCCTTGTTCTTTTCAAGTTATTGCCTACTTGAAAAACCAAGACCTCATAAAATGCTTATACTTGTATCCAGTCAGTAGATTTTTCATCTCTGACAATGATTGATACACCATGTCTGACAGGTTTTTAAGAGAAATTACATTGAATGTTGGCTGCTGGCTGTTGTCCATGAAGCAAATATTGGTCTTATTTTTTATATGTGCGCAAGAGGTTCAGGTAAATTAGAGTGGCACTGTTGGCTCAACTATCAGCATTTCCTTTCACTTCTTACTTTTCAGATGTTTTTGGTTAACTGAGAATGAAATATCTGTATCTTGGGTAAATTTTTGACACCTTTAAAAATTGAATACATCAAAAGCTATTTAAAGAAATGATTATCAGTAATTTCACTTGATTTATCCAGAGATTATCTTTGTCACCCAAATTAATAAAAGACAAGAAATTCAAAGTTAGGGCTGAAATTCTATATTTAATTCTTAGCCTAGCTGCTGCTGTTGGATTACAATAGCATCCTGAGGCCTTAATAAGGACTGGGGCATAATTACAGTAGGTGCTGTGCAAATGATGGAGACAGCCTGTGCCCCAGTGAATTTCCAATCTAAGACCCTGATTCTGCAAAAAAGTTTGCTTAGCTTTTAGCTTGCAGTAGCTTCAAGGATGCTGTTGATATGTTTAAAGTGTTTGAAAGTGTTTTCTGGATTGAGGCCTTATTGCCTCTTTCACTCTCCTTTTTCTGTTCCACCTGCAGAAGGAAAAAATTGAGGATTATATGTCAGCAGTGACTATAATCTTGAAAATTATATTAAAAGTTTAAAAGTTAACCAGATCAAAGTCCGTTGCTGTCAACAGAATCATGGCACCTGCTTCCACAAAAATCCTTTTTTCCTAACTGTTTCTTATTGAGTCTTTGTTTTGTTTTGTTTTTTAAGGCTAAAGATTTTTAATGTTTTTTTCCTCTCCCTATTTTTTAACCCAGATTCTAGAGCTCCTGTTTTTATAACAGGAAAGAATTTTAATTTTTTTTACTGGGGAAAACTGATACCTTTATTAGTAGAGTTGTCCAGAAAATCCCTATGGAAAAAATGCATGTTTTTGAAATATTTTTGTCCAGGACTTTACAAAATCAAAACATGATACTTTCAAGAAAAAAACAATTTTGGTCAGCAAACCGGAAAATTTGAGCACAGGCAAAAAGTGAAATTGACAAGGGCCTTCCAACCTGGCTGCTGAAGAGGCAGAGAGCTGGACTATTCAGGTAACGTCTACACAGCAAAGAAAAACCTGCACTTGGCCTGTGCCAGCCAACTCAGGCTCCCGGGACTCGGGCTGTGGGGCTATTTCATTGCTGTGTAGACTTCTGGGCTTTGGAGCTCTGGGACCCTCCCACCTCGCAGGGTCCTAGAGCTTGGACTACAGCCTGAGTCAGCTGGCACACACCAGCTGTGGGTGTCTAGTTGCTGTGTAGACATACCCTCAGTTACTCACAAGCTCTGGCAGCCACTCAACGTCCTCTCCCCCATCCCTCCTCTTTCTCTAGAGGAAAGGAGTGGGGGTGCTCAGTCTCTCTTGCCCAGGGTGGTGGGAAGGCTGAGTGCTCTGATTCTCTGCCTCTAACCCTCCTGAGGAGGAAGGGAGGTGGAGAGTCAGGGTACTCAGCCTTGGCAGCCTTCCAGCAGGGCAGCCAGGAACTGTCCCTTTGGCAAAACTGAAATTTCCTTACAGGACATTTTGGTTTTTGTGAAAAGGGCATTTTTCATCAGAAAATGGTTCAATGGAAAATTCCCTTTTAACTCTACTTAATGGCGTTTTTTGCTGAATCCTAGATCTCCAAGAGCAATATGCAGTGTATGGACTTCCTGCTTATACTTGTCTTTACAATAGTTTTGTTTAGTGCTTTGACTAATACATTTTCTTATGTTTCAGAGATGAGAGTCCTGCCAAAACAGATTTTTTCCAGCACTTAGTTGAAGACCGGACAGAGGCAGCATTCTCTTATTATGAATTCTTACTTCATATTCAACAGCAGATTTGTAAGTGAAAGTGAAAGAAAGAAGAAGAAAATTCCCAACTTTGAATACAAACGTTAGCTGTGAGAGAAGCACATGGCAACAGGCATTTGCTCTTCACAATAAACAGTGTAAAGCACCGTATCAGAAGCTTTGCAGCTAAAGGAAAAATATACACGTACGGAGGAATTTTATGGATTTGCTTCAGCCTGAAAATGATAGGAGTAATGATGCTCTTTCACTAGTACATTTTTAACTGGTTTATACACGTTTCCGGTAGTGCAGCAGTATGGTGCTCTGTTTATTGCAAGCTGTTGAATTTATGTAGCTATGTGGGATGATATTTCTTAATGATATGTAAAATTAGATAAAACCTTTTTTCTTACATTTATTATGATAACCTTTCTGGAGTCAGACTCTTGCAGAGGTGCCAAGGGCAGTACTATATGGTGTTTGTTTATATTACTTTTTAAAAGGAATGATTCATATTCACTAAAAGACTTCAACATTTTCCCTGTGAGGACTATAGAGTTTCAATACAGTACATGAATTGTAGAAATAAAATATATAATGTACATAAGTGTTACATTTGTAAAGAAAATGTAAAAATGTAACTACACAATGAATTGCGCAGTGTGCAGCAGTGTTGCATATTCAATAATAGATCATTTTGCCCAGTTAAAATGAGGTTGACTGATAGATAATACATATTAAGAAATCTGAATCACATAGGAAAAACCCAACTTTGTAATCCTGTTAATTCTTTTACATGGATTTATTTATGATCAGCTTACTAATTAAAAATATTTTGCTTGATCAAGTGTTTTTATATTTATGCAACTGATAATCATTTAGAAACTGAACTCTAATGCTGAATCTAAAATTCACTTTTGAAGAGAATATGTTTCCCACTTTATTTCACAGATTTCTAGAAGGGGAGGAGAGAATATTTCATAGTTTGAAATGAGCAAATGTATCAATAAGGGTTAGTTTGGCATCCTTTCACATATTTGGCTTGTGAAAAAGTATAACGTCCTAATATTTTGTAATCTGCAGCAATCCTGGCCCAGGTTTCTTTAACTCAGTTTTGTGGTACTCAAAATAAGCATGATTAATCATTGAATGGGATCCTGTGACAGGGTTTCTGCATGATGAAAAATAAGGGACATAAAAATGTTTTATTAAAAGAGAGGAAGGGAAAGTAATATTTTATTTGAAAAGTTGGTAAATGTCAAAGAAGCTTATTTCAAAATGTAATCACCTTGCGATTGACTTCTTTATAACCTCATTTCTGCTAATAAATGTAATTAAATGGCTGGGTTTGTAAACACAGATTAAGCTCCGAAGTTAAAATCTGGTATTGGTGGTCAGGTGAAGGGGGAGGAACTGTGTTTGGCCATCCGCTGCAATTGCTGATTTAGGCTTGGTCAGTCATATGACCCAGTCTGAACTTTTGTCACTTGTTTGCTTTAATTAAATTTGTGTGTGTTCAGGTAATTGAACGAAGAAGTGCTAAATAAATGGTGGTAATGTTAGCACATTTTCTTTTAAAACAGTCCAGAAAAACATTTTTTAAAAGCATTCAAGAAGTTGAACATTAACGACCCTACCCCCCGCAAAGATGGACTCAAATTGAATTTGTACCTACTGTACAGTATTCAATAGAAACATGTAATAGCTAGATATTGCAACTGTTTTATGATTAATTAAATCCTGAAAGCGTGTAATCCTGAGAGTTTGCACCACATCACAGTTTTGGAGATACCTTATTTAAATTTGTGCATCTTTTCCCTAATTAAAGATACTCAAGTACACCAAGGATAGCACATAAATAAATCTTTGTTATTCATCTTTATGGTCAGTTACTATGGGGCTTGTACACACTACCACTTATGTTGGTATAAATTTTGTCACTCAGGAGCGTGAACAAGCCACCCCCCCGCCCATGACTGACGTATGGTACAGCAATCTAAGCGCTGGTATGGACAGCACCGTGTAACTCTCCCACAGACATAGCTACACCTCTCGAGGAGGTGGTTTTATTATGCCGACGGGAGAGCTCTCTCCCATCAATATAGAGCGTCTTCACCAGCTGCATAGGTGCAGCTGCGTTGCTGTAGCACTTCTAGTGTAAATGTCTGCAGAAATACAGGGTAGTGTCCCTCTATCAAGACAACACAATGCAAGTAACTACATATATTTTGTTCTATTTACACTACACATTTTGAATTAAGGGTAAGAGCTACTGAAGAATAAGACAGGTGAAAAGATGTCAGAAGGGGATATTAGCATAATCTTAATAGTTCTTCAGAATATACAGACTTGTAAACTTGACATTGAATATCCAGGAACATTCAAAACAATGATTATGGTGACCCAGTCTGTAAAATTGCTACTTAAAGCTTTATTCTTCTATGTATTTTGTATATAAAAGTTGTTATGAAAAATACATGAGAGAACTATTTGATTTATTTAGTAAAATCAATTTACAGTATAGAAAAGCTGGTAGTTTTTGGCTCTTTTTATATGATGATCGGTTAATATCAGATATCTCTTTTCCAACCACCATAAAGGAATTGGGTGCAAGCCATAAGATATGTGCTCCCACCAAGAAATGTGTGCAACCACCCTGAAGAAGCATGAAGACCCTCTCCTCAGTAGCATTCTAAGGTGGGGGGTGTGCTTTTATGATGAGTAACTTAAAAAATTAACAAAGGTTTTTGGCCACATTAAATCTGCATATGAAGCAAGGATCTTTGTGTTTAAAAAAAAAAAAAAAGTGTGCCATAGAAACAAAAATAGAAGACATCCAGCCTCCTAGCCATTGAAAGTAGCTGACTCCAGAAACTCTTAGATTGCTGAAAGATAGTATAAACTGGATGGTTAAGTGTTAAGATGACTTCCTAATCTGTTGTTTGAATTCAGCCAAGGTGCACAGTAATGGAAGCTGTCAGGTGGCTGTTCTGGTAGTTTGGTCCAATGGTCCATCTAGCCCAGTATCCTGTCTTCTGACCATGTTTTATGCCACTTGCTTCAGAGGGAGTGAACAGACGCGGGCAATTTGAGTGATCCATCCCGTGTCGTCCAGTCCCAACTTCTAGTAGTCAGAGGTTTAGGGACACCCAGAGCATGGGGTTGCGTCTCTGACCATCTTGGCTAATAGACTTTGATGGGCTTATCTTCCATAAACTTACCTATTTTTTTTTTAAATCCAGTTATACTTTTTGATTCACAACACCTTCTGGCAAAGAGTTCCGCCGGTTGACTGCATTGTGTGAAGAAGTACTTCCTTATGTTTTAAACTTGCTGCCTATTAATTTAATTGGGTGTCCCCTGCTTCATGTGCTATGTGAAGGAAAAATAACACTTTCTCCACACCATTCATGATTTATAGACCTTTATCATATCCCCCATCAGTCATCTCTTTTCCAAGCTGAACAGTCCGTCTTTTTAATCTCTCCTCGGATGGAAGCTGTTCCATATCCCTAATCATTTTGGTTGCCCTTCTCTGTGCTTTTTCCAATTCTAATATATCTTTTTTGAGATGGACAAGGTGGGTGAGGTAATATCTTCTATTGAACCAACTTCTATTGGGGAGAGAGAAAAGCTTTCGAGCTACACAGAGCTCTTCAAGTCTGGGAAAGGTACTCCCAGCATCACAGCAAAATGGAAGGTGGAACAGATTGTGTAGCATAAGTAGCACATATTATTAAGGGACTATTCAAGATAGAGTAGCCTGGTAACAGTTGTGTAATCAAAGGACAAAAAGAAGGGGGTTAGGAGGTTACAGATGGTTGTAATAAGCTATAAATCCAGTGTCTGTTCGATCCACAATTTTTAGTGGCTAGCAGAGTAATGATTTTAAGTTCCCAGGCTCGTCTTTAGAAAGTGTTGTGCAGGTTTCCTTTGAGAATGAGGATGGATAAGTCTGCTATAGATAGGGTGTCCAGAGCTACACACAGAATTCAAGATGTGGGCATACAATAGATTTATATAGTGGCGTGATATTTTCTGTTTTGCTATCTAACCCTTTCATAATGGTTCCTAACATTGTTAGCTTTTTTGTTAGTGGCTGCTGCACATTGAGTGGATGTTTTCAGAGAACTATCCACAGTGACTCCAAGATCTTTCATTTATTCCTATCCTTTGTTTCCTATCTTTTAACCAGTTGCTCTTCAATTAAAGGGCCTTCTGTCTTATTACAACTCCTAACTTTGCTTAAGAGCCTTTGGTGAGGGACCTTGTTGAAGGCTTTCTAAGGTCCAAGTACACTACATCCACTCAATCACCTTCATCCACATGCTTGTTGACTCCCTCAAAGAATTCTGATTGATTGGTGAGGCATGATTTCCCTTTAAGAAAGCTGTGTTGACTCTTCCCCAACATATAATGTTCTCCATGTGCCTGTTGATTCTGTTCTTTACTATAGTTTCAACCAATTTGCCCTGTACTGAAATTAGTTTTATCAATCTGTAATTGCCAGGATTGCCTCTGGAGCCTTTTTTAAAAATCGGTGTTACATTAAACTATCCTCCAGTCATGTGATACAAAGAATGATTTAAGAGAGAAATTAAACCACAGTTAGTAGTTCATCTTTGAGTTCCTTCAGAACTCATCGGTGAGTACCATCTGATCCTGGTGACTTACTACTTTTTAACAATTTGTTCCAAAACATTCTCTATTGACATCTCAATCTGAGGTTCCTCAGATTTGTCACCTAAAAAGAATGGCTCAGGTATGGAAATCTCCTTGGCATCCTCTGCAGTGTAGACCAATGCAAAGAATTCAGTTTGCTCCTCTGCAACAGCCTTGTCTTTCTTGAGTGATCCTTTAGAACAGGGGTCGCCAACCTTTCAGAAGTGGTGTGCCAAGTCTTCATTTAATCACTCTGATTTAAGGTTTCACGTGCCAGTAATACATTTTAACATTTTTAGAAGGTCTCTTTCTATAAATCTGTAATATATAACTAGACTATTGTTGTATGTAAAGTAAATAAGGTTCTTAAAATGTTCAAGAAGCTTCATTTAAAATTAAATTAAAATGCAGAGCCCCCCGGACTGGTGGCCAAGACCCGGGCAGTGTGAGTGCCACTGAAAATCAGCTCGCGTGCCGCCTTTGGCACACGTGCCATAGGTTGCCTACCCCTGCTTTAGAACCTTGATCATCCAGTGACCCCACTGACTGTTTGGAAGGCTTCCTGCTTCCAATATACTTCTTAAAAAAAAAAAAAAAAATCCTGTTAGTTTGTGTCTTGCCTAATTCTACTTTTACACTTGGCTTGCCAGATCTTATGCTGCTTTCTATTTTCCTCAGTAGAATTTGACTTCCAATTTTTGAAATGTGCCTTTTTGTCTCTAACCACCTGTTTTACTCTGTTTAGTGGCCTTTTTTTGGTCCTCTTACTGTTTTTTTGAGGGGGGAAGGGGAAGAGGGGGGGAGATAATACCTATAATTTGAGCCTTTTATTATGGTGCTTTAAAAAAGTTTCCATGCAGCTTGCAGGCATTTCACTCTTGTGACTATTCCTTTCAGTTTCTGTTTAGCTTCATTTTTGTGTAGTTCCCCTTTTTGAAGTTAAATGCTGCTATGGTAGGCTTCTTTGGTATTTTCCCCGCTACCAGGATGTTAAATTTTAATTATATTATGGGTGCTATTACCGAGTGGTTCAGCTATAATGACCTCTTGGACCAGATCCTGGGCACCATTTAGGACTAAATCAAGAATTGCCTCTCCTCTTGTGGATTCCAGGACTAACTGCTCCTGGAAGCAGACATTAATGGTGTCTAGAAGTTTTATCTCTGCATCCCATCCTGAAGTGACTGTTTCCAGTCAATATGGGGATAGTTGAACGTCTCCATTATTATTAGGCTTTCTTTTTTGTAACCTCTCTAGTCTCCCTGAGCATTTCACAGTCATCGTCATCATCCTGGTCACATGATCGATAGTATATTTGTACTGTTATACTCATTCAATCATGGAATTTCTAGCCCTAGGGATTCTGTGGTACAGTTTAATTCATTTAGGATTGTTACTGTATTTGGTTATGTGCTTTTTCACATATAATGCCACTCCCCCACCAGTGCAACCTACTCTGTCATTCCTATATATTATGTACCTTGGTATTACCGTGTTCCATTGTTCCAAGTTTGATGCATATTATATGAATATCCTAATTTAATACCAGGCAGTCAAGTTCACCCATATTAGTATTTAGACATCTTGTGTTTGTATACAAGAACTTATAAAATTTGTCAATATTTCGTTGTCTGCCTTCATGTGATGTAATTTGAATGGGACTCTGCTTCATTTGACTGTTTTTGTTCTATTCTGTATTTTATCAACTTCTGTCCTCTCCCCTTTACTAGGATATAGAGTTTCCCCTTTAATAAATCTTCCTCTAAGGGATGTCTCTCCGAACTATGTGCTCCTCTGCACCTGTTGACTTTCCCCTAATCCTTAGTTTAAAAACTCCTCTACAGCCTTTTTAATTTTACATGCCAGCAATCTTGTTCTGTTTTGGTCTAGGTGGAGCCCATTCTTCCTGTATAAGCTCCTCCTTTCCCAAAAGGTTCCCAGTTCCTAATAAACCTAAATCCCTCTTCCTAACACCATCATCTCATTGATGCATTGAGACCATGCAATTCTGCCTGTGTAACTGGCCCTGCACTTGGAACTGGAAGCATTTCAGAGCATGCTACCAGTAGAGGTCCTGGACTTCAATCTCTTGCCTAGCAGGCTACCTATCCCTGTGTCATTGCTACCTACATGTACCACAACCACGGCTCCTCCCCAGTGCTGCACATAAGTCTATCTAGATGTCTCAAGAGGTCTGCAACTTTGCACCCGGCAGGCAATTCATCATGCAGTTCTGCTGGTCCTCACAAACCCAAATATCTATTTCTAATAATCGAATCCCCCATTACTATTAGTTGTCTCTTCCTAATAACTGGGTACCTAATACCCAGGGGGGGTATCCTCAGTGCAAGAGGATACCATGACATCATCACTCCAGCTTGATGTTCTCCTTCCCCCAAGACTTTCATCCTCCTCAACAGCATAGAGGCTGTCAGACTGGGAGTGGGACTACTTTACTGTGCCCCAGAAAGTCTCATCTGTGTACTTCCCTGTCTTCCTTAGGTCCAGTTCACCAACTCTAATCTCAAGAGCCCTTACTCTTTGCGAGCCATGACTTGCTTGCACCGAATGCACACATATCACTTGCCCACGAGGCAGTGCAATAAACTGGGTAGCCCCCAGTCTGCTGCTGGACTTCTGCCTGTATTATTTTTATTATTGCAGGGGTATCACAATAGAGATACCATTACTAATAGTCCTAGCAGAGGAACCCGAGAGTTAAATGGGCCTGGGTACTGAACCCCACACACAATTTTGTATATCATCCCTCCAGATCAGTTGTCATTTACGTTAGCAGGACAGTTTTTGATGCTGGGTGTTGTGAGTTCCTAGTGTGCATTAGTCTGGTACCATCTACAAATAGTAAACTAAATAAAAGTACAAAACTCTGGAAAGTAATGAAAATTGTTTGTTTGTTTTTCCCAAGGTGGTCAGCTGTCAGGGTTCACTTTTCCTCTTGACAGACACCAATGGCATCATACTTTCTGGGCAGGCTGTGTTGAATATGTGCAAGCAACCTTCTATCTAGGTGCATATAAAGAAAAGCATAATATTTTGCTTTGTGGCAGGAAGCAGTTGTGACTATTTACACCAAATAAATGATTTAGAAAAAACATTTGGCTGCAGCACCATGCTTGGATTACAGATCAGGTTACCCTATGTGATGTGGCTGAAACCCAGTTAAAATAGGACCTCTGTCTGAATGGAGACATTCTTTGGGGTACTAAGGTACTGCAAAGAGATTAATTAAAATTGTGAGGTTGCTGCATTCAGAAGACTGGCAAGAATATAGTTCAGACAAATTATTTAGGGTTGGAGTTTAAATTGTAGGATGAAAGTGACCTGTCTTTCAGCTGCAAAGCAGTACAGAGATACAAATACTTCTGTGGAGTGTACTGAGTATTTTTTCTTTTGAGAGAATTTTTAATATTTTATTACAAGATTTTTTTTTATTCAGAAATGCTTCTTATGAAGGAGAAAAACATCCACCTTTCCAGATAAAGGGAGTCAGAGACATGAATAGAAGGACAACCAGACTTACGCAACAATGTGTATCGAAGCTGGTGTTTGGGACTCTGAAGGAGATAGAGAAACAAAAAAGTGATATAATGAGGGTGACTCCTTACTACCAGTTTGAAATACATTGTGTTGCTGTGCTGGATGGAACTAGTGTCTTTCAGCTGAGGAATGAATAACAGCGATGTCTTCATTTAGTAAGGAGGTGTCTTCATGGCCACTGGCAAAGCACTAATAAAAGGGGGCAGAGTTAGCAGAAATATTTTTGTAGTAGAAACCTACATTTACATCTATCAAGGTTATGGCAAACAACCATAGAAATACAAAATATAAGATCTGCTAATCTACAGTAACTCCATCCAGTATAAATAAATGCTCTTTTTTGGCAACCGAACACTAACATATTTGGAGGTGGAGTAAAAATGTTCCTTTGCAGCAAAGGGAGATGGGAAAGAATTCAGATTTGATTGCCAATAACTTTTTTTTTCTGAAGCAGAGGCCTGTTGCTGCAGCAGCTCCATTATAGCACAGGAAGGAAAGTTCATTTTTATAAATCAAACTTTTGCCTCATAGCAAAGGAACCGTGTACCACTAAGGGAATATGTGAGCATAGCCTGCAAGAGTGAATCATTGGTAACAGTAGTAGTACATTCATTATATGGTATGTCTGTTTCAACAAAATTATAAAGTAAGTGTCTATTGTTGTTCCATTTTCTCCATTCCTTTGTCTATTATGTGCTCAGTTAACTGAAATTTTCTTATTCTAGAATAAAAATGACTGTTTGAATACCTCTTTTTGATGGCAGTGGCAAAAACAAAGGCTTCTGATTTTTTATAAAAATGTGTCCTTCCTTTCTTTTCAATTGTCTCAAGTTCCGGTTTCTCCAAGTTGCACTTCATTAATGATGCATCAGGTTTGGGTGCATCCAGGCTTATCTCACCACTCACACCTGCTTTTCCCTAGTTCTATAATGCCCTTTAGTATTCCTTTTAGAATAGCTGCATTGTACTTGTAGTTTAGGCACTCACCTTCTGATAATACAGTGGCTCCACAAGCATTGAGACATATTAGAATATATTTTAATGTTGCTGTAAATATTAAAACAATATTTTTGTTCTGTGCTTACTGTTTGCTGGCCACAGTATATAGAAATGGAGGCTACACATACTGTTGTTTGTGATATATTTTCTGTGTATTCCTTTCATTTACACGTTGTTTTACGTGTATTTTGAAGCTGAAGTCTGAAAGATTTTTAAAATACAGATTTGCATTCAATATTGCCTCCTTCCTCCAAAATGTAACTAATCCATGCACAAACAGCTTAGAAAATAGAGAAAGAAATCTACTCCTGCAGGAGGATAGCACAACCATAATGTAATTATATGGTTGAAGTAAAGGAAACTTAAGTTAAGATGGAAAAGAGTGGGATGGGATAGGCAAAACAAAGGTGAAGTATACCTGGGAAAGAGAAGGAAGGATGTGTTTTCTATATTTTTGACTCAGTATTTTAGAAAAAAATCATTGCTTTTATTAGACATGTCCAAGAAAAGTCTCTTATAAGAAGTGCATTTTAGAGGGCCATGTCTACTCACGTACAGTAACTAGTGATATATTTCCAATGTCTATAGTATCTTCTAAGCAATGAATAAACCTGAGCATTTTAAATCTCCCTTTGAGCTGTGTGGGAGGGACTCAATATCCAAGGTAATATTGCCATGTTTACCTTTAAAAATGTGGTGTTTAAGCAAATATAGTTTCCCAATATGCTTTCACCTGTGCACAGTCCCAAAACATGCATATGTTCCTGTAGATTTCAAACACTGCCAGGAATAATTTGTGTTCTTCAGACCCAACTAATTAAGACTTTTGTGGGCTCCAGTCAAATTTTGTTCAGAATTTTAAAATATTAATTGAAGGTTGGCGTCATTTACAGTTTTCTAGTTGGAGGAACAGATAATACTGCAAACTCTTATCTTTATAGCACAGTATGTGGTATCTTGTTCTTGCTCATAACAATATTGTATTATGAAGAGTTGTGTCAAGGTCTGATTATCAGACTTCCGAGGTAAGATACTGAATGTGTTTTTGAAGGGTTATTTTTAAATCCAATTTGAGATTGGATTCTTTGAGATGTTAGAAATGAGCTCACTAATCCTAGCAAACAGCTTTAATTGCATCTGGTCCTCTCTTCTGCATCCAGATTGTTTTTATTTTGCAGCTGCTGAAAAAAAACTTTACAGGCATAAATCAAATGTTTAGTATCCTTTAGCTCTTCCAATAGTTCTAGAACATTTTTTCACTATTTTTCTTTTTGTAAGTTCAGATTTTCAGATGTAAACTTACGTAGATCATTTTTGTGAAGCTTATTCCAAATTTTAAGAGTATGATCTAGTACTGGATTTTGTGGAGCTGATGATTATCTCAAACTGGTGTAAATACATCAGTTTAAGTAGAGTTGTTTCTTATTTACAGAAGCATAAGTGAGATCGGAATTAGATCCTTCATTTTCAAGTCAATGTTAGAGTATATTTTGTCTAAGTGCCATTCACCTTTATTCAATTAGGCAGCAATTCTGCAAACACTTAAGTATGTGCTTAATTTCACTAGCCTGAGTAATTCTGTTTGAAGTCAATGGGATTATTCATGCTAATAAAGTTAAGCATGTGCGTGTTGCAGTAGAGGGGCTTTAATAGGTATTCCATCTACATCTAAGACACAAGATCCTCACCTATTTGCCGGATTCTTCAACTCTGTGGTAGATTAAATTATATCCCCTTTCAATATGTCAGTTGGCAATTTGAATGCCCTATTTTGTAAACAAAGGGGGAAATTTAAGTTTCATATAAAACAAGGGATAATTTGGGATACAGTAGACTTTTTAATTGTTTGATTTATGCAACATCTGGAGCAGGAAGTGAAGGGGTGGAGTATTGCTAATTTCAATATTATTTACATATATCCCTGAGACTGAGATTAAGTAGATCCTAGTGGCAGAGTATCTCCCTTTATATCTTGTATGACTATACCAAAAATATGCTTGAACATAATTTTCAGAATTCAATTTGATCCATAAATATAATTTTTAATTAAATTTGGTTTCCAGGTGTTAAATAATATAGGCAGTAGTTTTAAGTAGGAAGGAACAATTTATCATATATCCTAAGCACATATCAAGAATTACTTGAATGAAAAATGTATTGCTTTGTTTAATATATGAAGCAACCAGTTTTGCTGGTTTAAAAATGTAGTTTCAAGCTTTCACATAGGGAAGTACTATCTACCACTAATTCCTCAAAGGAGGAACTCAGATTATTTACATATATTATTTACCTGTTTTTCATAACTAAAGCAAAATGTAACCAATGTATATCTCAATTTCAGCATCACACCAGTGGAATCCTGAATAGACAGAGGTTATGTCACAACCTGTTTTAGCTCAAATAGGTTAAATCTCAATTTATACATATGGCTTTTGCAATAAAAGCATATAGAGATCAAACTGCTCAGAACAAAAATGTCCAGCCATAATTTTAGGTTATTAAATCTCTACTTGCACCCATCTTTGGCAGTCCCTATAATTTTGAAGAATAGATAGATGCCTACTATCAATTTTTGCGTTTCTAATTGTACTTCTACTGTTTCGTTGGTGGAAGAATCTGGATAATGTGGTCAGGAATATTAGGATTAATTGAAAATTTAAATAAACCTTTTGGACTGTTTGAGCATATTTTTGATACTCTTTACAATGTATTGATGATTTCCCCTATACTATATATTAAAAAAAACCCCTCAGATTCACTGTGGCTAGTGAGTTCTCACATATGATTAGTGATGTCTAAACTCCACAAACAGCATGAACATCCAGGTAACAAAGCTGTAGGTGCTTCTCAAACTCAGAAATCTCCTTGAAAGGCTTTGGTTCCCTTTTTCATCTCCAGGTCCTTTTTTACCCCTTTCTCCCCTTTGATAATTAATAGCAATGGCCAACACTTCTGGATTCCTCTCTGTTAGTTATGTCACCGAAGATTTGAGTAATCTGGGACCTTTAAGGATATGGATGTAGGAGTGGGAAGAACGTCGCCCGACAGCTCAGAAACTGAGCAATGTTTATTTTACCCTTTTAAAATATCTGTTCCACATTTTATCTTGAGTTCACGTTCCTTAGTTTGCAGATTCGTGTACTGCCCTAGTTTATCATGTTAGGTGACCACTGTCATACAGACACCACTGCATACAAAACTTGAATTGCATATTTAAGCTAATCATTCTCCCATTCAAATAAATGTGGTAATAGAATTCAAGAGAGCAGGAAATGTACGCAGTTACAGCAGGGGATTGAATGTCTCGATTCTATTTCTTCTGGCATTGAGTTGATATGTGAGAATCGAGAAGTCATCTAATAGCTCTAGTTTAACTATTTACAACAGTAGAATGTCTCCTTACCTAAGAGAGAGAATCATCAAAAGAGCTTCTATAGTACCACACTGGTGAACAAGAACCCAAACACAGTCCCCTTTAGGCATTCCAGTCCTTGGCTCCTATCTAGGCAAAAAGGTCTAATATGGTGAGAGATTTATTGAAAACCCAAATCACCATATGTGAGGTTCTACTAATCCCAAAGGATCAGACACTTTCTCCCATGTCACTGTGTGTCTCAGAGCTTACCCAAATACCACGCTGTCAGCCAATCCTTAGTAAATTAACTAAAGGTTTATTAATAAAAGAAGAGAGTTATTGAATGGTTAAAAGATTATATACATTACAAATGCGTGCTAGGTCCCTCTATCAGATTTGTAGCCGGGATGGTTGAGTCTGCTGACTTACAAAAGTTTCTCTGAATTATCCCAAAAGGTTAGAATCCAAATGCAGCTTAGATGTAAAGTCTGTTGGAGTCTTTCCATGCTTTTCCAAATAACTACTTGGAAGATCTCAGTACCACAGCTTAAACTTTCCCTGTTTAAAGTTTACAGACTAGAGATGCAGGATCAGGCCTGAAGCTTCACTTTTATAGCTGAAGCAGGCCTTCAAGTGTTTTGAGCACAGCATGTGACTGAGGATTCTTCTTTGAGCACACAGTAACACACCTCTTTGAAGTTAACTTTCAATTTCCTATCTATACACAGGAAATCTAGTTACACTTATTTGCATAAGGCAATTAGGCATTATAACAGATAAGCTGAAGACAATGTAGATAATAATAGTTTCCTACAGTATCTCACCTCTTTGATCTTAAGGTTAACTGAACACAATTAAGACATGAAATGGATTTAGCATCTAAAAGCTAATTTGGTTACACTGGTAAACTTCTAACAGGATATAGGTAAACACAGACAAATACACTTAGCAACTATTCTTTGATTCTTACCAATACAAAGTGAATGAGTTGGGGATTGCTAGCTTACTTAATATTTCCTTGATACCCATACATAAGTGGATTGTCTTGATTACAATTGCAATGCCTCTTGTTAAGTTGTTCTGGTCATACACAAGTTAGCTGGTTTACCAGCATTGCAGTAATATTTAGTGGAAGAAAGAGAAAGCTGGCCAGTATGGAGAGGATCTGGCATGGACATGATTAACTCTTTTTATAGGGCAATAATTTACAGTATGATAGATGATGGGAAAGCATAATAAAAATTCACCTGTCTTCATTTTGTCTCAAAATTTTGTTGAAAAACCTCATTGAAAAATCAAATTTTGAAAAATGTTGGTAGCTCTAATAACTTATTTCTAAATTAATTTTCTGTAGCCATGTAAAGAACACTGAACCTCAGTAAGGACAATCTTCATGACAAGTTGAAAACACACTTCCTTTTGGAGCCCTACAAGCTTTAATCTCCCACTAAAGAACATGGACTAAAAATAAATATTGTCAAACCAGGCAAAGCCAAATCTTCAAATATAGAGGAACAAAATGTGTATTAAACAGCTATTTTTGATGCATTCTATCGCCTGTATACTTTGTCTATATAGTGAGTATTTAGGGCCTGATCCTGCCATCACTAGCAGGTGTCGTGGTTACTACTGACTCTTCACAAAAGTAAGCACTGTATCCACTAGTACGTTTGCCATATGACTTCAATGGGCCTATTTTCAATGCATAAAGTTAAGCATATTCATAAAGGTAATTCTTCAGAAAGTTTAAGTGCCCTTAAATAGAGATTCAGAATGAAAGTCTGAACTGTCATAACTGTAGCATCTCCAACACACAGTTATGATAGATTGGTTCTGTGTGAGGAACACCTATGATTGTGTGAGGCACTGAGAAAAATAACAGCACAGAAGATGGATTCTTCAAGTTCTATTCTCAGACCACACCCAGATCATCCAATAGTATTGCAGGACCATATAAATTGCCAACCTGGATTTAAACCCTAGGTCCATCTAGTCCAGAAACCTGTCTCTGACAGTGGCCTGTACCAGATACTTCAGAGAAAGGTATAAGAATGCTGCTGCAAGCAGATGTGGGATAATCTGCCCCATATTAGTTCTCATCCTGGTTTCTAATAGTCAGTCTTAAACCCTGAAGCATGAGCTTTCATAGCCCTTCCACAATGTTTGTTGTTAATTATAACAACTCTGGATATACTTGTTATCCAAATAAATGCCCAATCCCTTACTGAACCTTGCTAAATTCTTGATTTTAATGAGTTCCTGTGGTAATGAGTTCCACAGTATAATTGCATGCTGTGTGCAAAAGAATTTGGTTTTGTTGGTTTTCAATTTCATTGAATGCCCCCTTCTTCTTTTGTATGACACAGGAAGAGCAGGAGTTCCCAATCTACCATCTCTAGACTATTCATTATTTGATATACTTTTATCATCTCCCCTCTTTTCATCTCCTTTCTAAAATGATCATCCACATTTTTCAGTTTCTCTTCATATGTGTTTTGTAATAAGTTTGATCATTTTCATCACCTTCTCTGAGCCTCCTCTAGTTCTGCAATGTCCTTTTTCAGATGGGGTGACCAGTATTTCACATGGGATTTCAGATGAGGCCATGCCACTGATTTCTATAAAGATGTTATAATCTCTGTATTTGCCAGCCTATTCCTTATGAATACTTTGAAACATATGAACACATGAAAACATATGAATATTTTGTTTGTTTTGTTGACCACAGCTGCATATCTAATAGGGGTCTTCATTGAGCTGTCTACAGTAACACCCCAATGCCTTTGAGTATACCTTTGCAGGGAGAAAATGTTTGAACATGAGTGTTTTCCTGGTGGAGCTGGTAACTATCCTAGCAAAACAAACTACTAAAAGCCTATTTTATAGAAGTTGTTCTTGTCCTTGTTGAGATAAATGGTTAAGAACCTCAAGACTTGCCATGAGAAATAACCCAAAGTTAGATGTAGCTCTTGAACTGTTTGCTCCTAAGGGACAGAAAGGGGAAAAAACAGCACAAGGGTGACTTGGTGTTATCAAATATACTTTGTGCCAGTTGCAGATAGTGCTATCTACCAAAGATAAGCCTACTTTACTGATGCCTCTCAACAACAGAAATTGGCCAAGATTTTCACACTGGCTTTCTTCCTTCCTCTCACAAATATTGTGCAAAATACAACATGCAGCTATAGTCTTAGGCATGTTATTTTTCCTGCAGGTTACAACCTATTCCACAAACATTCTACTGTTCTTTCAAATTGCTGGATGCACAGCCCCCCTGTCATTCTGCAACTATTGAGGCTATAGTTATACAGTTGCTCCTTTCTGTCCACGTGGCCTGTGAACAGCTTCATTAACCAGTTCTTTAGAACAATCCTTTAGAAAATGCTGGTTTCCCAAGACCAGAAATGACACTGAATGGTGAAGTTGCTCCAGGAACAGCTCCTGTAGCAGCAGTGCCTCATTGTCATTATTCTGCTTCTTCTGCCACTGCTGAAGCGCCTGCTGCTGCCGCCACCACATAGTCTGCTTGACTTTGAGAGCTGAAATACAGCCCAAGCAGCCTCTGGGTATTCACGGGTGCCAGCATAGCAGCGTGAAGCGTTGGGTACATGCTGGTTTAAACCCGCTGTGCAGACAAGCCCTTGTAGTTTTGTTTGCCCATTGTGAAAATAGGGTCCGTTTTAAAGAGTCTCAAGTCTGGTATCCAAAAACACTAATTGCTTTTGAAAATCTTGGCCTCTGTGGTCTCCCAAAATAACTTAACGAATGACACTGAAGCTGCTTTTGCAAATTTCAGCCACAAGGATTATTTGGTCAAACTACAGCAGTAAGCGAAGTGGAGGCCCGTTTTAGGTATGAGTAAAACAGTTTGTAATGTATTTGTCAATCAGTCTAGGAGTATCCTACCTCTAAAATGCCATTTTTCAGAGTAGCAGCCGTGTTAGTCTGTATCCGCAAAAATAACAGGAGTACTTGTGGCACCTTAGAGACTAACAAATTTATTTAGAGCATAAGCTTTCGTGGGCTACAACCCACTTCTTCGGATGCATACGTGACATTTGTGACATTGTGACACTTTGGGGGCTCACTTAGATCAACGGGTGTTCTGTCACCGCCTGCCCTGTAACCCTCGGTGCTTCTGCACTGTGCAGCTTTGGCTCACCAGCAGCACGCTCACGGCACAGTGGCCTTATCCTGACTACCACCTGCCTGGTTACTCCTTCAGGGTAACACCAACAGCCCTTCCAGTCCCGAGTCTCCCCACAGATCATCTGCCCTGCACTGTCCAGTCCCTCTCCGTGGATACTCACAGAAGTTATTCAGTTTACTGCCTCCAGAGAGCCAGAGCACACATCAGCCTGTTAGTTTAGAAGGGGACTTCACCCTTCATTTTAATACACAGCTCTGAGAAGGTTTTGTAATGAAAAAAGAATAAATCTATTAACAAAGCACAGATAGGGTTACAAGTACAACAAAACAAAACATGCTTGCTAATGCCTAAAACTTAACTTTGGCAGGTTACACTCTTTATCTAAGGAGGTTTCTCACCTATAGTCATTTCCAGCTACTCTTTGTTTTCAAGTCAAGATGATCCACTCTGCATGAGCTCATAGGGTTCTGCTCCCTCTTTGTCCCCTAGGAGATAGATGCCAAAATGGCTTTCTGTTTCATCTTGTATTTTCCAAAATGTATCTGTTTCAAGAGCCAGGAAGGCTTCCTGGGGGTGCAGGCTCCATCCCCATTTGTGATGGTTAAGTGGTCTTTCTCCCTCTTACCCTGCTTGTTTATCTTGATGTCTTTGTTTACCTTCCATGCAGATGTACTTTTCATTGTCCTCTGAGATATTACCTAATTCAGTTTACATTGGAGACACAGGAAAACAAGCACAATAGCATTCCTTTGTCTAGGACAGGTTGGGATTATGCATTGTTTGCAAAACACCTTTTAAGAATGTATTTCCAGCAGACATCTATAATTCTTTATAGACTGCCTGTACATATATCACACAATATTAACGACCAGCATGTTACCAGTTTGCCTATGATACCTTACATCACACCTTTTAACTCTTAAGTGCAGATTATGACAACAGTGGGGCAATGCGTGCATCAGGCCTGATGTGAGGGATTGTATGGTGTGGCATGCCCTCTGCCAGTTGGCAGTCAGTGACTTCCTAGGTCATAATCATTGTACTATTGGGCATAATAATCACTCTACAGCAGGGAAAGGTGGGAGGGAAAGAAAGAAAGCAGCTCCCATCTCTGGGATGGAATCTTTGTGTTGCCGAGTCAGTGGCAATCTGGCATGGCATAGTGCCCGATTAAAAGATTTGGTGGGCTGTTGATTTTAACATCCTGTCAATAGCTGCAAGACAAGGGGGGTGGGATGTGCCCGCATGAGGTGGTGATGCTTTTCTACATAAGTGCTTTCAGGTGAGCATCCACCCTAAGAAAATACTTGGCCGGTGGCAAGGACTTGTTTTCACTTTTAGTTTGGATGGAGCTGAATTTTTCTCTTTTTGAGCGCCACTTCTTCCTTTCTGGTGACCTCGTCATTTACTGAAAATCTATTGTGGCGGATCCACCCAACTGGAGCCCACACCTGCCATACATCAACCTTTTCCTGAACTAGATCCTCAAACAATCCCCAACAGAAATTGCCATGCTGTTAATCTAACAATGTCATTCAGCCCCTCCTCCTTGCCAGCGCTCTCCTCTCTTCCCCCCAAGCGAGGCGGACTGCGCAGGGTGACAATAGCGGGGGGGGGGGGGGAGAGGGGCTCCGAAAGTCACAGAGGGGTCTCCTGAGGCATGCACAGCTTGTGCCTCAACGAGGAGCCTGGAAAATGTGCAGATCCTGGCCGGTGAGCGCTGGGTGCGGGCGGGGCAGGGCTGGCCCAGCCCCTGCAGGCAGGCTGCCCCGAGGGCTCCTGCAGCCCGTTCCCCCAGTTCTCAGCGTTTCTCAAATGCGGCCACAGACCTGGGTGGTGACGGGGGGGGGGAAGCATCAGCCCCTTTCCCTCCCTTCCTCTTGCTCAGGGATGCACCACCCTGCACCGCCGCTGGAGACAGGTGGGCCACAGCGCTGAAGGAGCAAGGGGAGTTCTCGACCTACAGGGGGGCACAGTGGGGCCTGGCTCAAGCTTCCACCCTAGGGTTGTTGGGCAGTGGGCTCAGGTGGTGGGACTTAGGAGCCTGGCTGCACAGACCAGGGCTCCAGCCATGGGGTTTTGGGCACCAACACCCGGCTCCAGACGCGATGTTTCAGGTACTGACCCCCAGCTCTGGCCATGCAGCCTTGGCCTGCAGCCAGGCCCACAGGGCTTCAGGCTCCAACTCCTGGCCACATGGCAGCAGGCTCCAATCCCTGGCTCTCGCCGTGCGATGCCAACCCCTGGCCACACATTCCAAACCCCAGGTGCTGGCCCTCCAACCCCAGCCTTGGGTGCCGACCCGGGCTTCAGCGGCTGCTGGCCCTGGGCACCGAGCCACAGCCCCTGGCTGTGCAGCTCCTGGCCCTGGCTTCACAGTACCTGCCCGGGGCTCTGGCCGCTGGCACTGACCCCCAGCCACACAGCTGACGACCCCTGGCTCTGGTCACAGGACTCATCACCCACCCCCATCACTCCTGGTCCCCGCTACTTCCCCTGGCCCCTGCTAACCCCCAACCCCCACACACACACACACTCCAGGGCTTAATTTGTCCTGGGGCTTGCTGCAAAAAGTTATATTAACAAAAATGCAAATATCGCTTTTCACAGCATTATTTTTATTATTGATTCTGCAAACCCCCCACCTACATAACTAAATGACAGGGATGTGGATGTGGCTAAATACATTTTTATTTATTTTTCCTAAAGTTAATCAAGTATTTTAGGAAAAACTGTCAGTGCGGCCACCAGCAAGAGTTAGTGGCCGCACTCGGAGGCCACCAAAAACGAGTTGTGAGACCCCCCCCCCCCCTTCTCCCTTTAGGCTGCCTGTGCGGAGGGAGAGTTTTGCACTGGGGCTCGGTCCCGGGGGCCGCCCGCAGCCGCTCCCTTTGCCCCCCCCGGCCGCTCGGGGACTTGCTTTTTGTCGGCCAAACGAAAACTCGGGATCCGGAGGCAGCGCCCTCGCCTTTAACTCACCGCCCCTTCAGCGGCAGGAGCCAGCAGAGCCGCCGAGTCTCAGTGCCGGGCTGCGGGACGCTGCAGCCGCCACCGCCTCATGAGCCTGCCCTAGGGGCGGCGGGCGAAGCGGGGCTGCCTCGCCCCAGGGCGGCGGGTGGAGAAGGATGCTGCCGCGGGCAGGGCAGCTGCTCCGGAGCGCCAGGGGGAGATGGCAGCAGCCCCTGGCCGCCGCCGCCGCGAGAAGCGATCGCTCCCTGCCGGCCGGGCCCCTGCCGGCTCCCCAGGTGAGGCGCGGGGCGGGGAAAGTTTGCACGGGGCAACTTCAGCGCTCGGGCGGCGCTTTCCTCCCCTGCCCGCTGCCGCCTCCGGCCGGCCGGGCTCCCGCGGCTGCTCGTGCCCCTCGCCGCGCTGCTGGGCCGGGGCAGGGCGCGCGGGGGCAGCAGTTTGGGGGAGCGGAGCGTACGGGGGGACTGTGATCCCCTGCACCCCCCCGGCGCGGACACCAGCCCCCGGGCACAGGGGGCGGCAGAAAGTTCCCCGCCGCCCCTCCGCGCGCTCCAGAGGATGGGCCAGCCCTTGGGGAGGGAGTTCAGCGCCGGATCTGCCCGCTCCGGTTTGTGTGCGAGGCTGATGGGGCTCCGGACACTGAAACAAATGAGGTGGTAAGTGACTCATTGAAACTCACGCCCAGCCCGCGGGAGAGCGGAGAGCCTCTGCTTTTAACATGCACCCAGCCTGGGGCGGCGCGCCCTGCTGTTCCGGCGCACCTGAAGCAAAGGCATTTGGCAGCGTTCCTTGCTTTGCTAAGGGGAAGTCTGCCTTCCTGGGAGCGCGCAGCTTTTTGTTGGAGGTGAATTTAAACAGGATCAAGCGAAGTGGATTATGCTCCAAGTCTACCAGAGGAGGAAAATCTGTCTTGTTTTAAAAGCTCAAGTCAGGAACCTGACCATCAGCGCTGTCTTTATAATTTTTCCACTTCCTCCAGCGTTGTTGCCCTGCTCCCTGATAGGTTGATGATGAATCATCAGTGCAAATTGTATATGAGTAACAGTTGATTTAGCACAATTGTGTTATATGTCTGTTGATAAATATCTTTGGATAGAGAGGTGTGGTGAGGAGTATGCTGAAGAAGGGGAAAGTCTGAATTTAAAAGAGAAATCCTGTAAATAACTCCAGTTTTATAAATCAGTAAACGCCAAGAAATCTAAGGTTAAAATGGCCTGACTATGGTTCTTAAAAGGATATTGGCAGGATTAGCATTTTAAGGCTTTTTTGTTATTGTAATTATTAGTAACAGCCCAGTAGATTACTGAAACTGAAGTTTCTTACCATCATATTTAATTCTCACCATTTATGTTTACTGTTTCAACCTAAAGCCAGCGTGGACAATAAAACTACACTATTTGTGGAAATTGCAGTCACTTGTTCAGTTTCTGTTCATAATACAGTATTTACCCATTTCTGGCTCATAAACATGAAGATAGTGCAGTTATTTCTGAATTTTCAGCACTGCAGCGGGAGTGTTAATAATATTGTAAAATATTGAAGGTATTTTTCAATATTGGGCTTAGAAAATGTATTTTCCCCCATTTTTACACAAAAAATATACAAGTCAGCCATGCTGACAATGCAGCTTTAACTCAAATATTGTCTTTTGTATTTTCTGTGTTCAAATGAGGAAGGATGCTTTGACTGTGTTTCATTTTGATTAGGACCAGTTCAGATGGAATATTGTATTCAGCTTTTAAATATAATCATGTTTTAAAGGTGGACTGAGAACTGCTAAAAGATTGAGCAGGTGACCTGGTAGTCTAGGTTTGAATGCTGCAGCCTGACCTATTTATCGATGCAAGGGTCCTGCTGTGAGGATCTGACTGCAGCATCTGGAATGTCAGCATTCCCTCCCTGCTTACTTTGTCTTGGGAAGCAGCCTATTTCTCTGTGGTGGGCAGGTTGAAAGAAGGGCTTTTTGGGTCAGTAGTGATGAGGCAGGGGGCAGCTGTATATAGGGATAGGGGAATAGTATTGGGAAAACTAATAAACAGAAGCATATAACTTGCTAGTTATTTACCTTTTTATGTTTTGCTTTTGCGTTCTTTGTCTACTACTGTTTCCATTGCCTATTTAGGCTGTCAGTAGTTCTCTGGTGTAGGGGCCATCTCATGCTACGTGTTTATACAGTACCTAGCATAGTGAGGCCTCTGTCTTCACTGGGGCATCTAGGAGCTGCTGTAATATAAACACTAATGGTAGCAGTGCTATGTGGGAGATCAGGTTTGGTGCTGCTGCTTTCTGGGTGAGGACAGTTGCGAAGGTAGCACCCACAGCCCCAAGTGACTATTATGGATATCTGAGTGCTGCTGACAGGTTTTGAAGGGAGTCCAGCTCTTCACCAGGGAACTGATGGCTGTAGTAGAATGAGGCTTTGAGGTTAGGAAGTTTAGTGGAGACAAGGGAGAGAGAGAAGGGAGCCTTTGAACCCTACAATGAACACAAAAGGCCATTGATGGATCCAGATTGATGAAGGTATCTGTATTGTGGATTTCATTTTTCTTCTTTCTATTTGAGGTGAACTAGTAGCTAGGAAATGCCATGTCTAATTACATGATGTGAGGGCTGCTCCTGATTTCCCTGCCCTAAGGTAGAAGCATTCTAGGTGTCCCCTCTTTTCTTTCTCTTCTACTCTTGAAGCTGTTGGGGAAATCCGTGTGGGTTGCCCTTTTGAGGGCTGTGGTGTCCCATTGCCTTATTCTCAAAGGGCATTAAACTTGTAAAAATTAGTCAATTAAATCCCCGCCCCTCCCAAAAAAGTATAGTTTTTAGGTACCACACCTATTCCTGAGTCCCCCTGTCAATTTATGTGCATTCAAGTCGTTATTTTAAAACCGCTTTTCTTTGTCATGTGTGGGAAAACCCACAGAAAAAACGTTGAAACGGACTATCTCAATAGGGAAACAATGAAATGGTCTATGCACAAAGTGCTGTTAAATGCACTAATAAACAAACTGAAGGCTAGCAATTTGTAGTTCGTAATTACTTTCACTTCTAGTAACCTTAAATGTTACCTGTAAAATGAGTAAATTTAAAAAAAAATCACTCTTCTGTCTCAGTATTTTAAGTTAGTATCCCTTTAAGAAATCTCTTTTAAAAACCCAAGCCACTGTCTGTGCAAAAAGGGTCAAAAATGCTATTTGTAAAAGAAAGGTCTGTTGAAAGGTACAGTTCTGTGGACAACATGGCCTGAGGTAACTATATGACTGTGTACTAATAATCTGGAAAAAGGAGACAAATGTTCTTGACAAGTTCCACTGTCAGGATGTTTTTAAATTTTGACTATTAAAGAGTCCATCCAATTCTTTTTAAAAGTTTGCTCTGATGGAAGCTTAGCAAAATGTTGGCGCTAAACTCTCAACCTATTCAAGGACAAAATGTGTGACTGGGACACATGACAGACACAAATTCATAGAGGAAGTGTAAAAAATGTGTTTGGTTCATTTATTTAACATATGCAAAGTTTCCCTTAACTGAATTTTCCTGATGCAGTGTTCATAAAGTCAGTTGAAAGCAATGAACAGAGTGGACACTGGCTTTGGGTGGAATGTCAATTAAGCTGGGACTAAAATGGATGACACTCCGTAATGAGGTACAGGAAAGCAGTATGGTCTGTGGCCATGTCTTCACTTGGAAGCAAGGTGTATTTGCTAATGTATGCTGGTGGAGTTAAACCCTGGGAAGGAAAAAGGAAAAAGCTCCTTCCCAGGGTTTATCTTGACTAGCTAACACATATTAAAAGTACAACTTGCTTTATCTATGTTTTGAAAATCTAGTGTTGTCAGAGCAGTACATACTCCAGCACATACTAAAGAAGTGGAATTAAAGGCTAGGCTGCTTGCTATGCTTAAACTCTATTAGCTTAGCACATGTTAAAGGCAGTGCAGCCAGGATTTTATCTCATGAGTTCAGTGACAGATGTTGTCATTAGGTTATAATTTAAAGGTGATTTTTTTTTTTTAATTAAACAGACATGTCCATGCCTTGTTTGGAAGCCAAAACACTGTAGCACTAAGAACCTGAAAGTGAAAGTGATTATAACAAAATTGAAATTGACTTCCCTAATTGCATAATTATTGAAAAATAAACAGGGCGTACAAGTAACAAGCCAGCTGTCTTTTTTTTTTTTTTTTTTTACAATTTTCCCTCTAAAATTCTAAAATATTATTAGTAAGGTAGGTAAATGTGTTTACAGCATTTGTTTAATAGTTTGTTTAGTGTTAAATCACAAGTTGTGGGTCTGCAGCACAGTTCATTCAGCAGTTCATATTGTTTCCATAACAATCATATACACCTCTTGTAGTAATTGACAGGGTACTTGCATTGAAAATTGTCCCAACAAATCAACCTGAGCAATTTTGATTGTCTGGTAAAAGTGACTGAAGGCTCATTCAATTTAAGACAAAGAAAACTTCCCTAAGGCCTGGTCTATGTTAGGAAATTAGGCTGGTATAACTGTGTCACTCAGGGGTGTGAAAAATCCACATTCCTCTGACTAACACAGTTATAGCGACCTAACCCCTTTTGACCTAGCTACCGCCTCTCGCTGAGGTGCAGTGCTGTGAGTGCAGACAAGCCCTGAGTGTTGTCCCAGGGAAATGCTTTCCTGATTAAGTGACTTTGACTGTAATTATTAATTTTTAACTAACCTTTTCAGTTACCATTTCTCCATATGTGGTGTTATATCCGTGGGATGCCATTGTTCTGTGTATTTAATAAAAAAAAAAAAGTATTTGGATCCTGGCTCTGGAGAGGAAGGATTATCCAGTGGTTATGGCACTTGCCTAGGGCTTAGGAGAACAGAGTTCAATTCTCTGCTCTGCTACAAACTTTGTATTACCTTGGGCAAGTCTCTTAGTCTTTCTGTGCATTAATTTCCCTATCTGTAAAATGGGTATGACAGTACTTCCCACTTCACAGAAGGGTTGGGCAGATAAATATATTATTTTGAGGCACTCAGATACTATGGTGATGGGGCCATATAATTATTTAAGATAGCTAGAATTTGTAAATAAACAGTGTGACTTTTTGGTTAACAAATCAGCCAAATGATTTGGCACCAAATGAACCATAGTATAATGCCTAAAAGGACAACTGGATATAGTTTGTTTGTTAAAGCAGGAAATCATGTCTGTTGTTGTTCTCTCAGAAAGCAGTGTCTCTAATTGTCAGCATTCCAGCTGAGTGGTATTCAGACAAAATTAACTAATCTGCTGATGTTCCTGTTCACAGGAATCCAGTGAGTAATTACTTTTGAGTAATTACTAAGCCTTCTGACTAATGCTTATAGAAGAAGCTGCTTCATTTTGTATTATTGAATCTTCTATGTCTCTTGTATGGCTCTCATCTCTCTTTCCCTGCCTCCCGCTGCCCCCCCTGCCCTGGGAAGTGTTTGCTTTTATAAGGAGGAGGTTTTGCAAACTATGAAGCATTTATTTGATGGTGCATTTTTCTGGCTGGCTACATAAAATAAAGCTTGTGACCCACAAAACACTGTTGTAGTAAAGTTTATGAAAGTCTTAGTGTTTTTTAAAATTATTATTATTTTACAGAGACAAGATGGGTGAGGTAATATCTTTTATTTGACCAACTTCTGTCGGTGAGAGAGACAAGCTTTTGAGCCACACAGCGCTCTTTTTTTATTATTATTATTTATTTAATTGTATTAGATTATTTTACAGAGATCAAACCTAAAATTTGCCAATTCTTTCATTTCCCCATGATCATTATTAAATCTTGTTCTTAATTCTCTGACACAAATGCATTGCTTGCACTGTTCTCTTGAAATAAAAAGTTTCCCTTAGCAAAATCCCAGTGGAGAGTAGATCTCTAAACACACAAGTCAACCTAAAACACTTGATTTTTCTAGACGCTATTATTGCTGTTCATACATAGCACTGAGCCAGAAAATATTCCTAGGGTTACCAACCTTCCAGGATTGGCCTGGAGTCTCCAGGAATTAAAAATTAATCTTTAATTAAAGATTATGTCATGTGATGAATTCTCCAGGAATACATCCAACCAAAATTGGCAACCCTACGGTACTAACATAAGCCTGAGTTTGCAAACTATCCCAGTTTGCAAATTATCCCAGTCTTTTTAACCATGAATGCTGAATCTCTGTAGTCCTGGGATTTGTTGCTTCTGCCAGACATTTGCAGACATAAGTAAACTATGGGCCATCTGTACTGGGGATGTTCTTACTGTTGCAGATACACAAGTGTGGATGTACTGCATCAGTACAAAATGGGGATTGCATTCATGTGGCTTCCCTTGGTTTGAATCCAGGGTAAACTGTGCACATCCTGTTTTAAAAACTCAGCTCAAAATCACCCATGCTGGTTTCAAATTAGGGGAAGCCACTTGAATACAATCTCCATTTTGCACAGGTGCAATACATCCACCCTGGAAGTCTGCAGTCAGGAAGCTACATTGGTACAAATATCCAAGTATAGCCAGGGCCTTATTTTGTAACAGGTAACAGCAAGAATGTGGATAAGGAGGGAAGTACCATAATCTAGACCAGTGGTTCTCAAACTTTTGTACTGGTGACCCCTTTAACATAGCAAGCCTCTGAGTGCGACCCCTCCCATATAAATTAAAAACACATTAACACCATTATTAATGCTGGAGGAAAAGCGGGGTTTAGGATGGAGGCTGACAGCTCGTGACCTCCTGAGAGGTCCCAACCCCCAGTTTGAAAACCCCTAATCTAGACACTTTGTAAGTATCAAGTTGGCTGTCAGTAGGATAAGAGTGTGCAAAAGTAGAAATTTTCAAAATTTGAGTGTATTCATATTTTGTTAATTCAAAATGTTTCCTTTTTTGGTGAAGATTTTTAAAAAGTGGTCTTAGGTTTGAGGAACAACTATTTACACTGTGAAAATGTGATTTCCTGTGAGCCTACAGTGAAATATACAGTCCCCAGGAAATTTCTGGAGTGTGAAAACGGGCAAAACGAAGTTGCAGACATTTTTGTGAAAGAATATTCCAGTTCTACTTTATGTTCTCAGAGGCATAGGCAGTTAACCCTGTTGCTGAGGGGAGAGTCTTGCTGGTTGCAAATTGCAGCTGGTTGGAAAATCTTTGTTTTGTTTATCTGCAGGTAGCAGGAAAAAATGTTTTGCTTCTCAGCTGCCAATGATATTCACATCCTATTTAAAAAAACAGCTCAAAGTCACGCATGCTGTGATGCCTGCAGCTAGTAAGCTGTTGACCGGTTCCACAGAGTGAATTTTCCAATCCTTCCCTCTTCTTCTCGCCAGCTGTCTCAAATTACTGTAATGCTTCCAGTGTTATGAATACCACATTTTAAAATTCAGTTGTGTATCCGCTCCTGAGCAAACACCCAAAATGTGTAAAAATATCGAAAGGGCTATTTGAAATTGTCAGTCTTGTTTTCCTTCCCCTTCTCCCTGTGCTTCACTGTCAAGTTTTATAGTGGATTCTGTCAAAGCAACATCCCTAGAACAGTGCATGCAGCAGCCTGAAAGAAATGAATCATCACTTAGTCTCTGCCTTGCAGTTGAATATTCTAAATAAACTGCAGCTTTGTACAGTTTTAACCCTCTCTTATGCCTTTGTTTCTAAACATCAGGCCAAATCCTCAGCCAGCCCCCCGCTCAGGCAACTTTGAACCATGGGACTATGGGGAATTCCCTGACTGTGAGGGAGTCCGTATAATCACTCTATGTGGCCCATTGGCATAGGAGGTTTATTGGTGGTGGGAAGGGTCTGTGGGTAGAGTGTTTATATGCTGCAATGAACTCCAGCCAGTTCAATGACCCTGGGGGGTTGTAGTAGGTATCATAGGTTAGAGCAGCCCTGAAGCTGTTCTGATTTATGCCAGGGGCTGAACTGGTCACCAACACGCTTGGAGGTCAGGGAATTCTTTATGGCTTAAAGCCCCACCCACTCAGGTTTGGAATGATTGTCGCTTTGTCAGACCCAACAATTGGGAAGAATAGAGTGTCTCCCAATATTGGGAGACTAAATAAATATTGGTCTATAAAATTACTTCTCTACATACAAACCTTGTTCTAGAAACGAGAGGATAAAAAGCCAATAAAACACACACAACCCCAATAAAGTATTTATGGAGAATTTATGCACTTGTCATGACTTTTTAGCAAATAAATGTTCACAGATGCTTTAAAAAAAAAAAAAAAAGCCATCGTGCATTCCTCACTCTTGTTTCAGGGAACATGCCTGCCTCAGCAGGTTCATTTTGTTGGCCTTCAATGTTGCATCCATGCCAATATATCATAATGGAATTGGGACTGGATGTTCTCCATTGTTTCAGCTGGCAGTTGGGATATGGCTACGTTTTTTGAGATAAACATTTGCTCACTGGAAAGACACCTGTTGTACAGGGCAGTTAAAACTCATTGTCCCTTCTACTATATATATTTACATCCACAACTCCTCACTGTCTCCACTCTGAGTGTAGATTCTGGAATCAAAACCAGTGAGTTGCAAGGAAGTATTCTTGTGCGTATGCATGTAGTTATCTGCAAAATACTATATTCTATGCCTGCTCACGTTTTAAGAGTTTTGTAATAGCCAGCTTTATTCAATTGAGGCTGACATCTGCTGTAGATAGAAACAGTATTGTTTAAAAGAAGCTGACATTTCTTATAACATAGAATTATAGACGTGTAGGACTGGAAGGGACCTAATTGCAGGAAAGAGATTAATTTGGGAATGTAAAACAAATCTCTGCTACCAGAGAAGATTAGAATCACTGTGATCACACATTGTGTCACTAAAAAAGTATACATATTTAAAAACATTTCTTTATCTGTTAGTAAGATCTTATATTATTAAAACTTTAAAAATCTCTCCTTATCACTTAGGCTGTTTAATTTTTGCATTTTGGTGGTTTATACTGAATGAGAAGTGAAACTGAACATTCCGTTTGTGTAGTTAGTTTCTTCATCTTCTGTTTATGAAACATTTAAATCAAAACTAACTATTGACTTATACACACACAAAAAGACCAAACACCTTATGGAAAATTTTTCACAAAACAAAATTGAGCAGGGGATTGGAAGAAGTTCCTCTTGGCTTTGAATTCCAAACCTGATTCCTTCTAGGACCTTGAACAAGGCACTAAGCATTTCTCTCTCTCTCTCTCTCTCTCTCTCTCTCTCTCTGTAACCTGAGGATGATACTTAACCTACTTTACAGGGCAGCAAGAATCAATCAGTAAAATATCTTGAGTGCTTTGAAGGCTTACCACAAAGCACAGTATAATTGTTTTAAGTGACTTATACAAAATAATTGCTTGGTTTAAGAACTCTTCTGGTCCACACCTTTCCCCCTTTTTGTGCACTTTCAATTTTTTTTAACCTTCAAACATTTGATCCTGAATGATGATTTTCTGTGAGTTTACTGATTCTCTTTGTGTCCAAGACTGTGTAATCAAATTTTCCAAGACAACAACCAGTCTGCAGTGATAGCTCTGCTGACATCATCCCAGGGAACAATGAACAGTACACCTCCCCTCAATGATAAGCAGTGCACCTGCCCTCAACATCTAGTTAAATTATAAACCCTGATTTTCTTACCTTGAATAGAAATAGGCTAGTGAAATATCACTGTGTAGAGCGTTAAGTTTAGTGGAATGTTGCTAATTCACCTTTCCCATGACAGCATGCCTGCAAATCCACAGTAAAGGTGAGTTGTGGTCTTCATGGAAAGAGTGATCACTAAATTCTGCTGTGGCCAGTGGTGGGAAATTGATTATGCTCCTTGAAATCCAATTGAGGACTGAAATGTCACTCCTTTGGGCCTGCCCCTGCTGTGACATTGGCTAAGTTCTGAGGCAGGACTTCTTATATTAATTCCTCCTCCTGACTAGTTTCTCTTTTCTCTTGTTGGCCGTATGATAATGATGAGGGAACATGGCTCCCTATTCTCTAGGTGGCTATGCTTGTTGTCTCAGTATTGAACAAGAATCTGGTGATCACCTAGACGTGGGAGGGAGGGAAGCCTTTGATAAATTCGCCATTGCCCGTCTCCCTGGCCACCAGCTTATTCCCTGCAGCCAAGCCTGTCTGGAAAGCGCAATGAGCATTAAACCTGGTCGTTAGTTGTATGCATGAGGTGGGAGATGGACAGACCTGGGAGCTGTCTCCCTCTTCCCTCCCCGCCCGGTCATTCAATGGTTCTTCTACTGAATTGTCAGCAATATACTTGCATCCTCAAGGGGTCCTTTGAGATCCAGATGGCCTCAACTGAGACTTTATTTCTGTTATAGGATAATAACAGAGGAGCTTAAAAAACAATCCTTTATGTGAAATATGGCTTGGACTACTGATTGATTGTCCAAAGCCACATAGCCATTTACCAATGCACACCCCTTTGTGTTTTTATTATTGTAGTAGATTAGTGATACGTAATTTGTAGCTTCACCGTTGTGAGGAGAGATGGCTTAAAATGGAACACTTGATCTGAGTCCCTGCTGAATTTTGGGAAAGTTCAGATCCAGGGGTCAGGCCCATCTCTAGTGAAATAAATCTCTCTTGTTAGGATGACTTTATTCGCCATAACTGTGTATGTAAAGAAGTGAGTGAAAGTTGGCTGCCTGCCTACTAAACATGGTAACCTTTGCAGTCTACAAAGTAATTCTCTTTAATCCAGGAAGGACTGGCAGCAGAACTATGGAATCTCATACCTAGTGAGCAAGGAACAAGAATGCTCTGGTAGCAGTGACAAATAAATGGGTAAACAAATAATCCAGGTGCTGTGTGCAATGATTAGGAGGTTCTGTCTGCCACTGTCGCTTCTTTGAGAGAGCATTTAACATTATTTTGTCTGCCAGATGGTTCTTTAATCTTATTATGCTACTCATTGAATTTCTCTGCTACTGTATAGGCTTGTTTAGGATGCTGAAACAAAAAGCCTCTATACTGCAAACAAAATATATTTTAAAAGATGCATTTATCATGGATAAGCACAGAGTATACATCTTTAAAAAGATAAAACAATTTGAGTACCTTAGACAGCGGTAAGATGTCAATTGCAATTTGTTTTTACTAAGAATAAACAATGCAAATGCAGTTATCCGTCCTTACATTCACTGTCAAGTTTTTTTAAACCAGAATTATTTGACAACTTTCACATTGTAATCTGGTGCTGAAGGAATGCAAATTGGTTCCCTGCAAGAAATGTTTCTTACTTTACCTACAAAACAGGTAGCAATTCCATTCCATTAATATCTCCTCATTGCTGGAGGAAGATGTGATGGGGACCCATGAGGCTGCTTTATGATCAGCCTCATGAGGTATCTTTAAATGGAAGTCCTGAATGTTTGTCACAGCAGAGGGGAAATCTTATTGTTTCCTTCTTGAACGTTAAATTAATTACATCACAGAAAAATAATTTTAGCCAGAGATACTCACTGCACCATGAAAGGATGATTACAGTTCCCTGTCTGTGCAGTACAGGTATCCATTCTGACTAGAATGCCCATGTACTGCTTACAGAGCAAAATGTATGGATAGTTGGTTTTTCTTCCTCCAGGAAACATTCATTTGTTCCTTCTTCATAGTTCATATGAAATATTCACAGTTTGAAATGCTGTGTTTAATTTTTTTGAACCAGTCTCCTTCCTGCCCAAGGTAATGGATTGCAGTGTTGGAGCTACTGGAGAATCTGACCATGTTTTATTATGTTTAGTCATGGGGGAGAAGGGACATGTTGTAGGAAACTTGGATCCAACATCTTTAAAATTTTATTGAAAGAGCAGGAGTCCCATGCCTTCTGTAAATTAATTTTTATATTGTGGAAATGCAGAAAGGCTAACCAGGTCAGGACCCCTTTGTGCTAGGTGCTGTACAAATATAGCAAGTGACAGTCCCTGCCCCCATGACCAAAGTTAGAACTATGGTAATGTTTTGGTGATGATTAATGATGCCTCAAACTTACGTTTTAAGTAGGCTTCAAGGAAAGTATTTCTTAAAGTAATTTTGATGGATGATATTGTGTTTCTAAGCATTTTTTTTTCAATTTTTATCATCTGTAAGAAAGTAGACATTGAAATTCAAAAAGGCTATATAACCATTTAAACACACATTGTCAACATCACATGTCAAAATATACAATGTAAATATCCTTAGATTAATAGGTTCTCAAGCAGCATTTTTCTTACTTTGCCTGTCTGTCTGTAAATTTAAGTTGTTGATAGAAATACTTTTAATCGGTTTATGTGAATGCAGTGAAATTGAAGTTTACCGACATTTACCGATTACAATTTAATCCTTCCAAACCTAATTATAAGCTTCCCTCAGAGCTGTAATTAAGGGGCGGGGGATTCAGTCCTTTTAATGAAATAGTGCGTGTTTGGTGCTGAATGGGAATTCTGATGGTGATACGACTACAGTTAAAGGCTAAAGTGGTTGCCTTTAGTGGAGTAATCTTGGAGCAGAATGTATTAGATCTTGCTCTGGGTTAGGGTTTGCAACTGAAATTACTTACAACAAATGAGGATGGATTAAAACTGTCTAAAAGTCTTTGAAGAGATGGTAAACCAACAGCATAACTACAGGGAAGTGCAGTACCGTCCTAAGGTATAATCTAAGCACATAGTAGTCCCAGTCTTTCATTGGCTGTAGAGAAAATCTGAAGTCTGCTTTTGCATAAATACTAGCACAGTAATATAAATGCCATTAAAAGAGATACATGTGTCATGTAAATGTTATTTCAGAATCGGTATATTATAGTCTCTTGCAGCAAGTAAATTAAAGTCCATTTATTTTTGTCTGAATACTGGTGACATCATAGCAGAATTTTCAGAAACCTTCTTGATCCGTTGCTAACTCTGAAAACTAAGCATCTGACCTCCCATCACCATCCTTCCAACAGTATAGCTTTCTTGAGCTTATTTCCATCTCTGTGCCCTATGTGACCAAAGTATATAAGTTTGTGCCTTTTGATTTTCAAGATGAGTGTCAGCTTCTCTCCAATAATATTTCTAATATAAGCATCCATTGTCTTTTCTTTCCAGGAGATACGTAAGAGTCTTTGCCAGCATCACATCTCAAAGGCTTCAATTTTCTTACAACATTAGTTTCCCAGGATTTACATCCATAAGTCACTGTAAGAAAAAAAAAATTAAGCTTTTCACCAGTTGAACTATTTGACATTTTGAGATGCCACAGGTTTTCGAGGAGTAGCTGTGTTAGTCTGTATCAGTAAAAACAACGAGGAGTCCTTGGGGCATCTTAGAGACTAACAAATTTATTTGGGCATAAGCTTTTGTGGGATATAACCCACTTCATCAGATGCATGGAGTGGAAAATACAGTAAGCAGGTATAAATATACAGCACATGAAAAGATGGGAGTTGCCTTACCAAGTGGGGGATCAGTGCTAACGAGGCCAATTCAGTTATGGTGGATGTGGCCCATTCCCAACAGTTGACAAGAAGGGGTGAATATCAACAGAGGGAAAATTATTTTTTGTGGTGACCCAGCCACTCCTAGTCTTTATTCAGGCCTAATTTGATGGTGTCAAGTTTGCAAATTAATTCCAGTTCTGCAGTTTCTCATTGAAGTCTGTTTTTGATGTTTTTTTGTTGAAGAATGGCGACTTTTAAGTCTGTTATTGAGTATCCAGGGAGATTGAAGTGTTCTCCTACTGGTTTTTGAATGTTACAATTCTTGATGTCTGATGGTGTCCATTTATTATTTTGGGTAGAGACTGTCCAGTGTACATGGCAGAGGGGCATTGCTGGCACAATTTTTCCACACTTCCATAAGGGAGGCCTTGGCTGAGTGAGCCATCCCTAGTCATCTTCTGAGTTCTTCGGGCAGCCTCCATGGTTGGATACATATGATTCCAGATAATTTAATCTACTGCCTCTACAGTTTGACTGTTAATTGTGATGTCCGCTTGCACCCTGTTGTTGTTTATCATGTCAGTGTATGCGCATTTCATTTTTGCCACATTCAGGAATAGTCCCTATTCCTCATTAACTATTTTTACAGACTCCAACATTCATTTCATTGCATCGATAGTTGCAGCAAAGACTGTAGTATCATCAGTATATCTGAGGTCGTTTAAGAAGTGTCCAGCAATGGAAATCCCAGCTTCTGTTTTATCAGCACCTTCCAGGGCTTCTCTCATAATTGTGCGTAAATATTGAAAATGTTGGTGACAGAATGCATCCTTGTCTCACACCCTGCCCAATAAAAAAACCACTCACTGTTGCCAGCTGCTGTTTGCACTGTGATCTGTTGTTGACAGTAGAGACTTGCAATTAGTTCAGTGAGATGCTTTGGAATCCCCATGTCTGCCAGTATCCTCCAGAGATGGTTATGTCAGAAGGTATCAAATGCTTTGGAGTAATCAGTGACCCACATAATCAGTGGGTGTTTATACTCCCTGCATTTTTCAACGATATGACGGATATTTGTGATTTGATCACGTGTGCCTCGTCCTTCTCTGAAACCAGCTTATTGTGACGGTAGTTCTGTTTCTATCATTCACTTCATGCAATCCTGAATTATGTAGAGCAGCACTTCACTTATGTGCAATATCAGGGAGATGGAACGATAGTTACTGCATTCAGTTTTTATCCCCTAGAGCAGACAGATTCCTTTCATCCAGTTGTCTGGCCAATTTCTAGTCATCCATACATTGTTGCACATTTTCCACATGAGATCAATACTGCAGTCACCAAATACTCTTAGCAATTCTGCTGGTATGTTATTTACCCCTGGTGACTTCCCAGGATTCATTTTCATAACAACACACACCACTTGCAGGATTGATGGCTCTGGCACCGTACTCTCTTCTGTCATCCTGTATTGCAACAATGATAGGATAAATATTATATGAAACTTGAAGAATTAGAATTATTGGCTTCACTGTTGAAATACAGTCATGCATGAGGCTAGTATTTCTGAATTGATTGAGCACTTGTACTAGTAGTTTGGGTGACCGTCCAAGTAGATTTTTGTTGTTGTTACACAGAGAAAATAATTGAAACTGTAAAGAGGAGATTTTCCTCATTTATGTCATAAATGTCATGCTTCTGACTTCAAATGCTCTAATAGATTAGATATCTGTGAAATGTGGTGTTATCAGATTATCTTAATTTCATTGTGGATCAATTGTAATTGATTGCATTTATCCATGGCTTCTTAAAACTTGGAGATTCTGAATATATCACAGGGAAGACATTCTCATTGCAATTAAAAATTATTAGTGTTCGGGTGCTGACAGTGAGCTCAGAATTGAACAGAACAGAGAGGAGGCAAGGGCTCTATCTTCAAACAATGGTGTGTGCTATTCATCCTCAAATTTCAAAGCTTTGTACAAAGGCAGTAAGTAGTATCCCCATATTAAAAGTTAGGTAAACTGAGGCACAAACGTGATCTTGAGTAAGTCACTGTCATATGTCAGCACTGGGACTAGAACTCAAGTCTCCTGATTCCCAGTTCTGTGCTCTGACCACTAGCTCACACTGAAATTTGTGCTCTAATTACACTAGAAGAATGATGGCTCCGAGCAGCCATCTTGTGATTGTACTTTCTCGCTCTACTAACCTGATCCTGTGGCACCTTATAGACTAACAGACGTATTGGAGCATGAGCTTTCGTGGGTGAATTCCGAAGAAGTGGGTATTCACCCACGAAAGCTCATGCTCCAATACGTCTGTTAGTCTACAAGGAGCCACAGGACTCTTTGCTGCTTTTACAGATCCAGACTAACACGGCTACCCCTTTGATACTTAACCTGATCCTGTGATCCCACCCTGCACTTAGTGGTTGTTGGGGTTTTCCCCCCCAACTATTTCTTGAAACCATGTAGTCTCTCCATTTGGTCTCACAAAAGCAGAGGCCTTCTTGGGGATGCATTTTCATCAGGCTACGAACTAGCAGTTTTGGATAGATTTAGCTTGTTTTTTGTTACACTGGGTAAAGAATTACTGCAAAGCTGATTATAGTTCATTTAAACTGAGAAAAGCCCCTCTACATAGTCCAGGCCACAAAATTGATGTATCTTTTTCAGAGCCTGATCCTTCCTTAGAACAGTAACCCCAGACTTCTCCTGATGCCAGTGGAATTTAATGCATGTTTCCTATCTTAGTTTAGGCCCTGATATGATTTTAATCTGGGGAGACTTTCTCAGTATTGCCAGTTGTCAGCATTAAAATGTCATGAGTCAGGCCCCAAAAATCATGTGTCTGAATGGTGAGATTTAAAAAAAATACATTGTGACTACCATTTATTTTCTTTCTGGGTTTTGAGTGGTTAGGGTTCATATTTTCAAGCTTTTCTCTGCAACCACAAGGGCTAGAAACTACCTTTTTTTAAGTGGAAGCTCACCACAAGGGCTAGAAACTTACTTTTTTTTTAATGGAAGCTCAGATTGTCATGTAGTCACATGACTCCAGGAGTTGGGGCTTTAAGACAATATCTTGAGACTCATGATAAAATTATGAGAGTTGGCAACCTTGCAAATATCCTCAAAGTTCTGAGAGAAGCCAGCAGTGGCTGACAGGCTCCTGGTCAGTATGCTCTGCTACCATACCAGGCCAGTCTGCCTTGCAAATTTGTGACAAAATAGGAGATTTTAATATTTCAAGGCAGAAATATCCCATAATAAAAATATTCTGAGAAATGCTGGGAATGAACAACCAGGGAACCTGCAAATATCCTTAAACTTGCTTCCAGCTTTAATAAATAATCTAGATTCAGGGGGGGAAACGTCTTCTCTGCTTCTTATTGTTTCTCTTGTAGTCAGGCTGTCAGGATTGAATGGCAGTCACTAGTTGGCAGCTGGTTTCAGAGAGGACCCTTGCTATGGAGAATATTTTTTGAGTACATAGTTCAGCTCCACTGATTTCAGAGGATTTGCACCAGCCCCATGAATTTGGCCTATAGTCTGTGTCACGGAGATGTTTCAGTTCAGTGCTTACCAATATGATACAGCTGGAAGCTCCAAGGAATAGCAAAGGTTACCTCTGTTGTGCTATCGACTTGGCTTGTCTCAAAATGGGATTAAGTTTTTTGCAGTTCTTTGGGGTCTGTTTCTAAATGCTTTCCTGTCTGCGTCTTTAAGGAATGTTACTCTTCAGGGCATCATGTCTTTGAGAGATACTCAGAGTGTGGATCGCCTTAAAGAGGATGCAGTCAAACAGTGTTACAGGATTTATTAAAATTGTGTGCAAGATAGAAAACATGTTGGGGGCAGGAGGGACTTGGGAGGATGTAGAATATAATCAAACTGTCTTATCTAAGACAAACTTGCCTAAGAAGATATTGTGCATGCTATTGAAAAATTTTGCTGCAGAAAGTAAGTTAATAAAACTTTTAAGTATTAAGTTAATAACATTTATTTACACATTCTCAAAGATCCTAGTGTGCTTTCTATCTGGGGAGCTGACAGATGGGTTGCCCCATGTATGAGAGTGAAAACTTGTGGTTCTCTGTGTCCTCAGATTTTATCTTCTCATGCCCAACTCCTTGCGCCATCTGCTTCCTCTTGAAGACTAAGTGAAGGCTGGCTGCATCTGTACAGCCATCCTGATGGGTTCATCTTTCCTTTGTACATTTCCTTTGTACGTTTCTATGAGAACCTTTAACAGCCCCCTCCAGTGGGGAGGAATTTACATCACTGATAGAACTGCTGCAGAAGAATCTAATATCCAAGCTGAGGAAATTCTCTCTCTTTGGTTCACATACGTGATGCTTCATGGTGGATTCAGCCCTTTATAACTGAAGAACTCTTCAGACCCCATCTTCTTAGTCAAAGCCTATGTGTGGTATTATTGAATGCCTCCCCACACCAGGGAAGCCTGTCAATAGCTCCAAAAATGTCTGGAAACGTTAAATATGGAGCATATAATAGGCATACACCCATAACGTTTTGATTAAAATTCAGTCTGTTTCATTCTCTTAGAATAAACATGAAAGAACTAGAGAGAACTGAAAGAACTAGAGAGACCGTGAAAGAACTGCATGCCCATAAATCAGTTGAGACAAAGCATCTTCAACCGTTTTTGTTAGTTAAATCCTCACTCTAGGACTGGCATACTGAAACATCATGTTGCAGCAGAAATGTGTTGGTGAGAGACAGACTGATAACTCGCCCTTTATTGTCCTCTCGAACGCATACATGGTCATGTGGCTATGTTGTCCCTGGTTCTCTAGAAGTTACTGCTTTCAAATCTAGTAGGTTTGTAATAAATCAGTATTGAAACATGCCTATAATCTCTGACACTCCAAAAATTACTTGCTTGAGTAATCAGGATGCTGGTTATAAGATACTTCAGCTTCTCCAAAGTGCTCTTTCTCAGAAAGATTTGTTTTATAGTATAGGAGAAACTTACAAGAATTGTGTTCTCAAATGCTTAGGAAAAGGTTCATGTAAATGTTAGTGTACTGCCTCTTCAAAAGAACACAGATGATAGGTAGAGCCTGAAAAAGCATGGTGGGCCAAATACTTCTGTTGCATATATAGAGTGTTGCCAGCTTCAAATATTTAAACTTCATGAGCTGGGCCCCCAAAATCATGAGACTGGCTTAAAAATTGAGGTTTTTTTAAAAAAAAAAAATGTTGGGGTACTTTGGTTTTGGAGCCTTTAAGATGTACTCAAGTCATATTTTCAAGCTTGTCTCTGCAACCATGAAGGCTAGAAATATTTTTTTAAATGAAAGCTGAGATTCTCATGTAATCTCTTGTCTGCAAGAGGGAGAGGTAGGTGTGTGTGTGTGTGAGAGAGAGAGAGAGAGAGAGAGAAAGAGTGTGACTGGCTTACACCATGGCAAGCTCCAATGATATGAGCCAGACAAACTCGTTAAACATGCAGGAAAAGCCATCTGCATTAATACTGAGCCAGTTGTTTTTAACTCCCCCAGGTTCCTCCACCGTATCAGGAAATCCCTTCTGGGAAAGGGGGGTTTGGGAGGCACCAGTCATAAGAACATAAGAATGGCCGAACTGGGTCAGACCAAAGGTCCATCTAGCCCAGTATCCTGTCTACCGACAGTGGCCAATGCCAGGTGCCCCAGAGGGAGTGAACCTAACAGGTAATGATCAAGTGATCTCTCTCCTGCCATCCATCTCCACCCTCTGACAAACAGAGTCTAGGGACACCATTCCTTACCCATCGTGGCTAATAGCCATTAATGGACTTAACCTCCATGAATTTATCCAGTTCTCTTTCAAATGCTGTTATAGTCCTAGCCTTCACAACCTCCTCAGGTAAGGAGTTCCACAAGTTGACTGTGCGCTGTGTGAAGAAGAACTTCCTTTTATTTGTTTTAAACCTGCTGCCTACTAATTTCATTTGGTGACCCCTAGTTCTTGTATTATGGGAATAAGTAAATACCTTTTCCTTATCCACTTTCTCCACATCACTCATAATTTTATATACCTCTATCATATCCCCCCCCTTAGTCTCCTCTTTTCCAAGCTGAAAAGTCCTAGCCTCTTTAATCTCTCCTCATATGGGACCCTCTCCAAACCCCTAATCATTTTAGTTGCCCTTCTCTGAACCTTTTCTAGTGCTAGTATATCTTTTTTGAGATGAGAAGACCACATCTGTATGCAGTATTCGAGATGTGGGCGTACCATTGATTTATATAAGGGCAATAATATATTCTCCGTCTTATTCTCTATCCCCTTTTTAATGATTCCTAACATCCTGTTTGCTTTTTTGACCACCTCTGCACACTGCATGGACATCTTCAGAGAACTATCCATGATGACTCCAAGGTCTTTTTCCTGATTTGTTGTAGGTAAATTAGCCCCCATCATATTATATGTATAGTTGGGGTTATTTTTTCCAATGTGCATTACTTTACATTTATCCACATTAAATGTCATTTGCCATTTTGTTGCCCAATCACTTAGTTTTGTGAGATATTTTTGAAGTTCTTCACAGTCTGCTTTGGTCTTAACTATCTTGAGCAGTTTAGTATCATCTGCAAACTTTGCCACCTCACTTTTTACCCCTTTCTCCAGATCATTTATGAATAAATTGAATAGGATTGGTCCTAGGACTGACCCTTGGGGAACACCACTAATAACCCCTCTCCATTCTGAGAAATTACCATTAATTCCTACCCTTTGTTCCCTGTCTTTTAACCAGTTCTCAGTCCATGAAAGGACCTTCCCTTTTATCCCATGACAACTTAATTTACATAAGAGCCTTTGGTGAGGGACCTTGTCAAAGGCTTTCTGGAAATCTAAGTACACTAAGTCCACTGGATCCCCCTTGTCCACATGTTTGTTGACCCCTTCAAAGAACTCTAATAGATTAGTAAGACACGATTTCCCTTTAGAGAAACCATGTTGACTTTTGCCCAACAATTTATGTTCTTCTATGTGTCTGACAATTTTATTCTTTACTATTGTTTCGACTAATTTGCCCGGTACCGACATTAGACTTACCAGTCTGTAATTGCCGGGATCACCTCTAGAGCCCTTTTTAAATATTGGCGTTACATTAGCTATCTTCCAGTCGTTGGGTACAGAAGCCGATTTAAAGGACAGGTTACAAACCCTAATTAATAGTTCCGCAATTTCACATTTGAGTTCTTTCAGAACTCTTGAGTGAATGCTATCTGCTCCCGGTGACTTGTTAATGTTAAGTTTATCAATTCATTCCAAAACCTCCTAAATTCCAAAAGTCTCGTGACACTTTAATCTGTAACAGTTCCTCAGATTTGTCACCTACAAAAGCCGGCTCAGGTTTGGGAATCAGTCTGCTCCTGCAAACGCTATGCTGTCATGGGTAATGGGAGCCAGTGCTGAACAATTGGGCTTATGTGGTGTTCACCTTGGCCTCCAGTAGATCATCTGAGATTCATGGTTCTGAGCACCTGTATCCCCTTCTCATTCTGGCTGGGGAATAACCTGCAAAGACCAAAACTGTCCCATCTGTAGATACATGCATGTGCAATTAAAAATGCAGCTAATGGGATTATGTTTTAAAATGAACAATTAATCACATATGGAGGCTGCAGGGAAAGAAGGCTGCACTGCTGGGTTTCAGAAGTTATTACCCCAAATGAAACTAACTCTCCAAGTGAAAGAACTCTCATTACTGGCTTGAGGATAGTGATTTCAGGGAATTTCTTCTGAAGCACTTTTTACTGTCATTCAAAAGCTAGAAAGAGATTCTCAAAATTTTGGTAATTAGACAATCTCTTTGATTATGACTGAAAGAGCTTTGCAAATACATTGTCAACAAGACTGGAAGAAGGCTTTTATGAAATTTGAACCCTTCTAACTATTGTTGATAAGATTCCTTAAACACTGTTAAAACCTCAGATTTGGATGGGAAATACTATAGTCTCTTCCATACAGTTCATTTAAATAGATCAGCTACTGAAATCTCACTGGACTTGACAAAAATATTTGATCCCCTAGAATTAGAAAACATGTAAGAGCTAAAATATGGCCATGCCTTCATTCAAATGAAGGAATGGCCATATTTTAGCTCTTACATGTATTCAAATGAAGGAATTCCTTCATATATGTGACTTAACTCAATGGTGCTAACAAAGGGCTTGTCTGCTTGGGAAGTTATACAAGTATAAGGTAAGTGTAAATTTATATTGCTGTAGTTATACCGGGATAACTCCCTGTGTGGACACTTATTCTGGTAGAAGAGTGCCTTTTTTCAGTTTAGCTTATGTTGCTCTTGAGACTGTTTAAGCTAGAATAAAACACTCTTATTATGGAATAAGAATTGTCCATGTAGGGGAATTATACCAGTATAACTATAGTGGTTAAACTATACCTGTATAATTATACCAGTATAACTGCAAAAATCTCCAGTGTAGCCAAGCCCTAAGAAAGGCCCCGATCCTGTGAACCTTTTAGTGCATGCCTAATTTCACTCATGTGAATGGCCCTATTTAAATCAAATGGACTGATTTGTGAGTAAATATATGCATGTGCTTAAGTGTTTGCAGGATTGAGGACAAATACTTTTTTTCTAAAAAGTTGGATGTGACAGGGTTTATATTAGATTTTGTAGCAATAACTAAAGGATCTAAAACTGTTAGAAATTCACAGGATACCCTTTTTGCCATTAACAGTTTAAAATCTCCTTGAACATAGAGGATATTCTGATATTTGCAACCCAAATTTCCCTGGGTTTGTTCATCTTGCTTTATCTAATGATAAGTTTAATGGTATAAAGTCTGAGCTGCCTCCCCCCCCCCCCCTTCAATGAATGGTCACTGCAGTCTGTGATTAGTCAGCTACCTTCTATTTATTTACCTTGGGAAGCTCCGTTTAAAATATCTTGAGCAGAATATTAGCATGATGTTAATGTAACTGCAAATTTAAACTAGCATAGAATACTTCAAATTATAAAAGACTAGGAAGAATTTGATGTACAGCACCTATTGTATAAATATATTTAACAATAACCGGTCTTATTTCAGTTGTCTCTCATTTTACAACTGACTGTATAACTATAACGCTCTAGCTGTTGTGTTAATATTTTGTTATATAGTGTCTGTCTGCTTTGATGAGGATTAAAGAAAAAAAATCAATGGAAATCAGCTCCAAAAACACTTGGTGTGGAAGATTAGCAACCTTAAAAATGAGGATTGTTTAAAAAAAGCATGCTGCCAATTGGAATCAACAATAAGTCTCCAAAGAAATGTCTTTATCATCCACATTTTATGAAATAACGCCTTGAGAATTATGTGTGTCTGTGTCTCTGTAAAAACAAACAACCCCCATCCCCAGAAAATAGGAACTGGAGAGGATTTAATTTTCTTAATCTTCAAAAATACTTTGTAGATTGTTGCTCCTTTTTATATGCATGTCAGGTCAATATTAAGGACCTGGTAAGATGTTCCAGTTGGGAGTAGAAATTGATGATGGCGTCTGTACATTCCTTGGAAATAAGCAAGACTGCATTAAAGAAAATACCAAAGTCTTGCTTCTCCGAATGCAGGAGAAACCAAGAACAACAGGAACAGTTTCTCAGTTTATAGGTGCAAGCTTCTTTCACCTATAAATACCCCAGCCCAGAATCTCTCTTGGCCTCTCCCAGAGTCACACTGTGCTTACGGGTTGCTGCTTGGCATTGTGCCTCAGGGTATGTCTTCACTAGCAACATTAAAGCGCTGCCGCCATAGCGCTTTAACGTGGCTGTGTAGTCGTGGCACCCACTTCCACGAGGGGAGTAGCTTGACACCCCTGAGCGAGAAAGTTGCAGTGCTGTAAAGTGACAGTGTGGACAAGGCCTCAGTCTGTTTCTTGTCTGCCCCCACTACACCCCAGCTAGTCTTATTTCTGCGCACACACACGCACACACCCACCCACCCCTGGTCAGAACAATACCCAGTGGAACCCTCCTCCCACATGTTGCTAGTTTCTGGGCAGATTCCATTAGGCCTTGTTTTAGGTGTGTCACCTTAGCTGTCTCTTACAATTATAAGTGAAGGAAGGATGCATTCACACATCAGTTTCAATAGGTTTTAACTCAACTCATAATATGGATATTCATATTCAACTTGTGTATTTTTTTTATTTTGCACTTCTGAGAATGAACTAGTTCCAACATGGTTACAAGTGGAAAAGGCTCAGGACTGTTTACATACAATTCCTTTAATACGATGTGTGTGTGTTCCCCATCTACCCTACATATATTGATGGTAGTTGGGGAAAGCAAATGGTAGCAAAGATTTCTGTCTAAATCGTCTTGAGCCTCTTACAATTCTAGCCATTCCCCATCTACACCAGTGTGCATACATATATAAATCCATACCATTCAAAAGTGAAAGTAGATGAGATACTCTTCTTTTGGAGTAACAGTGGTATTTGTTGCATGGAGGATATAGTAGAAGTGAGAGACTTAGACTTGGTCTACACTTAGCTGTCCCAGCAACGCTTTTCAGTTAGGAGTGTGACTTTTTACGCCCCTAATCGACATAGCTATGCCGGCAAAAGACCTATCGTAGATGCAGTTATACTAGCAAAAATAGTTATTTTACTGGTATAGCTTATTTTGTTGAGGGAACTGGTATAAGCTATGTTGGCAAAAGCATTTTTTTGCCTGTTTAAGCTGCATCTCCACTGAGAGTATACTGGGCAAACCCTTTCTAGTGTAGACAAGGCCTTAATATGGCTGTATTTGAAAACATTAGAAATTGTTATAATTTGCAGTACTTGATAGTTATTCTCAATTATCTATAATGAACTGAAAACTAGCAAAGTGTGAACAAATTACAAACTAATAAAGAGAGCTGGGAGAAATTTTTCACTGGAAAAAGAAAAATAGATTTGAGTCTACTGAAACATTGTCCGAATTTGTGTTGAATTTGCCAAATTGTTTCAGTTGAGGGGATGGGAGGGAAACAAAACACAAAAATATGAAAAAAATAAAACAGTTTGCTTTGATATTTTTCAGAAGGTTTTGGGCTTTTATGCAAAACTTTCAATTTACTTCAGTTTTATTTAAATAATAAAAAACCTTCAAAAATCAAAACTTTTAGCCAAAAAAAGTAAAAAAAAAAAAAAAGTGTTGACCTAAAACCAATTTCTCCCCCTGATACTTTTCAGAACCACCCACAAACCAAACAAGCAGTCATTCACTCAGCTCCACCAACTGGATCTGTCCAGGAGTGCCTTAGATCATTGGGCAAGTCTACACTACAGCCCTACATCGGCACAGCCGCACTATGCCAACGGGAGAGAGATCTCCTGTTGGCATAATTACTCCATGTCATCGAGAAGCAGAAGCTATGTCGGGGAAGAGCATCTCCTGACGACATAGCACCGGCTTGAACAAAACGAAACTTGCGCCACTTGGGGAGGGGCTTTTTCACACCCCTGAGTGACGTAAGTTATATCGACTTAGGCTGTAGTGTAGACCCGCCCATTGTAAAAGGGACATAGGAGTTAGAAGAAAGTGAAAGTTGCTTTTCCTCACCAAAATCAGACACAATAAATTCCTGTTTGCTCATAATCCTGGTAAGAAAGTGCCTTGAGACTAACTCCTATGTTTTTAGTGGAAGACAGATTTTAAATGCATGGCATAATGTTGAGAGCTGCTGCTTGCTGTGTGTTCCATTTAGGAGGGATTGAATTCCTGACATTTTTCTAATGCTGCTGATATTGAGCTAGAGCTATTGAAATAAGTTTCGTTCTCAATTCTTGTTAGAAACCATTTCCTTTTTTCTCCCCTGAAAGCAGTATAATTATACTCTATTACTGCATCTCACACAAGTAGAAATGAAAGCACTTTGTCAGACCTTTGCAATGACACATTGGAAGAGGATAAAAGCTGAAATTATAACATCACAGATGGTGCAGTACTAGCTTCAGATTGTCATCTTTGATTTGATGTCCTTGGAGTATCTTAATGTACAGTAAATGTATATGACTTTTTTTCAGCAACTTCATATACCAATAGGTGCCCATGGATTTAGGCATACACTTATATATAACACAGTATTAAACTCTTAATACCCTAGAGGCAACCAGGGTGGATTTGATTTAAATCACTAGTCAGGAAGACTCGATTTAATCATGGATTTCTACATTAAAGTGCATTCTTGTTGATTGTTATAACCTTAATACATATTCTTCGCAACTCAGAGATAGATGTAGGTTTCATTTTTAGAAGGTACACACCATACATTTTTAAAGTGATTTATATTGAAAACTTTTCAGATTAGTTTTACAGCTATATCAGAAAATGAATGATTGTTTGGTTATTTCATTTACCAAAGGTAATTGAAGCAGATATTTATGAAGTCATTGGGAGGTGAACTATCTCTAATTCAACAAGTTAATCATTAATATTTGGAGGATTTTCTTGCCATGCTGTATTAGGAGGGAGACTATCACCAGACAGACATTAAAATTGTTTTATTTAACTAAAACAACAACATTATGTATTCTGGATTTTTTTCTTCAACAGCAAACATATAATATTTTAACAAAACAAGCATATGAATTTCTGAATTTAGTTAAATATTCAAGTTTTTTAAAGTCAGGTTTGTTTTTGTTTAAATTATTTTTAACTAAAATAGTTAAATGAAATATTAAAAAAAAATTAAATCGACTATGTCAGCCAGGTCAACATGAGAAACTTAAAATATTGGCTTCTGCAGCTAACTTGCCTTTACCTTCATTTTCCTGTTTGTTCATAATCTGGAAAAGAAAAACAAGCTTTCCTGCTTTTTCAGGTCCCAAACGATTTCTCAATTTGGAATGAATTAGTCCAAAGGAAGAAAATATTCTTTCTACACCGGCAGAAGAAGCTACTGCTGTTAAAAGTGATATTATCACTTCAACAGTCTCTGAATCCAAGTGCCTAAGTGAATTCCACCAGTTCACTGGTGTGACTTTCTTTAAAACATCATCAGCAAACATATATTTCTTGAATGGTTCTTATTCCCAAACTGGGTCTCTCTTATGGCCTGCTGCCATTATAGGTTTTCACTTCTAGTGAGAGAATGCTATGGTAGATCTCAAATCAATGAAGGCTACGCTCAGAAAGACATCAAGTCTTCTGGAATATGCTAGTCAAACAGTTTCACTCTTGTTTCTACTGCCTGTCCCTCCCTTCTCACATTTATCTCCAGACTTCTTCTCCTTGTCCAGATCTATTTCACCCCAACAATCTTCTATTAATTGAACTTTTTGAAACTTTGCACTTCTAGAGAGAGGTAAGGGATTGACTCCTTGTACACAAATTTGCAGAGGGACAAAAGGGTTGAAGGCTGTTATTTCTCACCTATATATTTTATTTATTTATTTAAAAACATTTTTGCTGTCAACAAGCGTGTTATTTCTGGAGACACCAATCCACAGTTTGAGAACTGCAAAACTAAGCATACCTGATGGTATCTTCTAGACTGAGCACTGAGTCTCATTGGGTAGATAAAAGATTAACCTAAATAATCTATACCGAAGCCCCTAGGACTCCATAAAATTGGATCCCTAATCCATGAATTATTTGAACTCATGTACAAAACTTTAGTTAAACTTTACATGAATATATTCTCATACTATAGAATTAGAATTTATAATCCCTATTCCATGATGAGATATATTTGACCTATAATAGCAGCAAAGAGTCCTGTGGCACCTTATAGACTAACAGACGTATAGGAGCATGAGCTTTCGTGGGTGAATACCCACTTCTTCCTAAACATTTTTTTTTTCCTCATGCGGGTATCGTAGTTTTGAGAATGCTTGGTGAAGATTTTGTAGGTGTTGGTCTCTATCTGAGGCGTTGGAGCAGATACGGTTGTATCTCAGTGTTTGGCTGTAGACAATGGATCGTGTGGTGTGTCCGGGATGGAAGCTGGAGGCATGAAGGCAGGCATAGCGGTCAGTGGGTTTTCGGTATAGGGTGGTGGTAACGTGACCGTCACTTATTTGCACTGTGGTGTCTAGGAAGTGGACCTCCCGTGTAGATTGGTCCAGGCTGAGGTTGATGGTGGGGTGGAAGCTGTTGAAAGCATGGTGAAATTTTTCCAGAGTCTCCTTCCCATGGGTTCAGATGATGAAGATGTCATCAATGTAGTGTAGGTAGAGATGGGGCATGAGTGGACGAGAGCTGAGGAAGCGTTGTTCCAGGTCAGCCATAAAAATGTTGGCATATTGTGGGGCCATGCGGGTGCCCATAGCGGTGCCACTGGTCTGGAGGTATATATTGTCATCAAATTTGAAATAGTTGTGTGAGGATAAAGTCACAGAGCTCAGCAACCAGTTGTGCTGTGGCATCATCAGGTATACTGTTCCTGACAGCTTGTATTCCATCTGTGTGTGGGATGTTTGTGTAGAGAGCCTCTACATCCATGGTGGCTAGGATGGTGTTTTCTGGAAGGTCACCAATGCATTGTAGTTTTCTCAGGAAATCAGTGGTGTCACGGAGATAGCTGGGAGTGCTGGTGGCATAGGGTCTAAGTAGGGAGTCCACATATCCAGACAGTCCTTCAGTGAGGGTTCCAATGCCCGAGATGATGGGGCGTCCAGGATTTCCGGGTTTGTGGATCTTGGGTAGTAGATAGAATAACCCCGGTCGGGGCTCTAAGGGTATGTTGATTTGTTCCTGAGTTAGTGTAGGGAATGTCCTGAGTAGATGGAGCAGTTTCTTAGTGTATTCCTCAGTGGGATCTGAGGGAAGTGGCCTGTAGAATTTGGTATTGGAGAGTTGTCTGGCAGCCTCCTTTTGGTAGTCAGACCTGTTCATGATGACAACAGCACCTCCTTTATCAGCCTCTTTGATGATAATCTCAGGGTGGTTTCTAAGGTGGTGGATGGCATTGCGTTCTGCACGACTTAGGTTATGAGACAAGCGATGTTGTTTTTCCACAATTTCTGCCTGTGCATGTCGGCGGAAGCATTCTATGTATAGGTCCAGACTATCATTTCGACCCTCAGGAGGAGTCCATGTGAAGTTCTTCTTCTTGTGCTGTTGGTGGGAGGGTATCTGTGTATCAGTGCACTGTTCAGTGTTATCTTGAAAATATTCTTTGAGTCGGAGACGGCGAAAGTACGCTTCCAGATCGCCGCAGAACTGTATCCTGTTCGTGGGGGTGCTGGGGCAAAAAGAGAGTCCCCGAGATAGGACTGACTCGTCTGCTGGGCTGAATGTGTAGTTGGATAGATTGACGATATTGCTGGGTGGGTTAGGGATACCACTGTTGTGGCCCCATGTGGCAGGTAGGATATTAGACAGCTTACAATCCTTTTTCCTTTGTAGAGAGGTGAAGTGTGTAATGTAGATCTCCTGTCATATTTTAGAGAAGTCCGTTTGTATGGAAGTTTGGTTATTTATGAGAGTCTCCAGGTTGGAGAGCTCTTTTTTGATGTTTTTCTGTTTGCTGTATAGGATGCTGATCAGGTGGTTCCTCAGTTTCTTTGATAGTGTATGGCATAATCTCTCACTGTGGTCTGTGTAGTATGTAGATAGCAATGGATTTTTCAACTTCAGTCCATTTGGTATGATGTCCATCCATTTGCATTTGGAAAGGAAGATGATATCTGTCTGTACTTGTGCAAGTTTCTTCATGAGGTTGATGGATTTCCACTCCATACGGCTAAATGCAGTGCCTTGCATGGTGTCAAGTATCAAAGGGGTAGCCGTGTTGGTCTGGATCTGTAAAAGCAGTAAAGAGTCCTGTGGCACCTTATAGACTAACAGACGTATAGGAGCATGAGCTTTCGTGGGTGAATAAGTGGGAAGAAGTGGGTATTCACCGACGAAAGCTCATGCTCCTATACGTCTGTTAGTCTATAAGGTGCCACAGGACTCTTTACTGCTTTTACAGATCCAGACTAACACGGCTACCCCTTTGATACTTGACCTATAATGTATCTTTAGATAGGTTTTTTCCCTGAAAAAGCATTTTATCAAAAAAATCCGATTTAAATTTAAAAAATCCTTTTTTTTTTTTTTAATCATTGATTTTTATCCACCCTGGAGGCAAAACTTCTTTTGGCACGTTTAAAGAGTTGATGAAGAACAAAATAAAGGATATTGGTGATTCAAATTTGGCTCAAAATTTTAGTTTCTTTTTGGTAGAAAGATTTTACAGACCTTAAATCCCTTGGATTGTCATTACATTCTAGCTATTTACCCAGCAATGCAGAGTGAGTCTTTGGGTATGTCAGGTGTGATTGCAGTTTGAATAGATATACTTGAGCTAGCTTTAATCTAGTTATCTTGGGTCCGCAGCAGCATAGACTTCAGACTGTGCTACCATCCTGAATAAGTATCCAGGGTCCAAGGCAGGCCTGTGCAGCGCATGCTGAATCCTGTGCTGCCACAACTACACTACTGTTGTTACTCACACTAGCTAGATTAAAGCTGTTGTGGGTATGCCTACGCATGCTGCAGTCACTCCCAAGCTTGCAGTGTAGACATAGCTTGTGTGTCAGTGCAGGTTCTAATATTGGAGGTTGTTTGTTTTAAATTAAGAATGCATCCTTGTACTTTTGTGTTATTGAAATAAAGCCTTTCAGAACTTCACAGTAACTTGATTCAGCTGTTATACCCATGGGTGAATTGGGGGCGGGAGGGGTGCTGCCCTGAACACTAACTGGAGAAGCTTACTTGAGAGACAGAAGCCACTTCTCACGCCCCTCCTCAAGGAACTCTGACCCAAACTGTGTTTTGTCTGTGCACCAACCTGGCCTAGTAGTAGGGTTACCATACGTCCGTATTTCCCCGGACATGTCCGGCTTTTTAGTTGTTAATTGCCATCCGGGAGGATTTTTTAAATATATAAAAACGTCCGGAAAATACGGACGTATGATAACCCTACCCACTGCCCCCCTCCTCTTGGGGTGTCAGCTCGCTCAGCCTGCAGATTGCAACCCCCCCGTGCTGCTCCAACTCTGCGCCCCACGGCTAGGAGCGGTGGCGACTCTGCAGTCAGCTGCTGGTGCGGGGGACCCGCGGCCGCTTCTCCCTCCTCCGAGCATCCCCCGCGGCTCTGGCAGAGCCTCAGTCTCCCCCCTCCGTCCCGGCCGTGCAAGGAGCACCCCCGCCAGCGGTCTGTGCAGCGGGGCTGCCTCTGCCCCGGTGGAGCCGCTGCCCGGGGGCGGGTCCCGGCGCCGAGAAAGTTTCTCGGCGCACGGCGGCGGCTCCCGGTAGCCCGAGCTCCCTCACCCGGGAAGGGCCCGCGCTGCAGCGCCTCCCGCAGCCTGAGCTGCCGCAGCCTTGTCGGGTCTGGCTGGGAGCGGGGTGGAGGCTCCCCTGAAGGAGGTGAAGGGTGGGGGACTCTGAGGTGGGGGGGATTATGAGGGTAGGGGACTATGGGAGGGGATGGGGGGCTCTGAGGCAGGGGCTGTGGAGAGTGGGGGGCTGTGGAGGGGGTGGGCTATGGGAGTAGGTGGGGAAATGAAGGGTAGGGGTTATGGAGGGAGGTGAAGGGGAGGACTGAGGTGAAGGGGAGGACTGAGGTGGGGGTGCTGTGGAAGGCGCTATGGAAGGTGGGGGCTATGGGAGGGGGTGGGGGGCTCTGAGGCAGGGGCTGTGGAGAGTGGGGGGGCTGCGGAGGGCAGGCTGTCAGGAGAGGGGGCACTGAGGCAGGAGAAGGCTGAGGATGGGCCCTGTGGAGAGCGGGTGGCTCTGGTGTGAGGCCTGGGGGGTCCGGTGGATGGGTGGAAGGTGGCTCTGGGGTGAGGCCTGGGGGATCCAGCAGGCGGGCAGGAGGCGGCTCTGGGGTGAGGCCTGGGGGGTCCGGCAGGCGGGCAGGAGGCGGCTCTGGGGTGAGCCCTGGGGGGTCCGGCAGGCGGGCAGGAGGCGGCTCTGGGGTGAGCCCTGGGGGGTCCGGCAGGCGGGCAGGAGGCGGCTCTGGGGTGAGGCCTGGGGGTTCCGGCGGGCGGGCAGGAGGCGGCTCTGGAGTGAGGCCTGGGGGTTCCGGTGGGCAGGCAGGAGGCGACTCTGGGGTGAGGCCTGGGGGATTCTGGCGGGCGGGCAGGAGGCAGCTCTGGGATAGGGTTACCATACGTCCGGATTTTCCCGGACATGTCCGGCTTTTTGGTCCTTAAATCCCCGTCCGGGAGGAATTTCCAAAAAGCCGGACATGTCTGGGAAAATAGGGAGGCATGGTAAGGGGACCGCCTCCTCCCTGGGCTCCAACTTTCCTGGCTCCCCGCCGCTCTCCACCGCAGCGGGGGCCGAAGCAACTTCCCCAGCACAGCAGCAGCCGGGGGGTGGGAGGGAGGAGGGGGAATGCGGCGTGCTCAGGGGAGGGGGTGGGGACTTTGGGGAAGGGGCAGAGTTGAGGCGGGGAAGAGGTGGAGTTGGGGCGGGGCCAGGGCCCCGTGGAATGTCCTCTTTTTGCAGTATTGAAATATGGTAACCCTACTAGTAGCTGATTTGATTTGTTGTTGGGAGGGGCTTTGATGCTGTGGAAAATGTTATTGACTAACCATCTATACAATCTAATAATGTTTAATGCTAAACCAGTGTTGAGTTATCAGAGCAACACAAAGGTAGAGAAAATTGCATTTCTTTCTTCCCCATCACTGACACTGTTTAAACTAAATCTAATAAAGTAACCAATGTACTTGAACTGAACCCTGACATCTGTGGAGTTCAGAATTCTGCAGGGCTTGCTTAGTGCTTGGGCTACAGATTACTTTCAAACCAAATAGTATTTGTCTTCAATAATTATGGAAGTGGGGGAAAAGATGTGTGAACTTTTCTGGACTGATTCTGTTCAGCTTTCTGAAGGGTATCCACCTGGCCATGCTTCAGAAGAAGATTCTCTGCAACATCAAGTAATAGATAATCAGATTTGCTCTGATGCAGAGAGACGCATCTTTGTTTTGAAAAGTCTGAGGTTTCCTTCCCATCGCTGCTCTTCGAGAAGGATTATTAAAAATAAAAAGTTGCTCCTCCACTATGAATATGAAAAGTCATCCGTTCAGTTCCATTTGCCAGCAAAGCACAAGATTCTCTAATTTGTGAAGTTGAGACTCATAAGCAGGGAGTATAGAACAAATGTGAGTGATTCCTTGTATGAACAAACTACAGCTGTGACTGAAATTCACTTCGGGTTAGTCCATTTGTCATAAACCATTAGTAGTGGTAGCTAGACTTAGGACTAAAGGAGGAACAAATAGTAATATCACACAGTGTTTGTCACCTATCTCATTGTGAGCTAAAAGACCGAACGTAGTGGGAAACGGCAGCAGTGGAAGGTCGAAATATTATGCTGAAAATCTATTAAATTAAGGAAGAAGATGGATCAAGCCCTGAAATATGTCGGCATGATGCTAATTGCTAAATATTTTCCATGCATAGGTCTTTGGGTGATATTTTTCTTTTTCTGTCAGTATTGCAGCAGTGCAGATAATAAGCTTTTCAGGGATGTAATGGAATACTTTGGGGAAATGACTAAAATAGCTCCCCAAACTGCAAAAGAAATGCTGTGCCTTGAGAGACTGGAAAATGAACATTTGTTCTCTTAAAAATTAGAGTAATTTTTTATGAACAGTGCTTGGGAAGGGTGCAGGGTTGGCAGCTTTGGAGAATGAAATCCTCTCTTTACCTACAGAACAGGGAAGTGACAGAGCAAGCTCCCCTAACAGTACAACCAATGTGCTTCAAGCCTGACGTGTAGAGATGTTTGTGGGATGAGGAGGGGGCACAAAGTAGCTAACATGTTTACCTAACATCACCTCTCAGTTTGCTTGTTTATGTGTTGCTTGTCTCTTTTCCGTCCAGTCCATTTTATATTGTACATGCTTTTTAGGGCAAAGACAGTCTACAGGATGTGTTATGTGTAGCTCCACACAAGAGGATCAGGATGTGTTATGTGTAGCTCTACAGGATGTGTTATGTGTAGCTCCACACAAGAGGATCAGGATCCCATTGCATTAGGCACTGCAATGGGATCCTGATCCTCTTGTGTGGAGCTACACATAACACAGGATGAAATGGTCATAAAATGGTGAAACATGGTTATTCCAGGTATTTGCAAAACATGCTGACATTGAACACAGGAGAGTGATCTGGTCACTGGCTACTCAATAAGGGTTAAGTTCTCCATTCCCTACTAAAATAATGAAACAGATATTGAGAGAAGAGAACTGTATAACACCTGAAAGATAACAGAACCATGAAAGAGACCAGTTCGGGTGTATATATATATATATATATATATATATATAATAGATTTTGTCTGATAAATTTAGTAGTAGTAGTATTTGTCATCGGTATTACAATAGGGCCTGGAGCTCAGTTGGAGTCCCATTGTGCTAGATGCTGTACAGGCATACTCAGTTGCTTGCTTCTCCTCTCCCCCATAGAAATAGAAAATTAGTGGGTGAAGGGAAAGTGGTAGATCTTGGGATTTTAGCAGGCTTTTTAATATAGCAAAATCCTATTCTCAATGAGAGGTGATGCCTGGAAAGCAGTAATGCTGAAAGGCTTAGTGATGAGAAAATTTAGCCATGAAGGTACAATGTGATAGGGTGGCAGAAAAGACTGATGTGATTCTTGGGTTTTGTGAGCAAAGGCATTGCTTCGAGGGACAAGGAAGTAATAGTCCCCCTCTGCTGTGGTAGTACCAGAAATATTGCATTTGGTTCTAGGAACCTTATTGCCGTAAATATATTGATAAGGGAGTTCAGAGAAGAACAGTACAGATGGTTAGAGGCTGGAGGTATTAATTTATTAGGAAAGATTTAATTCTTACTCTTTACTTAGCCAAGCTATGAATGTTTAAGGGGGAGCATAAATTACTGATATTTGAAAAGTGTAAACACCTGGGATGGAGAGGGACTATTAAAGGGCATATTCTCAGGAATAATGGGATGAAATTAAGAGGTTGGAAAGTTCAGACTGATTATCATGGGGCTGAGTGGGTTTCTAAGATGTAATGAACTGTGAAATAGTCCCTTGAAGGAAGGGAGGGGATCCCTATCCATGTTTATCACATTGTAAAACTAAACTGGACAAAACACTAGTAAATATATAATAGGGAAAAGTCCTGCACTGGCAGGGACATGGAGTAGATATGTTATGTAATCCATTTACCATTCTGTGATTGACAGCAGTCTAGGTGACTCAGGACTGGTATTCGGGTCAAGCAACACAAACAGCTGCCAGGGGCCTCATACTTTTTACAATCGTGTGCTGACTCAGCAAACACACAGGCCTTCTCTGTCTCCTCCTTCCTATTCTTCTATCGTCAAATTAGAGGGAGAGGAGATTCTCCACACAACTTCCCTTCCCTTTTCTTCTGTCGATTGGACTGCAGCTAGAGGAGAAAAGTCATCTCCAGATCTCTCCTCTAGCAATGAGTGATCATTACATTTCTCCTTCCCCTTCAGCACCCTGGGACCCTACAAATCATATTACTGGCCCAGAGGTTACTTCTTATTACCAATGTAATCAGCAGGCATGATGGAATCATGTATGTTAAAGGGCCATGCCTGGCTGGGAGGCATCTACAGGCAGAGTTGGGATGCCTACAATTGGTATAAATGTTGTTCTCTAGCTGTTACTTCCATTCCCTTGTAGACATTTTCTGTACCTAGCAAAGGGGTTTCAGATTATATATAAAGATAAATAGTTTAATCAAATTAAACTATTCAGTGGATCTCTGCATTTGATCCTTTCACTCTTAATTTCATACAAAACAGAATCCAAGTGCTACAGAGAAATTTAAGCATCAAAGTTCATTAAACCCACACATTATATTGACAGGTTTCAGAGTGGTAGCCGTGTTAGTCTGTATCAGCAAAAACAACGAGGAGTACTTGTGGCACCTTAGAGACTAACAAATGGTGCCACAAGGACACATTATATTGTTAACCCTTTTTTGACTTGAGTGGTTTTTGGGGTCTAATCAGTTGCTTCCATCAGGAGAAATTGATAATGGAATCATTTTTGATGCAATCCTGTTTATTTACAAAGAATGTACAAAATCTTTTTTCCCTGGACACAAGAAGCATCAAACAGGAGACTTGTTTCTTTGCTCTCAGTTCCAAGCCTCTGTCAGCTAGTACACTGCCCCAAAGCACTCTCTTAGGCCACAGCTATGCTACAGAGCCTATGTAGGCAGGCTGTGCTGGCATAGCTCCCTATTGTAGATGCAGCCTATGTCCATCGGAGGAGTAGTTCTACTTAAATAGTCCCTGAATGACATTAGCTATGCTGACCGAAGCATTCTGCTGTCATTCTACACCTGGGATTTGTTGGCATAGCTGTGTCAGCTAGGGGGAGTGACTTTTTTCACAGTCCTAGCTGACCTAGTTATGCCAGCAAAACTTTGTAGTGTAGACTAAGCCTTAGCCTTTTTCTCAGGGTCATCGTACGAGGGTTTGTGCAGCTGTCTGGGGATTCTTTGCTCCTTCTCTGTAATCTGCTGTGCATGTGTTGGCTGCTTCTCTTACACACAGACATGCACAGCTCCACCAATCCATGTCCCAGCCTCTTTGTGGTATATCAGTCTCCAGGGAAAGAGACTAGATTCTAAATGCTAGATTCAAAATATGTTATGTACTAGAATAAGATGCTGTTTTAATACAATACTTGTGAATCCAGCTATTGAGAACATCATATTGGAAAGAATTAAAATGTAAGTTCTAATACAGTTTAATTTTTAGGAGCTTCAGAAACTGAAGTGTGTGTTATAGCTACCATGCGGGGTAAGGTTGTCACAGCACAGTTGAACTGCAAAGAACACAAGGCCAGGGATGCTGTGCAAATGTCTTAGAGCTCCCCATATGGCTACTCTGATTCCAGTTTTGCTCTATGTAGGCCATAGGGGGCTGAAAATGCAGTCCAGGGTTGGTGTCATTAGGGGTGGCAATATCCCCTTTTCTCTCTTCCACTGCTGGTGTAAAAGAGCCCTTGTGGCAGCTTCACGCCCCTCAGGGCTCACCCTGACATTAGGTAGTGCTCCTTCAGGTGGTTATTATCCCTGCAACATGGTACAAAGAGGCTGCACCACCATGGAGGTCATCAGAATCCAGTCATTGTATAAAGGACTTCCTACGCCTTTGCCAATTCAATTGTTCAGTTAGTTCTTACTCCATCCCAAACCCAAGGAGGCTGTATAAAAACAGGTTTTGATGTAATATTAATGTTTCCAATGGAGCTGACTCATGTAAAGTGTACGCTTTTAAAATGTGACATTTAATGCGGTTTGTGAAGTAAGGACTTAAAATCCACTGATTTACTTATTGCAATATAAATCTAGACTTTTTGAACTTTTAGTCATATAAAATGTGTGTGATCATATACTGCAGTCTAGTTACATGGTAACACATCCTTTACTTCCTCTAAACTGGTAAATGCTGATGGTAGCTGATCTTTATTGTAAGTGGCAAATGTCACATATTTTAAGTTCGTTTCAGAGTGACGCTATCAAACACCCCCCTCTGACAACGATAAAGGAATAAATATATAAATGCCATGCAGCTTCGGGGCTTAAACATTCCCCTACAGAAATTGCAGCACCCTTAGCGTTTTGTGTCACTTCACATAAAAGCATAACTAGAATGTCTGTTTCTCATTTGTATGTGTGGGCATTTACAAATTGCAAAAGCTATCATCGGATGGTGGCTATTAGTAGAATCTTGGCTTCCCCCCCACCCACCCCCAAAATAGGAATAGGAAACAGATGAATGAAAAGATATTTTAAAAAAAGGTTCCAAAAATGTATGGCACTTTGCCTGATGACAGTATAGCACCAAAACCCTGTGCAAGCCACATTCTCTCGGAGACCGCAACTTGGCATATGAAAGCTTTCAAATGAGACTGTGTTGTGCTCACAGTGTAAGCCATAAATAGAAACTCCGCTGCTTTGGTCAGTCATTTCCTACTTGTGGTCTCCTTAATGGGTGGAGACTTCATGGAGCAGAGAACATAATGGAAGGAGAGCTATCTTAATCCTCAGCTGCAGTTTAAACATAGGGAACAGTATGAAAGGACTTTCCTCAGTGCTTTTTAAGAGGAAAAAATGGGAATAAGACATGAAATGGTCTCAGTTTCTGATCCAAATGTGTGAGAAACTTTAAATGTTATGAAGGAAAATGGTTGTTTGTTTATTATTTAAATGTGTATTGTTGTAGTAGTATATTGTCCTTTCTCTTTTCCTGCAAAGCGACAGAGGGAGGGACCCCTGGCCTGGCCTCCAGAGGCGGAGAGAGAGAGTGCTGCCAGTGTTGCTGGGGCTGTTTAACAGCTGGGGGCTTTTCCCTTCATATTGCTATGGTCCTAGCTAACTCCTGTGTGCATCCCTCACTTTCATTTTCTGTATGGTTCTGGGCTAAAATTGTAAAGAAAAGGAAAAGAGAGGCCTCAGCATGGGTGGTGGGTATCATAGGCTGGGAGAGGCTGAGCCTCCCCAAACGGCCAGGTGTGGCCTTCCCATGCTCCACCCCCAGCCCCCCTCCTGCTTCTCGCTCTGCAAGTCTGCGTGGCCCCAGCTCAGGCTGAGGCCACACCTCCTGGCGTTCCAGGGCTGAGGCGAGGGGAGGAGAGCATTGGGGCTGCCCTGCCCGTCCTCCCAGTGCTCCAGGGCTGGGGGTGCTCTGGAGCAGGAGACACTAGCCTGGGGCAGGGACCCATGGCCGTGGTGGAGGGCCCTGGGTTCCGGCGGGAGGGGGGAGATGAAAGGAGAAGGGCCTCGGTCAGAAGGGGAGGGGCTGGGAGCTAGCCTCCCGAGCCAGTGGTTTACGTGCTGCCCATGGGCCTCAGGGAGCTATACGCATCCATTTTCCTTCTGCTCTGCTGCTGCAGAGTGTTTCTGATGTGAGTGGAGCAGATTTGGAGTAAAGCGGTAGAGAAGGCATCAGAAACCCTGAACTTTCTGCAATGAAGAAAACCTTCAAAACTGTTGTTTTCCTTCTTTAGGCACTCTGAGAAAAGCTTCCAGGCCATTGAAAACTGTCTGTTTTCTTTTCTCAGTGAAGTGACATGCCAGATAAATGGAAGCGTATGGCACATTAGAACATTTAAAATTCTGCATCTAGTTTACTGGCTTTTCTTCCTGTCATTAACTTATGTTGTTGCTTATTTGTTACTACACTGACTAACTGTGGTGGGTTGCAGCCAGGGCAGTGTTGTGATACATGCTAGGTCTTCGTTTTTACACAGCTGGTCAGTGTGCTGATGAGAGATCAAGTAACTAAAAAACCCAAACAAACTATCATTAGAATATCCGTGTCCTTTTGGCAGCCGCTGAAGATTCTCTCGGTGATGTTTTATAGCAGCTGAGGATACAATCAAAATGGTGCTATGCCAGTGTGTACCAGCTCAGATGTGTACAATTTGAGTTTAAATAATAAATGTAATTTATAGGACAAAATTTACTCCCCCCTCTTCTCTCTCCCTCCCCCCCCCCCCCCAAAAAAAAAACCTATATGGTTCAATACTTTTCAGAGATAGGATAACAGTGTAGGAAAAGAGATGACCCAGATACAGGGAAGGGAATTTCAGAACATCTTGCACGTTGGAGAAAAAACTACTCTTCACCACTAACAAAATACGAGCCTCTAAGTTCAGCTGGTCAAAAACGAGCCCCCAGGCTGTGAACTCTTAGGTTGCTTGTGGGCCAAACCAAACTGCAGCTAGGATTACCACTGCATAACAGAGACACTGCAATAGAAAACTGTTTACATTTAATAGGAAAGCAATCAAGGAATAAAAAACAGTCAAAGAGCTGGCCTGGTAGTGATATATGAGGGATTCAAGTTCGGGACTCAAGGTCTCTCCCTGACCAGCAAGTACTGGAAGTACCATGTGGGCGGAGCACATTCAGAAGCTTGAGAGAGGCAATCCATTGTGTTTCTCTTGACTGACCCTCACTTGCTAGCATAAGAGTCATATTGGCCTGGAAGGAGTTGCATCTAGTCCAATCTGGCAAAGACTTACTTAAAGCTGAGCATCTGCATAAGTCTTTACAGGAGTGGGACTCTATTTAGCTATGAAGATGGGATGGCCTGTATGGGGCATAAGAGGATGAGCTGGAGGGACTTGCATGATCATAGAAGTTTAGGACTGGAAAGGACCTCAATAGGTCACCTAGTAGTCCAGTCCCCTGAACTCAAGGCAGGACTAGGTATTTTATTTCAGTTTAAGGAAAACAAAGAAGAAAGAACAAATATGAAGTTTCCATGAGAGAATGGACACCGTGGCTCACTCTGTTACAGTCTGCATCAGTCCAGGTACTAACTGCCTCACAGTTGCCTCTGCAGCAGCAGTCAGGGAGGCCATTCTACTTTATCACACTCCTCCTCCCTATACAACCCCAAAAAAGAAAAATGTAGGTAAAAAACCCCTCCTTCCCTGCAAGGAGTTTAGGAAATCCTACTGGAAGGGTGAGAGGATAGAGGAAATAACACAAGTAGCACCTCGCAATAGGAGTGGTGGGAACTGGATGACTTTCAATTTGCCCTAGGTTTTGTTCACTGGCTGTATGTTGGTTATTCATTTCAGTTCCTCCCTTTTGAACTTTCACTAGGCTAAATGTAAAACTCGATGGCTAACAATACATCTTTTTATATCTTATCAGTGAGACAGTGTTCTGACATTGCCTGCTTTTACTAGTAGTACTGATTTGCTGAGTCCCCTGAAGACAGTAAATGGGTTAATTTCTTACAAATCTTTGACTCTTGCATTTATTTCAGTATGCTCTGCTGTTACTTTTATGACATTAATCACAGAACAGAGATGAGCAAGGACTTTGCCTTCAGCTGAATTCCTTTTGTTGAATGATGCTAGAGAGCTATTGCTGATTACTTGGAAATTGCCCATCTCTGCAGCCAGTAGACTTTCAAAACAGCAGAAAAAGGAATTCAGCTGCTCATCGGTTGGGTTGACAAAGGCTGATGTCTAGCTGAGATGTGATTTTTTTTTTTTTTAAAGAACTATGCAATCATATATATATAATATAATGGAGAACAGTAATATGGAGTAGCAGGAGGAATATTTCTCCTTTTCCCTCAATCCACTCTGTAAGTGAGCTGTTCTCTTTAAAAACACACAAATGAAAACAAAAAAGCAAATCAAACAAAAAAATCTCATTTAAAACTTATTCTTCTCTTTTTAGTTTACATTTGACTGTCAGCAGAGTCTTAAAATTTGATGTATGAAAGATACTGCATAGAAACATACCTATTAATCCATTTAAATTCAAACTTGGAAAATCACAAGGTTGGAAGGAACCTGATTGAGCTGCCCAGGTATTAGTCTTCATCCTCTCTGAATTTATTCATGTCCAGTCTATGGATTTAAAGACAGATTAACTGGTAGATCACAAAAAGTAATTATAAATGGAGAATTGCATCCAGCTGGGGGTATTTCTAGTAAGGTCCTGCAGAGATCTGTTCTTGGCCCAATGTGATTCAATATTTTCATCAATGATCTTGAAGAAAATATAAAATGATTACCAGTAAAATTTGCCAAAGCCTCAAAATTAGTAGAGTGGTAAGTAATGATTAGGCAGGTCAGTTATACAGACTGAGCTAGATCACTTGATACTGCTGCTAATAATAATATCCAGCTCTGATCTGTTTTTCATCAGTAAATCTCAAAGTTCTTTGCAAAGGAGGTTTTTAGCATTGGCTCCATTTTACATGGATGGGAAAACTGAGGCACAAAGAGATGACCTGCCCAGAGTCACCCAGCGGGCTAGTAGCAGAGCTGGGAATAGAACCCACGTCTTCTGCGTGCCAGTCCAGTACTCTGTCAAGATGGGCTTGCTTTAGAAAAATGCATTTTAATACAGCCAAATGCAAGGTCATATGGATAGGAGCGAAAAATGTAGGTCACACTTGCAGTCAGTCCCTACCTTGTATCTTGGAATGCAGTGACACTGAAAAGGGTTTACAGGTCAGGGTAGATTATCAATTGAACGTGAACTCCCAGTGTGATGCTGTAAACAGAAGGGGGAATGCAAACCTTGGATATCCAATCGGGGAAAAATCACATAGGGAATATCAAGTAGGAATAGTACGTCTGTATAGGCACTAGTCAGACTGTGGCTATCCTACACTTGCAGAGTTTTTGCGCTGTCAGTTTCACCGGTGATAGGGAACCGGTAAAAGAAAAGTGCTGGTTTGTGTTCTCACTTACTTCCACAGGAGTCAGATCGTGTTTACATTTGCAGCACTTCCATCCCTGATGAGAGCAGCACACTGAGGGCAGCTATCCCACAGTGCAGCTCTCTTCATTTTGAGGATAGGACTGTTGGGAAGTGGGGGGTGATCACGGGCATCCTGGGTCCCCGCACAGCCTCCTCTCCCCAAACACTGATCAGCTCTAGTAGCTCAGCATTGCTTTAAGCAGGGGATCATTTGCTCCATGGAGCAGCCATTGTCACCTGGCCAGATAAGTGAGCATTTGCCAAGAATACAGGAAGGGGCGTTTCAAAGTTCCTGGGGCTTTACAGGGGGAGGGGTGGATGTCTGTTTGCCTGGAGTCAGAGCAGCAGAGCTGCTGGCCAGAGTGGTCACCTAGGCCCTGTGGGATATCCTCCAGAGGCTAAAAGCTGTGTAAACAGGAAGAATGTGTCTTCACTTGGAAATCACTGCAAAAGTATCACCGGTAAAAACTGTATGCCTCTCATGGCGGTGGTTTTCTGTTTGCCGTGAAACTTCTGAGTTTCACCACTAAAAGTCTTTGGCAAGCATAGACGCTCCCATGGCTTTTGCGCCAAAAAAAGGGACTTTTTGTGCTTTAAATGGCAAGTGTAGATATGCCCTGTTACTCGAATAGTTTGTCACGTTCTACTGTGTTTACATTTAGAAAAGAATGCTAAAAAAATGGAAAGGGTTCAGAAAAGAACTACAAGAATGAAACAAGGTCTGGAAAACCTGCCCTTTAGTGATAAACATAAGATGTTCGATCTACTTAACTTTTTCTTGGATAAACTAAGAGGTGACTTGATCATGCTTTTTAAGTCCCTACATGGGGAAGAGATTTCTGGTAGTAAATGGCTCTTTAATCTAGCAGACAAAGGCATAATGAGATATAATGAGATCCAGTGGTTGCAAGCTGAAGCTAGATAAAATCAGACTAGAAATAAGAAGATGCGCATTTTTAAGTGACAATGTAACAATTAGTGCCGTTTACATAGGGATGTGGTAGATTCTCCAACTTGAAGTCTTTAAATCAAGACTGGTTGTCTTTCTAAAAAGATGTTTTAGCTCAAACTGAGGTTATGGACTTAATGGAGAAATTACTGGGTGAGGTTCTTTGGCCTGTGCAATGCAGGAGGTCAATCTAGATCAGCGGTTCTCAAACTGTGGGTCGCAACCCCAAAGTGGGTCACGACCCCATTTTAATGGGGTTGCCAGGGCTGGTGTTAGACTTGCTGACTGAAGCTGAAGCCCGAGATGCACCCCCACCCCCCAGCCTGGGGCTGAAGCTCTTGGGCTTCAACTTTGCCCCCCGCCTACCTGAGGTGGTGGGGCTTGGCTGGGCTCAGGCTTCGATTTCCCCCCCCCCCCTCCTGGGGTCATGTAGTAATTTTTGTTGTCAAAAAGGGGTTGCGGTGCAATGAAGTTTGAGAACCCCTGATCTAGATGATCACAATGGTCCCTTCTGGTCTTAAAATCTAATCTATTTCTGAAGTGATTTGTTGATCTGTATCTTGTAATGCACTGATGTAAGACAGTGAAAAACTGAACTGACAGATTAGTAAATAAGCTTTAAGGTGGCAGAGTAAATATTGTGATAAATAGCTGACTAGGTCTCATTCATGTGTACAACTCGAACAATTGTATATTCCACTCTTCTATCTATCCTACCTTTCACATTTAGTCTATGTCTCAATGGAAGTTGCCTATCGCTGTGGTATATAAAAGAATTCTCTGTCAAAACATTTTTAGGGGTGAATAAAGTAAGAGAATTTAACTAGCAGTTTTATTTTACATGATAATTAGCACTGACAAAACTTCCATGGGGAAATCAGATATGTTAAACCCTGTTGAAAATATCATATTGTTTACTGGTATATAAAGCCTCACCCCAGAAATATTGGTCCCAATGTATACCTCTGGAAATGTGCCATGTATTGATCATGCTTGCTTTCTAGCGCTAATTAGCGGGGAACTGTTCTGCGGATGAGCTGAAATTTAATGTAGGCAATCCTTTGTTTTTGTTAAGGGATGGCGGAAATGGAAAAAAACAACCCTTCCAACAACTCTTTTGTGACAGACAACAAAACAGTCTATGCTTTCCTGAGTTTCGGCTCCGGTACCTCCAAGCAATCTTGTTCTAAAGCAGTTCAAGTATGGTGGTGCTCTTGGCTGTAAACATATAAACAAAAATAATATATTGTGACAGTTCTTTTACCGTTCCTCTTGTGAAGTAAAATGGGGAAATAAACATGTCTACTGTAGAGGTAGGCATTTCATCACTACACTAATTTAAAAAAAAATCTACTTATTCTTTTCATGACTTCTGTATTTTTGCTTATCTTCTGATCAAACCACTGTATTTTGAACACAATTTTTCTCACCACAGACACTAGTTTACATTTTTTTATTTTGTATAGATATTGTTTTCAAGCAGTCTCTGTTCCATGCTGACATCACTAAAATTTTTTGCAACATTGTTCACATGAATTGTAATTTAAATTTACCCAGATTTCTTGCGATCACCTTTTGGAAATAACTGAATGTTATTAAGTCCTAGCTTAATTGGCCTACATTTGACTCCATGTGGGTGGATCCCTTCATTTACCCCAAGTCAATTACAGGCTTGGGGCCTAAGTGTGTGGTGCAGCTCAATTGTTTACCTAAATTGCCTCTCACCATGCTGGAAAACTTACTTCTGAGAAGGTCCAACCATACTATGGTTGTATGCAGTGTTCTTGTATCCATGTTGGTCCCTGAAGAGCCCTGGGTAAGCTCAAAACTTGTCTCTCTCACCAACAGAAGTTTGTGCAATAAAAGATATGACCTCACCCCCAATTTGTCTCACCTGCTATGGTTGGCAGAACCCAAGTATGACATCTTCCTTCACCCACCTCCCTGTCATCCCTCAGCCCCTCCCAAAAAAACCAAACACCAACATGTGAATAAACCTTTGTATGACATAGGAGTTCTCAGTCTGCATCTTTTCTAACTGGAGTCAGGTCAGATTGGGAAAGATTTTCCATAAGGTTGCAGGATAACAAAAAGGCGATTATTTTACTCTGAATTGTTTCTAAGATGGAGAAGTAATGTTATCTGCAGGGAGCATTTTATAAGCCCAGATTTCATATTTGTATGAAAAACTGATATACAGTATTGACACTGAGAAACCTATGTTCTACATCCATAATAACATCTTTGTTCTTAAGTTGGATTGTTCTAATGAAAAATGTTCAAAAAATAATAGGTGAAAGAGTGTTCCAGAATGGAGACTGCAATAGTCTTAAATCCCAGTATTTAGGCAACGCGGCATGGCTATAACCTGACCCAGAATCTGAAACTGTAGTGCCAGTAACACTGCAGCGTTCACTTTGATTTTAACTTGACTGTAGCCCGTATTTGAGAGGGCAGAATCTTTTTTCTGTATTATGGAAAGTGTGTGTGTGTACACGCATATTTGAGAGGAAAGAAGAGAGTGACCGATGTGGAAGCTTGTCACTTGTGCATACTCTGCACTGTCTCTACACTGATTAGAGTTTAAGGTCACCGTTCTTCTGATATTCAAAAATCTCAATGTGATTGGCCCTAGATACCTGAGAGATCACCTCTCCTTCAGTGACCACGGTCTCTCCCAACAACTATCTTCTGTCACAATGAAACTATCAACCAATAGGGAAGGCTTGTGAGCAGTGGAGACAGCTTTCATAGGGAGTGGTCCTAAACCAGGGGTCGGCAACCTATAGCACGTGTGCCAAAGGTGGCACGTGAGCCGATTTTTGATGGCACGCGGTGGCGGGCTGAGCCGCTCAGCCCACCGCCACTCTGGGGTTTCCGCCGCCGGCTTGTGCTAGCTGGGGTCCCACCGCCGGTCCCACTCAGCGCCCGCTGCTGGCCTGGGTGAAGGAATAATAAGGTGGGTGCATAACTGGCTGGATAACCGTACTCAGAGAGTTGTTATTAATGGTTCCCAATCCTGCTGGAAAGGCATAACAAGTGGGGTTCCGCAGGGGTCTGTTTTGGGACCGGCTCTGTTCAATATCTTCATTAACAACTTAGATATTGGCATAGAAAGTACGCTTATTAAGTTTGCGGATGATACCAAACTGGGAGGGATTGCAACTGCTTTGGAGGACAGGGTCATAATTCAAAATGATCTGGACAAATTGGAGAAATGGTCTGAGGTAAACAGGATGAAGTTTAACAAAGACAAATGCAAAGTGCTCCACTTAGGAAGGAAAAATCAGTTTCACACATACAGAATGGGAAGGGACTGTCTAGGAAGGAGTACGGCAGAAAGGGATCTAGGAGTTATAGTGGACCACAAGCTAAATATGAGTCAACAGTGTGATGCTGTTGCAAAAAAAGCAAACGTGATTCTGGGATGTATTAACAGGTATGTTGTGAGCAAGACACGAGAAGTCATTCTTCCGCTCTACTCTGCTCTGGTTAGGCCTCAGCTGGAGTATTGTGTCCAGTTCTGGGCACCGCATTCAAGAAAGATGTGGAGAAATTGGAGAGGGTCCAGAGAAGAGCAACAAGAATGATTAAAGGTCTTGAGAACATGACCTATGAAGGAAGGCTGAAAGAATTGGGTTTGTTTAGTTTGGAAAAGAGAAGACTGAGAGGGGACATGATAGCAGTTTTCAGGTATCTAAAAGGGTGTCATAAGGAGGAGGGAGAAAACTTGTTCACCTTAGCCTCTAAGGATAGAACAAGAAGCAATGGGCTTAAACTGCAGCAAGGGAGGATTAGGTTGGACATTAGGAAAAAGTTCCTAACTGTCAGGGTGGTTAAACACTGGAATAAATTGCCTAGGGAGGTTGTGGAATCTCCATCTCTGGAGATATTTAAGAGTAGGTTAGATAAATGTCTATCAGGGATGGTCTAGACAGTATTTGGTCCTGCCATGTGGGCAGGGGACTGGACTCGATGACCTCTCGAGGTCCCTTCCAGTCCTAGAATCTATGAATCTATGAAACCCCAGGCTGGCAGCGGGCTGAGACCCCGGCTGGCAGGAGCCAGCGGCCGGAACCCCAGAGCGGCGGCGGGCTGAGCCGCTCAGTTGCTGCTCTGGGGTTCCAGCTGCTGGCCCCTTGCCAGCCGGGGTCCCCGCCGCAGCCCCACTCACCTTGCTTCCGGTTGGAGTTCCAGTACAGGCCCCCTGCCAGACAGGGTCCAGGCCTCCAGCCCTCCTCAGCCCTATCAGCCGCCAGCTCCACTCACCTCAGCTGCCGATCTGGGGTTCCAGCCGCTGACCTCCTGCCAGCCGGTTAACAACTGATCACTCAGAAGCCTGTATCCAAATACGTGCCAGACATTGGAAAACTCAGCAAGGAAAAGCAAGGGCAAGGAAAGGATCACATTAAACTGATAAGATCTGCATTTTAATTTAATTTTAAATAAAGATTCTGAAACGTTTTGAAAACCTTGTTTACTTTACATATAACAGTAGTTTGGTTATATAATATTATAGACTTATAGAGAGACCTTCTAAAAAACGTTAAAATGTATTACTGGCATGCAAAGCCTTAAATTAGATTGTATAAACGAAGACTCGGCACACCACTTCTGAAAGGTTGCCGACCCCTGGCCTAAACTATAGAACTCACACCATGAAGAGAGAAAAATGAGCATAGCTCTCACTTCATTCAGCACTAAATGCCAATATTTCTTTTATATGTTCTACACACTCAGATGCCCACTAGCTGCTGGAGGGGATAGCGAGAGAGATGATGTCTGTTGTGAATTTGAGGGGAGAATGATTCCTAAGAAAAATTTTGTATTAAAATGTGGTCTATACAATGTTTTTTATTTTTTTTTAAACTTGTGGTTTGAACTGAATACACTTTAGTGCATAGCCTGCTTTTGTTTTTAATGTTTCGCACAGCATTGTGCACACTGCCAGGTAAAAACATATTTATTTTATTTCACTCAATCACTGTAACTGGCAATTTTGGGTTAAAAGGGACTATAGTGGGAGTGGCTAGTCAGACTGAGATCTTTCCCTCAGTATCACACTGGTGTACACATTCTAATAAAAGGAATCTGGATTATTAAATATTTGAGCTTTTATTAATTATCCATGGCAACGAGGGGTTGTTAGCTGTGTAATTAAACAGCTTTTAATCCTTTTAGCAAAAGCCCAACCTTGTTGTGGTTATATCCCGATAGGAGATGATGGCAGTGATGAGCTGTTATTTCTCCCTAATAAGTGGAAAAGATTGTATAGAAAATGGAAAAGGTTATCTTGACTTCTGCAGTGCCTACACATGGAATCTTAATGTTACAGCTCATTTACTTCTCGGAGGATAACCGTGCTTGAAAATAGTTTTCCTGTGTTTTGGAAATGTGTGTTTAAATTGTGCTCATTACTTCTAATTACAGGGCATGTTGTAATTTTGAAGTGTGTGTCTGTATGTATATTTAAAAGGACACTGTCAGTTTCAATTGCTTTCTTTTAAAGACGTTATCTGTGTAAAACTTGCTTCCCAATACTTTTGTTTTGCATTTTGCTCAGCCTGGGCTGTAAGTTTACATTTGTCAGTTTTATCTCACTTCTAGTCAGAGTCAGACTCTGGTACTCAGACACAATGTTCACTGGTTTGAGTTTCCAATGCTACAAGTATGTTAAAATTTCTCCCCACACCTAAAAAAATCTTATTAATATGAAATAGAAAAAATATTTTGTAAGACACCCTTTTCTTTCAAATAATTTTTAAAGAAAATGCAACCTCAGATTTTCATCTAAGTTCCTTTAAATATTTGCATATGATAATCTATTTTACATTTCAGTCTCAAATGTTTTTCAAACGTAGGATTTTAAATTGATCTCACTGCAAATTCTGTCTTTGGTCTGCAGCCTTCTTGGGTTTATCTGTAGATTTAAGCTTTGGCCTCTTCTATGCAATGTGTGGAAAAGAGTTTTTTTTTTTCTTCTCAATATAACAAGTTTAATCTGCATGCAGATGCCCAGTTAACTAATGAAGGTAGTAAGACGGAACAAAGCTCTATGGTAATAATTTTTCAAGTGTCTATTTTTATAATGTGACAGGCTTTTAAAGAATTGAGCTGCTGGTTGAGTTTTGCATTTTGCTCAGCCTGGGCTGTAAGTTTACGTTTGCCAGTTTTATCTCACTGCTGATTTATGGGCCTCTCTAGTACAAAGCTGCTGAGAGAAAGAGTTTTGGATGTGTTTTTCAAGGCATCATTCATATTCAGCCAGCATCATTATCTTATTTTCCCTTATAACCTTCCTATATCAAGATGTTTTTACAGTGGATTGAGTGCTTGTGAATAGAGCGACAAATCCAGAGATGTAATATGGCACACTCTCTGTAATGGAAGTTAGTGAGCAGAGTAACTAGTGGAAACAGCACCCGGAAAAGCACTTGTGGGGGTGGGCGGAAGCTGGGAGGTAAGTTGTATATGAGCAGTTCAGTAAAGCAGTCATTTGACTAGCCTTTGTCTAAACTTGGTATATTGTATAACATCTAGAGATAATGCACTCCTAGCTCCATGAATGGTCCTAGCTGTGAGCTGGAGGGATTGTTTCTGATGGTGAGAGGGTAGTTGATGTTTTATGCTTATCCCATCTTCTGGGTTTAGATACCAAGGTAACAAGCGCTTGATAAATAACTACCGGTAAGTCTGATTCTTTGCTGAGATTGCCAGCTCTGATTGTGGTTTTAATGAGATGGACTCCTGCATACTATGAACTAGATTCAGAAATTTGTGTGAGAGGTTTTTTTCTTATTATAGGAGCCTTAAAATGAAGGAAGCAGCTTAGCTTTTATTTTACCACGAGAGCTTTGTTTCAATGCACTAGTTATTACAAACTGTCCCTAATCCTAGTGTATGTGGGCAGATAGCTAACAAATGAGCTGGTTTCCCATGTGGCTGATGCAGAGCATTGCATGTCTAGTTATGTATAAATATGATTTAAAGGGAAGCACCACATCCCCTAACAAAGGGTAATGTTTCCAGAAAGGGCCATTCTTTGAATATGTGCATTGCTTATATTTATTATTGTTTCTCCTTATCCTTTCTGGCTTTGTCATGATATAATTACCTGTTTATGGAGGAAAGGGAATAATCAACATTCAAGTCAATAAACGTCTTTCAGAGTGCGCCTACTATACTATAAAGGTCTCATCTCCAAGTACTGGCATGTTGCACTCTGAATCCCAATTGGTTTCAAGTCCATTACAGGATGTTTCTATGGCAAAATGCTTCCTGAATTAACACACACATACTTAGGCCCTTAAAGGGTTCTCCCCTCCACCCCCAGGAGGTTATATTGTATATATTCACAATCCGTATTTATCAAGAAATTTGCCCTGCAAATCCTTCCAGCAACATGAAGCCTGGAGGAAGTTCCTGCTAGCAGGGGGGAACAGGCTTCTGAGTGAGGTAATCCCAACATGGACATTGAGTGAGATGCAGAGATGACAAACGAACCCCAGGAGTAGTCAGGCTTGAGGGAGAAGGCTTTGATTTGACTTCATGATATCTAATTGTTCAGTTTTTGTGGTTAATAAAGTCAACGCCCCCAAAAGAGGTTGAGTTTTGACCGGGAGAACCTACTAAGTTTTAGAGCATACGAGGAAAGTCCCTCTGTTAACAAGAGGTGCTTCAGTGTATCATAATGTCGAGTAGAACCCATAGATTAAAACAAAAATACTGTTTTCCCCTCCACCTGCTTCCTTTTCTACATGCCGCGTCTTTAAAAGCCATGCACCCACTGGTCAGCTCCATTGGGTTGCTCTCCAGCTTGGGTGGCTCAGCCTTGCTGACCAGAAATGTTGTGGGTCCCCCAGTCCCAGTTTTTTGTTTTGTTTTTTAGCTTGTACCTCTGCAGTGGGGATGCAGACAACATTTTTTTTGCCCTGGGTGACAAGACACTCATAGACTCATAGACTTTAAGGTCAGAAGGGACCAATATGGTCATCTAGTCTGACCTCCCGCATGATGCAGGCCACAAAAGCTGACCCACCCACAACAGAATCCTCCAGCCTGCGACCCCTGCCCTATGCTGCGGAGGAAGGCGAAAAACCTCCAGGGCCTCTGCCAATCTACCCTGGAGGAAAATTCCTTCCCGACCCCAAATATGGCGATCAGTAGAACCCCGAGCATACAGGCAAGATTCTACAGCCGGACCCTCATTTTACCCGCGATGGCACATTAATGCCTAATTGACTAAAATCACGTTATCCCATCAAACCATTCCCTCCATAAACTTATCAAGCCTAATCTTGAAGCCAGAGAGGTCTTTCGCCCCCACCGTTTCCCTCGGAAGGCTGTTCCAAAATTTCACCCCTCTGACGGTTAGAAACCTTCGTCTAATTTCAAGCCTAAACTTCCCCACGGCCAGTTTATATCAATTCGTTCTCGTGTCCACATTACTACTGAGCTGAAATAATTCCTCTCCCTCCTTGGTATTAATCCTTTTGATATATTTAAAGAGAGCAATCATATCCCACCTCAGCCTTCTCTTGGTTAGGCTAAACAAACCGAGCTCCTCGAGTCTCCTTTCATAGGAAAGGTTTTCCATTCCTCGGATCATCCTAGTGGCCCTTCTCTGTACCCGTTCCAGTTTGAGTTCATCCTTTTTAAACATAGGAGACACCTTGGTCTGGCCCTGATCAGTGAATCCAGTTGGTCTGCTACTACTGCAAGATAGCCTGTTACAAACAATTGTTGAGGAGCATGTGTTAATGTAAAAAAAACAAAACAAATCATTGTAAACGGGTAGGCATGTGTGGCCCTCCTTTGCTGTCAGTCTCCGAGGGAGACCACACCTCTTGGCTGCCATGCCCCTGGAATAACAGTCTTAGACAAGGGGGAAGTTAGCAGTCTCGGTGCTTGATCCCTCTGGCAGGGTTGAGCTGTGAGTGGTCCAGGGGCCCAAGTCCTCAAACAGGGCAGGGCACCAATAGTCTAAAGCCCAGCCTCAGGCAGGGTAGAGCCAGGTACAGTCTGGGAACCCAGACCCTCAGACAGGGCAGGGTACCGAGCACAGTCTAGGGCCCCAACCCGCACGCAGGGCAGACCAGTGAATAATCCGGGGACCCAGCCCTCAAGCAGAGCAGGGTACCAGCAGTCTAGGGCTCCAGCCCTCAGGCAAGGGGCAAGCACCCAACACAGTCTAGGAGGCTCAAGCAGATGGTAGACTCCCACAGGCCTGGTGACTGAAGGTGGGGTGGCTGCTACCTCGCAGGCGGGGTGGTAGGGGGACACAGGCCCACCCAACTCCACTGCACCCCAGCCTATGGCCCTAACAGTAGCAGAGTGGTCTGCTACTGGGTCAGCGGGGATCCAGCCACAACACGCTGAACTGGATTCCGGCAGCAACCCAGCTGGACCATAGTCCTCGTTGTGTACCTGGATCTCTGGGTTGTCCTCCATCTCCTCTGGGTACACTGCAAGCAGTAATCCCAGACGCTTCTCAGCATCAGGCATATCTAGTAGCTCAGGGAGTTTGGATGGATCCTTGAGGCAGCAGATGTCCTCAACAGGGTGAAAGCATCTGCCTCCCTCAGTGGTTTCCCCTCAACTGAGCTACGGGGCCTGCCTTGTATACTTCCTGTTCCTGTCCTGCCTCTCTGCTTCCAGCGTGGTGGGCATGGCTTTCTTGGTTCCACCCACCAAGGGTCATCTGGCCCTTCCTCTCTGTCAATCTCTGAGGGAGGCCATGCCTCTCTGCTACAATCATTTTAAGCAAAGGCCATGCTCTTGAAAAGGTCACTAATGATTAGTCTGTCACCCCCTCTTCTTATGTGACAGAGTTAGCAGGGCTTGGAGCATCTCCCTGTGGGCCAACTTATCTTGCAAAAGTTGGATCATTTGGGAGCTGTGACGAACTGGGACTGTTCTTAAAGTGGTCTGTGAATGCTGACAGGGGAGTGTGGCTAGGATGGTCTGCATTGGGGGATGGGAGACTGACTGAAGGGAAATACCTGAGCCTGTAACATGAGAACCCAGGAGGGGGCTGGGGCGAGGTGACACCTTTGCCCGGGAAACTGAACAAAGGCTGTGGGAGGGGTCGCTGAAGGCAGAGTCTGGGAAGCTGGCTGGTGAGGTGGCTGGCAGGCAGGGAGGGCTCTGACCTCTGGAGGGGGGTTGGGGTGCCCGAGGACCCCAAGATGGACCTAACTGAGGGGTATCCTGTTGTCTGTGCCTGCAAGACCTGTCTCGGACTGTATTCCCGTCGTCTAAATAAACCTTCTGCTTTACTGGCTGGCTGAGAGTCATGGTGAATCGCAGGAAGCCGGGGGTGCAGGGCCCTGAGTCCCCCCTTACTCCGTGACAACTGGTGGCAGCGGCGGGATCTACTGCACCCCGTGGACGGCGCTTCCTGCAGTAAGTGACTGGGGAGAAGTAAAACTAAGGGGGATTGACGGGGACCAGGCGTGCTGAGGAGTCAGAGAGAGACGGTTATCACCCCTGGGAGTGTGTGACCAGCGAGAAGGACTTTTACAGTAACAGGGTCCCCCGGGGGATCGCAGCGAGTGGTCCCAGGGGCGGAGGAGTCTGCAGCTCGACCCTGGCAGAGAGGTGGTGACCTCGAGAAGGGCTGGCACACTAGGGGTCTCCCTGGAAACTGTGGGGAGCGGTGAGCACACAGGCCTGTGAGTGGCCAGCAGGAAGATGTATGCCAAGCGGCTTAAGAGCGACCTGGTGGAGCTGTGCAAGCAGAGGGGGGTGCGCATTGGGAAGCTCACCAAAGAACAGCTCATTGCCCAGCTGGAGAAGGGAGATCGCGCGAATGAACTGATCCCTGTCTCTGAGGGAAGCAGCCTGGCAGATGCAGCGCAGGCCCCAGTGTCTGTCCCAGCTGGGAGTGGTGAGCCGGCTGCTGAGGGCTTCCCGAGACCCCTCCTTCCTATGCCTAGGGGAAGGGTGGGGAGGAGCCCAGCAAATACCGAGGGTGCTGTGACCCCCCCGGCCAGCAGGGGATCCTCCCGGCCACGCTCGGCATCCATGGAGCGGAATGGGCTGGAGTGGGAGAAAGAGCTAAAACTGAGAGAGCTGGAGGATCGTGAACACCAGAGACAGCATGAAGAGAGACAGAGACAGCATGAACGGGAGGAGAAAGAGAAACTGAGGCAGCATGAACGGGAGGAGAAAGAGAAACTGAGGCAGCATGAACGGGAGGAGAAAGAGAAACTGAGGCAGCATGAACAGGAGGAGAAAGAGAGACAGAGGCATTATGAACGGGAGGAGAATGAGAGACAAAGGCAGCATGAAGAGAGAGAGAGGCTGAGGCATCATGAACTGGAGCTGGCGAGGCTGAAGGGCCGCGAGCCCCCGGCTGCGGTGAGTGAGGGGGGACCCAGGACTGCACGGAGCTTTGATAAGTGCATCCTGGCCCCACGTAAGGAAGGGGAGGACATGGATGACTTCCTGGATGCCTTTGAGACGGCCTGCGAGCTGCACCAGGTTGATCCTGCAGACAGACTCCGGGTTCTCACCCCCTTACTGGACCCCAAAGCCGTGGCATTGTACCGCCAACTGGAAGAAGCGGAGAAAGGGGACTATGAACTATTCAAAAAGGCCCTGTTACGTGAGTTTGGGCTGACTTCTGAGATGTACCGGGAAAGGTTCCGGAGTCAGGATAAAACCCCTGAGATCTCATATCTGCAACTAGCCGTCCGCATGGAGGGATACGCCAGCAAGTGGGCAGATGGGGCCCAGATGAAGGAGGACCTGGTTAAACTGCTGGTACTGGAGCAACTGTATGAGCGGTGCCCATCTGACCTGAGGCTGTGGTTGGTGGACAAAAAGCCAGAGAACCCGCGACATGCAGGCCGGCTGGCCGATGAGTTTGTGAAGAGCCGGTCAGGGGCTGGCCGGGAGGAGTCCCAAAGGAACAGTCCCACCACAACGCAGAGCGAGAGTCACCATGGGCCATCCCAGCGGGAAAATACGGAGAAACCCCACCAAAGGGGAAGATCCAGCGTCAGGTCCATCCAACCCACTCGAGGGGACCCCTGGGACATGGTCTGCTATCACTGTGACCAAAGAGGTCACATACGGGCCCAGTGCCCCAGGCTCAGGGACAGACTGAGCAGACCAAACCCACAGAGGGCTGACTGGGTAGAGACCCAGCCGGGCGAGAGGCAGCACTCCCAGGGAAGGGGGGCTGGCAGAGTACCACCTGCTAAGGAGGGAGGAGAGCTCCAGGCCTGCTCCTCTGCGGGGCGGGATGCTCCAGATTCAGGGTTTTTGGTTTATACGGTGGGCGCGGGGCGGTCCCTCCGGAAAGAGTACCTCGTTCCCCTGGAGGTGGATGGGAGGAAGGTCGATGGATACTGGGATACGGGCGCAGAGGTGACGCTGGCCCGGCCCGAGGTGGTGGCCGCAGATCAGGTGGTGCCCAACACCTACCTGACCCTGACGGGGGTGGGCGGGACACCAGTCAAAGTGCCCGTGGCGAGGGTACACCTGAAGTGGGGGGCCAAGGAGGGCCCCAAGGATGTGGGGGTACACCCGTATTTGCCCACTGAGGTGTTGATGGGGGGGGACCTGGAGGACTGGTCAAGCAACCCACCAAGTGCACTGGTTGTGACCCGCAGTCAGAGCCGGCGAGGGGCACTGCGCCCTGGCCTTGGGGAGGGTGCCTTGCCCGAGGCGCAGGACCCTAACCTGGTGGGGAGGGAACGCCCAGGGACACGGCTCAGGGAGGCTGCGGCTTCAGACCCAGCCGGCAAGAGAGAGCAGGTGGCCATCCCTGTCCCAGCTGCTGAGTTCCAGGCCGAGGTGCAAAAAGATCCCTCCTTACGGAAGATAAGGGACCTGGCCGACCTCGGTGCGGTACAGACCATGGGGAGAGGTGGCCGGAAAAGGTTCCTGTGGGAGAAGGGGTTCCTGTACCGAGAATGGGCTCCCCCAGGGAAAATGGAGTCAGGGGGGTTCAGGAGGCAGCTGGTGGTACCCCAGAAGTATCGCCGCCAGCTGCTGTACCGGGCCCATGACATTCCCCTCTCAGGGCACCAGGAAACCTGGCGTACCCAGCAGAGGCTGCTACGGAGCTTTTACTGGCCTGGGGTCTTTGTTACTGTCCGGCAGTACTGCCGATCCTGTGACCCCTGTCAGAGGGGGAGGAAGGCCCGGGACAAGGGGAAAACGGCTTTAGGACCCTTGCCCAGCATAGAGGAGCCTTTCCAGAGGGTGGCCAAGGTTAAAAGGGGGGCTCTGAACCAAGAGAGCCCGAAGCACAGACCTCCAGACGGGAGCGCTGGGAGAAGACCGCAGCCCAGTTGGAACCCCAGGGGTATTGGGGTGGGAAAAGGGCACAGGCCGCATAACCCTTCCCCCATGCGAACTGCAAATGCCCTCGAGCACCCCCGACCTAAGGGGGGGCGTGAAACTGGAGGGGCCTGGTGTAATTCTCACCAAGGAATGGGAGGGATGCTGGGGCATCCATGGGAACGGGGGTAGGTTCGAACTTCCCCGGGTCACTGGCTAAAGTGACCCCGCTCAGTTCGGTCTCGAAGGGGGGAGATGTGACGAACTGGGACTGTTCTTAAAGTGGTCTGTGAATGCTGACAGGGGAGTGTGGCTAGGATGGTCTGCATTGGGGGATGGGAGACTGACTGAAGGGAAATACCTGAGCCTGTAACATGAGAACCCAGGAGGAGGCTGGGGCGAGGTGACACCTTTGCCCGGGAAACTGAACAAAGGCTGTGGGAGGGGTCGCTGAAGGCAGAGTCTGAGAAGCTGGCTGGTGAGGTGGCTGGCAGGCAGGGAGGGCTCTGACCTCTGGAGGGGGGTTGGGGTGCCCGAGGACCCCAAGATGGACCTAACTGAGGGGTATCCTGTTGTCTGTGCCTGCAAGACCTGTCTCGGACTGTATTCCCGTCGTCTAAATAAACCTTCTGCTTTACTGGCTGGCTGAGAGTCATGGTGAATCGCAGGAAGGCGGGGGTGCAGGGCCCTGAGTCCCCCCTTACTCCGTGACAGGAGCTCTATAATGCAACAGTGAACAAATATTTACAACAATTAAGCATCCATCTTACTAATATGATGATGATGCAGACGCAGACCTTTTAGAGCCCTTTTTTAGAGGAAGGAATTATTGTCAGTGACTGCTGTTGGTATGAGCTGTCTAAGTACCCATTCGACATTCAGGGAAGAATCACTAAAAGGGAAAGAGTAATATCTTTAAGAGCCAAAAGTCACCATGAGTTCAATTCCACATTCATAAATCTAGTTGTTCTTCACTTTTGATTTTCTAGGTGTAGTTATTGACTTTCTAGTAAATGGATTGATTGATGTAAGAAAAAATGTGGTGGTCTGTCTGTATTAACCTACTTTAAGGGTCCAGTTCTGTACCAGGGTGAAATCAGAACCAGTGAGGGGCTGTGTCACCCCTGTCCTGCAACCTGGGGTACCTAGCAGTACCTTACTGTTGTAGCTCCCAACCTGGACTGCTCGCAAACAGCCTTCCAACATGCAAGTCACACCCTGAGTGTCTGTGTGTAACTGCAAACTGCCATCCACATTTGGGTTACACTCTGGCTTTTACCAGCCTTGATGACCTCTGCCAGGTGACCCCAACACACTCCCAGTCCTGGATTTTGGAGACTGGGTGATTGGGAATTTTAAGGGTGACCTTGGTGACCACAATCAACAACAGTGTAACTTAAATTGATGTACCCAAGTTTATTGTGCCTTATCATCAAAGTTTGGGCATAGTCATTATGTGTTGGAAAGCCAAATTACTGCATCAGATGAGCTTTAGTGTGTGCATTCTGTGATCCGGTTTGATTGGTTACTCAATATGCAGGATTGCAAATGCATTTTAGTTTAATTAGAGTAATGTTTAAAAGATGGGTTTCCTAAAATACTGTATGTGAGGAGTGCAGGGCCATTGCCCAAGAGCTATCTTCACATCAGCCTTTGATGTAAGTATCCTAAATGAATTAATTGAGGGAAAGGAAATAGAACAGCTCTTATCTAGCTGCAGTTCAAAGGGCTTGGGGGGTGGTAATAATAAAAGTGAGACACTAACATTCCAATTATTCGTTCATCCCAAGGAAGGCAATGAGGGTGCGCAGTAACACAGGTGTTGCACTGTCCAGGGCATAGAAACATGAGAAATCTTTTGATCTATTTGTGTTAGTTTTCACTATCTCTTCTTGTGGTAATAAGCTTTAGAATAAGCCTTAGGAAACCTTTATGAAATCCTTAGTATTTCAGTTGTGTATTTATTTCCTGATGTAAGGGTTAAACTTCTGTATTATTATATCTATTTTAAAAAAGCCTGAATGGACAAACTCGAGTGAATGATTGTCTATGTATGTACCTTAGTGAGTATTTATTGTTCCAGTTTCCAGAGACCATTTTAGTCTATACATTCTATATTTTGCTGAACTTCTGAAGGGGCGTGAGGGAGAGAGTTGTATGTCATGCCTGTTACAGGCTTTGGATCAACTTGGCCAGCTGAGGGGGAACTGCATGTGGAGGGAATTGGAACTCGCAGGCTCTCTTCTGAGAGAATGTTTGGAAAGCTCTAAAAGCCCTGTGCAGACTGGATACTACAGGGAATAACCTGGGATAAAGAAGTGTTTTACAACAGGCACCTTCCATCCCTAAAGAATCCTTGAGAGCTTCACAAACTCAATGGGATATATATGAGCTAGGTAGGAATAGCTTCACCCACCACTGACGCACCTGGCTCTGGAGTAGAATGAGGCAGTTGTCTGTCAGTGCACAGAAACAGTTTAGGAGAGAAAATGAAGATGGACACAGTGCATATTAGGAAAATAATTGAAAGTAAAAGGGCTGACTAGAAGTCTGGGGTGCAACTAACCATGCAGCGAGGGACCCCAGGAGGATTTCTGGCCTACTCAAACAAAATGACTCTAGGCCCCCACAAATGCAGGTGTGCACCTGCTTTATTGGGAGGCCTTCCATCTTTGGACAGGGTATGGGTCGGAGGGTTGTGGCCTTGCCCTCACTCCATCCCCCAATCCTCTTTGTGTAGCTAGTGTGGGCAGAGGTGTTAGCAGGGAGCAGCGTATGAATTCACCAGTGCCTTCAGGTCACACAGAAATTTCCCCCCCCAGAATTTCTCTTTAAGTCAGAAATTGTCTCTGCTGAATCTCTAGGATGGATACGGAACATCGTGTTTGGGGGCAGAACAATCAGTGATTTTACCACCACCTCCATGGTGAGATAACAGGGTGGATAGAGGAGCTGTCTAGAAGCAGACTTTTTTTGGCAATCCGAGCATATTAACAAAGAGTTTTAGGTTGTTGTTTTTTTTTACTTCTGCCATGCTGTAAAAAAGTGTTTTTTGCCATCCATTAATTAGTACCATGACCATAGTTCACAAAAAAGGCATATATATGCACTTGAAGTTTGACTTTTTGATTCAGCGCAGCTGATCACTATAACTCATATGCCTTATATGAATCTCTGCTTTTTTGGCTGAAGTCTCTTAAATTGCCTTTGCTAAGAGGTGATTCATATTCTTCCACAATTTTTTAATTTCTGATACAAAAGTACTAAACTGCTTCAATATCACCTGATCTCTCTTCTTCCATAATTTTAACTTCTTGAATACTGCATGTCCCTGGAAGCAGTGTAAATTCCTATCTGAAGCTTGGAAATTGTAACCAATCATAACTCTGCCTAGCAGAGTCCTTGGCTTTTTCTCTCATTAATATTCCACATAAGGGAACGCCTTTGCTTCTGATTTGCATAAGCACGTGAGCAGATACTGCTTTAACTCTTTGAAGATCTTGTTAAGCTTTTGTGTTTCAGTGCTTCTATTCTACTTTTCTTCTTCCAGTTGCAGTGTCTGCCTGGAAATTTTAATGTCCCTTGTAATACCAGAAAGATTTTACCCATTCCCTAGCCTCTCGATGTCCTTTTAATTACTTATCTGATCTATCCAGGGGATTGTCTTGACTTGGAGAAGTGATTGAGGTTAGGTTGAGTTACTTTTGTGTTACTTAAGCTTAATCTCCACTCAACTTTTCCCCAGCATAGATGCAGGGTAACTCCTTTAACTGGTCAAGTTCTAGCCTATGCTCTAGCTAGGAAAAAGGCTGAGTTTATGTCAGGTTTAGCTAGCACATTAGCTAAGCCTGACCTAAACGGATCCACTTTTCCTAGTCAAGTATTTATACCAGGCTCATTGCCATATCATCTGCATGCCTTTGTTACTAGTTTGCATTCTGTTTGCAAAGATGCAATACTATTTAAAAAAAAGTAACCTATGCATTCTGCCTTCCTCTAATAGCTGCAATCTACGTAAACTGGAAACATGGAATAGCCACCAAGCACCACATCTCCCAGGAATAAGCAAATTGTCTGGATACTTGAATATCTAGGATAGTGGTGTGTGGGTAGTGAGAATGCGCTGTGTGTGGAGTCGATGCGCTGTGTGTAGCATTTTGCATTAGGGGGCATGATGTTAAGCTTAGTGTCATGGTATTTGTGAAGAAAGTGTCAGATATGGTTGTTCTAAGAACCCTGGTATTTAATCACCTGAATTGCATTCATAATGGTATAGTAGCACAGGGTTTTTTATATTTTAATTATCTTGGGGGGGGGGGGGAGTTGGGTGTTTTTTAGAGAAGACAAACTGTTAAAATGTAACTCATTCAATGAATGAATATTTATTGAACCTAAATATGGTGGTGTCTATTTTCCTGTGTGCTTACTAGGCCAACTTGTGTTCTTCTAGATTGCTTCAGTGGAGCAAATCAGGATTTAAATTCCTGTATCTGAGAGCAGAATTTGGTCCACTGTTTCCAGATCTGTGCAGCTCTATGTCTTTTCAGTGATTACTTTGAAAATATCAATGTCACTTTTTTGTTCCAAACAATTGTAACTCTCTCTTTTTTCCCAAGCCTTTTTGTTCAAACTTGACATGACACGTGCAGTCCTCTTTGAGGAACATATATCACTACTGTTTGAACTTTAAAAATATAGTTCTCATTTCCAGCTAGAGTAATAAATAACCTTATTGATTTAGCAACCAATAGTGAAGAAGTAAAGAAAAAAACAACCCAATCACTCTGGGGGGGGGGGGGGGGGAAATCACTTAATATAATCCTCAATTAACTCTGGGTCTTATATTAAAAACAACATAGCGAGTACTCCTAAAAACTAGTTTAAAAAAAATTACAGCATAGGGAAGCATCAGATGCATTCATCTTGGTATCTAGCAAAATACCACAGCATATTAAAACATTCTACAGTAAAAGAGGAAAGATAGATACTGTCTAAGATTATCTTCTGAATCACCTAGAACCCTGTCACTCTGCCTTCCATTCACATGATTCAGATGTGTTTTAGAGGAAGCTTTAAATTAATCAAAATGAGAAAAGAAACTTCTTTTTCACAGCCAATCTAAGTTGCGCAGGAAACTGTGTGCATGTAGTTCAGTCAATTAATTAAAAATTCAGACTTCAATTAAATCAGCAGTTACTTTCACTGAATCGGATTAGCTCTAGCTATATGAGGAAAATGTAAACTTCTTTTTACTTAAACATGATAAATTTCCCTTATTTGTCCATATTTCAGGCACTACTGTCTACTCTAGGCCCCTTTGACATAACTTCAAAAAACAATCCTATTAAAACAGCAGCTATTGCACCAACAAAACAATTTCTCCCAACAATTCTCCCTTTTCCAAGTAGATAGATAGGCCTTGGAGTATGTCTGGAAGATCATTAGATTTGGGCTACTTCAGATCAAGGGGAGAGGGGATTAAATTGTCTAGAATATTTATAAGCCCCTGAAAATACAGGCTTAGAATGAAGCTGCCTTCTGAAGTGTAATGTTACTGTTGCTATTGTAATGCCTATAAACCTGACTTGTTGCAGCTGTTTTCCAAGGAGTGCAGTGAAGCAAGAGGCTCTTAAACCTGTTGATTATTATTGGGTTTGCTGTTGCTTCTGTGCCCTCATCTCTCAAAGCAGTTCTGTTGTTCTTCGAGTGATGGTCCCTATCGTATTCTACTGAGGCATATGTGCCATGCACCTGGAGCCAGTGCTTTTGAAAGTAGTACTGGTCAGCGGTCTGCGCATGTGCCCTGTGCCACCTCGTGGTCTTGCCTGAGGTGAGAGAGGGTACGGCGGACCACCGGAGGCGCTAGTTTCTTATCACCGTCGCATGGCCCGAGTCGGAGCTTCTGCTCCTATCATCCTTGTGATGCACTTTTCAAAACTTTCCTTAGTGCTGTTTGTAGCTTAGATTTTTTTTTTTTTATTTGTTCTGCATTTTCTTTTTGTTCAATTCTTCCTTTCGTACCTGATTTAGGACTTGGGATGCCGCTTCAATGGTGTTTCCTGCAAAACTTCCCACCCATCCCCACCTCTAGTACCCGGGCCTGGGTAATGGATTATGCCAAAGATGCTGTGCTTCCTGCCCTCACTCATTTTCCATCAGGTACGAGCATCAGCGCTGTTTGTACTGCTTGGGGGAAGCCCACATCGCGTCCAGGTGCAGTATCTGCCTCTCCTTTCCTGCCTGTACTCGGGAGAACCACACTCTCCATCTCAGGAAACACCTTAAGGAGGCTGCCAAGGGTCCAGAATCAGATCCTGGCCAGGGAACCCCCCTGTACATTGCCTGAACAGGCAAAGAATGTCCTCTTGCTGCAGAACCTCCATCAGCCTCCGCCAGTACCAGTGCTAAGGACCCCGCACTAGGGCTTAGCCATGAACCAAGGAAGCATGTGCATAAGCATGGCAGTAAGTCTTCCTCCAAGTCTAAGAAGGATTCGGCACTCTCTACTACTTCTGACTACGAAGGAACCACACATTTCAAGTCTCACAAGACCAAGAAATGGCTGCACCGATCGCCGGATCCATTAGTACCAACTGCGGACAGGCAACTCCGCCAGCATCTTGGGAACCATCGGTGTCCAGACAGCTGCAGTTCCCAATACTGACTCCTCCAGCAGAATGGATACCACTGACACCCTCGGATACTCAGAAGTGCCTTGAGTGCCCATGAGTTATTCGCATATGGTCTCCACAACCCCTGATCTGATCACCAAGTCAAAGGGACCCTTTTCCCATTGTTCCTGCCACCTCTCGTTCCTGCGGTTCTGATGGCACCGCCATTTGATGAGGTTTCTGACTCCTGTGATTCTGACGATACAGATGTCCGATGTGGTCCACTGCTCCCGTTCCAGACGCACAACTACCGGAAGGTTCCAACAGCACCGTGGCAGTTCCCCACCTTGCCTTATTGGCCGAGTTGGTATCTGGCACTGTTGTCACAGGCTATGCAACAGCAGGGTCAACTGGGCTGGCCATACTGGAGTGGCCCCAATATTTACCCTCCAAACAAACCCGCTCAGTTTGTAAGGACTCTGTCACTTCACCACCACAACCCTCATCAGGTAGGCATTCCAACGTAGTTCTGGATGACTCAGTGATTAGCCCGATGGATCTGGAGAGGCATCCCTTATTTTGTCCAGATGCAGCCGCCTCTTCAATCCCCTCCTCCCACCAGATGACTATCGCCAGTTCGAGGATTTGCTGCGGAGAATAGCCAATACCCTAGACCAGTAGCTCTCAACCTTTCCAGAGTACTGTACCCCTTTCAGGAGTCTGATTTGTCTTGCGTACCCCAAGTTTCATCTCACTTGAAAATGAGTTGCTTACAAAATCAGACATAAAAATACTAAAGTGTCACAGCACACTATTACTGAAAAATTGCGTACTTTCTCTTTTTTACCATATAATTTATAAAATAAATCAATTGGCATATAAGTGCAATATAGTGCATGATTCCGTGATGCACACTTCATTCGGAGCAGCAATCTTCTGTTCCACAATCTCCTCACAACATCCTCCCACATAGGTACTGCTTGTTAATCACCCACAGTGGAATACAGTAGGGACCATCGCTCGAAGAAGAAAACGAGGTTACTTACCTGTAACTGAAGGTTCTTTGAGATGTGTGGTCCCGATATGCATTCCAATCCCACCCTCCTTCCCCTCTGCTGTTGGAGTCAACAGCCCTGTGGTAGAGAAGGAACTGGAGACGCGAGCAGCCCGCAGTGCCCTTTATCGCCTTGGGTGAGACCACGAGGTGGCACAGGGCCTCCTGTGCGGACTGCTAAACAGTACTACTTTCAAAAGCTCTGGCTCCAGGGGCACGATGCAAGTGCATAACCCCTCAGTGGAATACAGATAGGGACCACACATCTCAAAGAACCTTCAGTTACAGGTAAGTAATCTCTTTTTCTTCTTTCTCTAGTCTGGTTTGTTTTCTTGGCATTTTTGTTTGTCCCCATTCATCGGCTGCTAGGTTTTGATAAATTCCAGGCTTATATTGAGGTTTTAAATAGGCTAATCTTGTTACATTTTTATCCTCTGAGTCTAAATTTAAAAAATCCCCCCCCCCCCCAATTTTGTTCCAAAGCATGTGCTGAGTTTGCATCTTACTTCCCATCAGACTTTCCTTAAAATTTTCTACCCCTCTTTTTTTCCCTCGGTCAGCCAACAAACATTTGCTGCTTTGGCTCTTTGTGGCTTCCTTCCAGCCCTCTTTGGATCCTTTTTCTAATAAACAGCTAAGATCTGTATATTATCCAAGTTCCAAAAAGTATTAGACACTTCTGTGACCCTCAAGAACATCCACAGTAACATTTATAAGGTTTTTAAATCTTGGTGCTTCAGGGCATAAGCTAACCACTAAGGCCTGGTCTACACTAGGAGTTTATATCGAATTTAGCGCCGTTACATCGAATTAACCCCGCACCCGTCCACACCACGAAGCTATTTAATTCGACATAGAGCTGTCTTAAATTCGACTTCTGTACTCCTCGAAAACGAGAGGAGTAGCGCTAAATTCGAAATGGCAATATCGAATTAGGCTAGGTGTGGATGGAAATCGACGGTAATAGCTCCGGGAGCTATCCCACAGTGCACCACTCTGTTGACGCTCTGGACAGCACTTCGAGCTCGGATGCTCTGACCAGCCACACAGGAAAAGCCCCGGGAAAATTTGAATTCCTTTTCCTGTCTGGGCAGTTTGAATCTCATTTTCTGTTTGGACAGCGTGGAGAGCTCAGCAGCACTGGCAACGATGCAGAGCTCTCCAGCAGAGATGGCCGTGCAATCTAATAGAAAGAGGGCCCCAGCATGGACTGATCGGGAAGTCTTGGATCTCATCGCTGTGTGGGGCGATGAGTCCGTGCTTTCAGAGCTGCGCTCCAAAAGAAGGAATGCAAAGATCTACGAGAAGATCTCTAAAGCCATGGCAGAGAGAGGATACAGCCGGGATGCAACGCAGTGCCGCGTGAAAATCAAGGAGCTGAGACAAGGCTACCAAAAAACCAAAGAGGCAAACCGACGCTCCGGATCCCAGCCCCACACATCACGTTTCTACGAGGCACTGCATTCCATCCTAGGTGCGGCCGCCACCACTACCCCACCAGTGACCGTGGACTCAGAGGATGGGATACTGTCCACGGCCGGTTCCTCGTCGGAAATGTTAGCGGACGGGGAAGATGAGGAAGGAGATGAGGAGGACGAGGCAGTCGACAGCGCTTGCACCACTGATTTCCCCGACAGCCAGGAGCTCTTCATCACCCTTACCGAGATCCCCTACCAACCATCCACAGCCGTTACCCCGGACACCGAATCAGGGGAAGGATCAAGCAGTGAGTGCTTTAAACATCTAAACATGTAATTTTAACATAACTGGTCCACCGTGGTAACACACGTTCCCACGCCATGAGTCCAGTAAGTAGTCTGGGATCATGGCACGGCACAGCATGGCGGCATACGGCCCTGGCCTCTGCATGGTCTCCCGAAGCATTCTTCCCCTCTCGCTCTCCGAGATCCTCATTAGAGTTATATCGCACATGACGCCCTGCTTTAAATTAGGGAGGGGAATGTTAGTATTGGGACTGCTTTACAGCCACGCGGTGGAGGCGGCAGAGGGGCAGCATACAGTGATCTTTCCCGGGGACAGCCGCGAGGTGGTGGGACAGGGGCAGAGCTCATGCTTCCCTGATTGCTGCCAGCAGAGAGTGGTCTTGCATTCAGTGCGAAAGGAGCCCAGTGCTACTATTACATTTTTAAGCTGCCACAAGTCTACGGCTTACCATGTTTTCCTGCAACAAAAGTAGAGGTGTCCTGCCACGCTTCTCTGATCGCAACTGCAAGACCCCAGGCACTGAAGGCGAGGGCCGAAAATTCGACCTTGTCCTGTGTGCGCATGTGAAAGGTCCAGTGCATGGTGTTGTTCACAGAGAAAGACTATGTTCTTTGTTAGCAACTTCATTTATCTGTCTCAGGAATTTACTCCCTTTTTCCCATTCCCACAGACACATCTGCGACTGTCTCCCAACCCAGCCTGGCATCACACTCCCAGAGGCTAGCGCAGATTAGGAGAAGGAAGAGAAAGACGCGTGAAGACATGTTTTATGAACTTATGGAGTGCTCACGAGAGCAGGCAGCCCAGACGACACAGTGGAGGGAGAACTTGTCACAAATGCACAGAGCAGTCATGGAACGGGAGGAGAGGTGGCGCCAGGAGGACCAGCAGGCTACTCGAACCCTGCTTGGACTAATGAGGGAGCAAACGGAGACGCTCCGGCGCCTAGTGGATGTTCTGCAAGACCGGAGGCAGGAGGACAGAGCCCTGCTGCTGTCTATCTCTAACCGCCCTCCCCCGCCACCAAGTCCCACACCCCCCTCACCAAAAGTCCAAAGAAGGAGGGGCGGCAAGGGCCGTTAAAACTTTCAGTCGGCCCCTGCACACTGCTGCAGCAATGGAAGGCTCTCGTTCCAAAGTTTGAAAAGCCCTTTCCTACCCATCTCACAATAGCCCACGTCCAAGTTTCCTCCCCCCCTTTTCATGTGCGGTTCATAATAAAACATCTGTTTCTGTTAAGTACTGTTTCCGAGAGTGTCTTTTAGAGGGGATTCTGTCTGAAGGGGGGGAAGGGGTTTGTTACTTGGACAGGACAGTCACCTGTAGCAGGCTACAGAGGCGGGGGCAGGTCCAGCATCAGGACACATACACAGTACAGTCACCAGTTACCCTGGTCAGTCTGGGAGGCGGTTTTCATGTTCTGGGGTGCGAGGGGGTTGATCTGTGACTTTGTGGCGGGGGAGGGCAGTTACAGATCTTCTGCCGCGGTCCTTATCCTGGATCACAGAGCCACGCAGCAGGGGATCTGTTACCCTCCGCCCCCTGCCAGAAAGTCACTTGGCCGACACATACATGCAGTCCCGCCCAGGACTGCTGGCAGGCTGCGTTGAAACAACCAATCCAGCACTGCGGAGCCTGTCATTCCCGGAGTTTAGAAGCATCATTTGCATCAAAACAATAAACCAGCCCCCCGCCACAGTCTGCGTCCCCGGTTTAAAACATTCCCGCGAAAACAGTAAGAAAGAGAACCTTGTTCAGTAACAAAACGGAACAGATTTTATTTGTTGGGAAGGTGGGGAAGGGGGTATGTAACTTGGAAGGATAGTCAACAGTAACTGGGTAAAGAAACGGGGGCAGGTTCAGTATCTGTGTCCACAAAGTGAACAGTCACTGGAGACCCTGCTCAGTCAGGAACCTGGCTTTCAAAGCCTCCCTGATGCACAGCGCGTCCCGCTGGGATCTTCTAATCGCCCGGCTGTCTGGCTGGACGTAATCAGAAGCCAGGCTATTTGCCTCAAGCTCCCACCCCGCCATAAAGGTCTCCCCCTTGCTCTCACACAAATTGTGGAGCACACAGCAAGCAGCTATCACAATGGGGATATTGGTCTCGCTGAGATCACAGCGAGTGAGTAGGCTTCTCCATCTCCCCTTGAGACGGCCAAAAGCACACTCCACCACCATTCTGCACTTGCTGAGCCGGTAGTTGAATAGTTCTTTCCCTGAGTCCAGTGCGCCAGTGTAGGGCTTCATGAGCCAGGGCATTAGCGGGTATGCAGGGTCCCCGAGGATGACTGTAGGCATCTCCACATCCCCAACAGTTACTTTGTGGTCCGGGAAGTAAAGACCTTCCTGCAGCCGTCTATACAGACCAGAGTTCCTGAACACCCTAGCGTCATGAACCTTGCCAGGCCATCCAACGTAGATATTGGTAAAACGTCCCCGATGGTCCACCAGTGCTTGCAGCACCATGGAAAAGTACCCCTTTCTGTTGATGTACTGGCTGGCCTGTTGGTCCGGTGCCAGGATAGGGATGTGAGTCCCATCTATAGCCCCACCGCAGTTTGGGAATCCCATCTCGGCAAAGCCATCTCTGATGAGCTCCACGTTTCCCAGGGTCACTACCTTAGATAGCAGTAGCTTGACGATTGCCCTGGCTACTTGCATAACAGCAACCCCCACGGTAGACTTGCCCACACCAAAGTGGTTAGCGACGGACCGGTAGCTGTCTGGCGTTGCGAGCTTCCAGAGGGCTATGGCCACTCGCTTCTGGACAGTCAGGGCTGCCCGCATCCGGGTGTCCTTTCGCTTCAGGGCAGGGGACAGCAACTCACACAGTTCGAGGAAAGTCCCCTTCCGCATGCGAAAGTTGCGCAGCCACTGGGATTCATCCCAGACCTGCAGCACTATGTGGTCCCACCATTCTGTGCTTGTTTCACGGGCCCAGAATCGCCGTTCAACAGTATCAACAAGACCCAGTGACAGCGAGATGTCCTGGGCGCTGGGTCTCATGTTCTCAGAGAGGTCGGAGCTAGTGTCCGACTTCATGCCGTCACGGTGGTGCCGTAGCCTCCTCTCATGATTGATCTGCAGCTGCCTCTGGTACAGGTGGAGGAGAAGCTGCGAGGCGTTGAGAACTGCCACAACTGCAGCGATGGTCGCAGCGGGATCCATGCTCGCACTGCTGTGGCGTCCGCGCTGTCAGTAATCAGAAAAGCGCGCGAACTGATTTCCCACCGGCGCTTTCAGGGAGGGAGGGAGGGAGGGCGTGAGTGACGGACGGATGACGACAGGCGCCCAAAAGCACCCTCGACACATTTTTTTACCCAGAAGGCATTTGGGGCTCGACCCAGAATTCCAATGGGCAGCGGGGACTGCGGGAACTGTGGGATAGCTGCCCACAGTGCACCGCTTCCAATGTCGACGCTTGCCCCGTTAGTGTGGACTCACAAAGTCTCACAAAGTCGAATTACTGTCCTTAGTGTGGACACACACGTTCGACTTAGTAATATCGATTCCACATAGTCGAATTAACTAAAATCGAAGTACTCTCGTAGTGTAGACAAGGCCTAACTTTCCCCATAGGTAGGTTATTCTGTAACTTTCCATTGTAAGAGTTGCTGAACCTTACATCTGTATACTGGTACTGGCCATTGTCAGAGACTGGGTATTGGACTAGATTGATCATTGACCTGATCCAGTGTGGCAGGTCCTGTGTCCTACCTACATCACTTGTGTTTTCTCCTTTGGAAAGGCTTCTGCCTGCAGCTGGCCTAAGAGAAGACCTTATAAAAAACAAAGCAGTAGAGGAGTACTAGTCACTCAGGAAATGACAGTTGTGTGGTGTTCATTAATTTCCAAATTTAAAGTACTTCTATGAGACAAGTGATGCCTGGAAATGCAGATACACTAGGGAAAAGGGAGAAGCGTCTTTAGAAGCCAGACATTCTGATTTTTTTGCTTCTGTAATTTACCTTGGGGACCACATCAGATGGTGGTGATTTTTGTCTCCCATGCCCTTGGTGCTGTGCCCCTTGAGAGATGCATCACAGAATCTGTCCCTCATGTTTTACTTGTCAGTTCACCCTGTGTGAGTGGGCAGGTAGAATTTTACAATTTTACACTTTGTCTTGTGTTTCCCACTGGGATTACTTCCCTTCCTTACTGTAAACTAAAGGTGGGATCTGAAGAGCAATGAAGCAGGAAGGGTGGGAGTCCACAGCTGCTGATGGTTTGTAAAGCTGGGCTTGATAGGGCTTGATCCACTGTTGGTGGATCCACAGCTAACAATTCTGTGTGGCCAAGAAGTATTCTATTTTTGGTGTGCATGGTAGTGTTTGTACATGCAGAATGCTAATGATAAAGCAGAAGTTCAACTGTTGTGAAATGCATTTTATTAGATTACAATTAAAATTCATGGCCCTTTTTTCTTTTAGTGTCATGGGGTTACAATAAATTAATTTTGGATGCCTTATTAAATGAGAGAGATAATGGGGAAGAGAAGATTATGACCCTGATACATTAGGATGCTGGGATTACTTGTTTAATTGTTAGGCACATGCCTATGTATCTTATTGAATTATGGTTTAAGTAAAGCTGACATGCAATATGTATCTGATAGAAGATGATGATGATTGTTTGCGCTGAGGGTGATGGGTGGATGTGGCTTTGTAGAAGAGAAAAATAAGTTGCTCATAGTTCACCTCAGTAATGAATGACTGATGCCATCATAAGGTTTTGGTGGTCCTGGGGAGATTATCTTCAGATGATTTGTGACTGCAGCAGATGAAAAGCTGTATGATAACTGTCATTGGAGAGAGTGGCTCCACTGGTGATAATTCTAACCACTACCTTAGTTCCTGACGCTCCTGCACTTTCCAGTGCCTGGTCTACTCTCTGTGGCAGTGCATGTTTTCTCTGGTGGATTAAGACAGACCGCCCTCCCTTCCTCTCCCCCCCCCTGCCCCCCCCCCCGGCAGGATGGGCTTTTGTCCATGTTTTTCTCTTCTGGTGCTATTATTCCTTGATTGTCTCTTCTATCAGTTCTATTGCCCTTCACTGTTTAACTCTTCTTCACTGTCTGTACATTACCTCTCCTTGTTCACCATTCCTTCTCCTCTTTACGTGCTTCCTACCACCAAACACAAACCCAAAGCAAAACCCTATAAGGTGCCTCAGGCATCCACCTGTCCACTCTTCATCATGAGTCTGGAGTGTCAGTGACTTGTCCCGCTGTCCATGTGTAACAAATAAAAACACCCCAGGGCTGCTGCGGTTCCTTCTCCCACAACATGGATCACACACTGGGAGCATTGACCTTGCCGTTTGCCCCATTGACATGATGACCCTGAAGGAAGCGATTCTAAAAAACTTTTTGAATTTTTTAATACAATTTTAAATAACTAAACAAAATGTCACTTTTAATTGAAAAATCAATTTGATTTGCTACTCAAAATTGTTTTACTATCTTCTAGAATACGCTTCAGATATCTGAGAAGCTCTTCAGAAGAAAAATGGCTGAGTTAGGTAGAATGTCAGTAAAGCAACAAACATTGGATGAACAGGTTAAGCTGATGGTTTGCACTCATATTTTTCTTTTCTGTTAACTTATCTCTGCTGAAATACATACAAAGGCAAAAATTATAGCTTTACTTTAGCAGGCAGTCTGAAGAGCTTCGCTATTGCTAGAGATGAGCTGAATTATTTTTTTAATAGGGATGGAGCCAACGGACTGGTCTACACTGGGGGGGAGGGGGGATCGATCTAAGATACGCAACTTCAGCTACGCTATTCGCGTAGCTGAAGTCGAAGTATCTTAGTTCAACTTACCTTGCCATCCTCACGGCGGCAAGTCGACCGCCGCGGCTCCCCCAGTTGACTCCACTTACTCCTCCTGCCGAGGTGGAGTACGGGCATCGATTCAGGGATCGATTTATAAGACGTGGCCTTATGCCAAGCTCTTTTCCAACCCTTTGCAGAGGGAGGAGCAGCCAGGCTGATTATCTAATAGGACATGCTCTAAGCCTGTTTCTAAGAACAAAGTCTCTTTTCATTAGTTTTACAGTCAAAGATTGCAACAGCTTTTCTCTGGTCAGGGTCCTTGTCCATGGAAGCAGACCTCAAGAACGGAGATCTACTCTGTGGAACAACTTGAACACTTCCTGTATGTTACAACAAATTCATTTTTTGACTGAGAATCCTGTTCAAAGACAGATGGTGCAGTTTTCAGATGTAGACTTTACCTCCTGATTAGAAGCAAATATATTTTCTTGCTATAATCCTTTCCTGTCACTGTCTGACTCATCCTGATTTCAGCCTCTCTCTGGATCACAGCCCCAGCCCTGTGAATAAAATAGATTGTAAAGATTCTATAGATTCTTTGTAGTTTGAGGACTATAAATGTCTGACTGTAAGCTTTCTTGAAAGTGGATGACGCTGCCAGCTCTCTGAAACCTTAAATCCTTCGCAAGCTACTTTCGTTGTTCCTCCCTCTCCCTGTGGGAAAGAAGAGAGGGATGGGGAATCCAGCAGGAGGGAAAGAGTGATGGAAGGCTCAAAGTTGGACACTAGGGGTTTTGTCATTGACTTAAATGGTGACAAGGTTTCACCCGTGGGGAGGGGGGGACAGAAGGGGGAGCGTGAGGAAGAGAGTCAGTAGAGAAGGAGTGCAATAAACTCTGGAGAAAAGATAAGATTGAAAACCATTTTTAAATTCATGGTCATAGATTGTAATATGCTGTAGTCTCCCAAAAAGATGGGAATAATATATCCATCAGCTGAACTGCATAGTGGCTTTACTGTGCAGGTGTGGAAAGGAGAATATTTAACTTCATGCTTAAATATATTTTCTTAAATCAGTGTGAAGTACGGTATAATTTCTTCATTGACCTACGCAAGTATGACTTATGTGTACACATTCAGATGCACCCAACGTGTGTAACAATATTTATTCTGTTTGCCCCCCTTTTCATGCTTGCTTGACAGTCGTCTTGCTTTGAAAAGGAAAGCTGGAGGGGTACCTGTAGATTCTAAATAGTTTTGTGCTTCCTGGAGGATCTTGTGCTCAGAAGCTCTCTTCTGCTGTTCAGTTCTTTTCTGTCTCCCACTAGTGCTTTCAGAGATGCTCATTTACAGAGTAGTGGCACTGTTTCTGGAGTAGCGCTCTTGGAGTGGGGAGGCTGTCTCTCAATTTTCAGCCTACATTAGTGTTACTGTTTTCAGCATCTCTTGTTATGACACAGTGAATTGATATTGACGAGTACCGGTGCCTCCAAAATATCCCAAACTGAACATCTAAAGTTGTAACTGGAGCTGTAATATACGTAGATACACGTAAATAGTAGAAATGGAGAAACCAATTAAATTTGAGAAGAGAGGTAGGTGCGGGGATGAGAAACCAGTAAAAGAAAAGTGATGAAGAGAAAACGAAGAGCAGGAGGAGTTATGTTAATCTTGCTTCCGGATAATGGACCAAACACATCAGTGGTGTAACAGCATTGCAGAGAGTGGATACATTTGACCCATTGTTTATTTCTGTGATTGCTTAAAATTTACTGAGCATTTTACTCTAATGGCTGTTTTGTGTAAACTATGTGGGAATAGTTTGAAAAACAGTGTGAACTCTGATTTTTTTTTTTTTTTTTTTTTTGGTGGGTTACAAAGCTCTGATTAAGATACATGTGGCTCTCATTTGCAGAAAGGTTGTCGACTCCATTAATTTTGCAGGCATAAATTCTTTCTAGAAGTACCTTCTTTTGTAGTGGTCCTTTGCATGAGAAGAAGCTTGAGACTGTGCATTCATTTTTGTTTTTTGTTTTTTAAAGCTAAACTAGATACTGCTATTGATAGATATAAGAGAGAGTGTTAGTGTGCTAGTCTTGAACAGAGCAATGAAAACATGGTAAAATATTTTGGATTTATTCCTGGTTCTTTTTTCACTTGCTAGAAGTGCTTTGGCCTGTCTCTTTGTATGTTTACAAAACATTTTCAGATATATCAACAGCATATGCAGTTCCTCCCTCTAAATTTAATGTACTCTCCTTTTTGGATAATGAAAAATCAACTTGAGATTCACTATTAGTTTACATTTCTGAAGGGAGAAATGCTTGTAAACTTACATTTAAAAGGGTTACGTTCAAGTTTCAGAGGGGTAGCCGTGTTAGTCTGTGTCCAGAAAAACAATGAGGAGTCCAGTGACACCTTAAAGACTAACAGATTTATTTGGGCATAAGCTTTCGTGGGTAAAAAACCCCACTTCTTCAGATGCATGGAGTGAAAATTACAGATACTGGCATATATATATATATTGGCACATGAAGAGAAGGGAGTTACCTTACAAGTGGAGAACCAATGTTGAAGGCCAATTTAGTCAGGGTGGATGTGGTCCACTCCCAATAATTGATGAGGAGGTGTCAATACCAAGAGAGGGAAAATTGCTTTTGTAGTGAGCAGCCACTCCCAGTCCCTAGTCAAGCCCAAATTGATGGTGTTAAGTTTGCAAATGAATTTTAGCTCAGCAGTTTCTCTTTGAAGTCTGTTTTTGAAGTTTTTTTTGTTGAAGGATGGCTATTTTTAAATCTGTTATTGAGTGTCCACGGAGATTGAAGTGTTCTGCTGCTGGCTTTGGTATGTTACCATTCCTGATGTCTGATTTGTGTCCATTTATCCTTTTACAAAGAGACTGTCCCGTTTGGCCAATATACATGGCAGAGGGGCATTGCTGGCACATGATGGCATATATCACATTAGTAGACATGCAAGTGAATGAGCCTCTGATGATGTGGCTGGTGTGGTTGGGTCCTATGATGGTGTCACTAGAGTAAAAGAAGTGGGTTTTTTACCCACGAAAGCTTATGCCCAAATAAATCTTCTCCCCACCCCTCTTCCTCCACAGGCTGGATGAGATTCATATGCAGAGATTCATGCTGGGGACATGACTTTGGCGCTGGGTGATTACAGTTTGAAGGACAGGACACATAACTTACCTTTCAGTTGTCCAGTCCCTCATTTCTCAAATAGTTTTTTTCTGGGTTTTCTTCCTCCTTGCTTCTCAAGCAGACATTTTAAGATAATTGCACTGTTATTAAACGAGAGCTGTGGGTGACAGTTTGGAGTACCTGAGATATTGCAGTAATAGGAGCGCACCTGCTCATATGAAGAAGGAAGAGCTCTAACACTACATTACTATTGTCGAAAGGCTCACAGCAAGATATATTTTAAATAGAGTGCTTTTTACTGCAGTGTAATTAAAATGGTTCTAAAATGCTTACGTTTAGCAGTGCATTGTGTTGTATTGAAAGAGGAAAGTAGAATAATAAATTATCATTGCCTTTGGGAAGGAGAGAAATGTGAATATAGGTTGCCTAGCATGTATAGTATATACTATAGCCATGTGTTGAAGCAGTTAATTTCTCTAAAGGCTGCACATTTGACTCTCGGAATTATTGATAAAATCCCATATCTGAGGAATACAAATACATTAATAGGATTATGCTATTGATGCTTTGGATCAGGAAAATATATATTGAGTAGAGCTGGTTGAAAAATTTATGATGGAGCATTTTTCTATCAAAAAATGCAGTTTCATAGGAAAGGAAACATTTATTTGGAATATGTGAACTCCCACATTTTCAGCGGGAAAAAGGGCAAAGTGAATTATTTCAACTTTCTCATTCATTTTGATGTTGTTTCGTTTCATTTCATTTCATTTTGACTCTTCATTGAAATTAAATATCATATATAAACATATTAAAATTAATGTTTTAATATATAAAAGTCTAAACAGAATGACTCTAAATGATAACATTGAAACAAAGTTTGACTTTATTGAAATGACACATTTATCTAAATGAAACAATCTGAAACATTTTGTTTTGATCATGTGGGTAGTGGCACATCAACACTCTTTTTGGACTTTTTGTTAAACAGGAAATTTCCAACTTCAGCTTTACATTAAAAAAAAATCAATCTGAATCTTAATGTCAGAATTTCCTGTGGAATGGAAATCCCGGTTCCCAGCAGCTCTAATATTGAGTGTGTATTGTTTTAGGGAGATCGTCTTAATGAGGGATGACTTCAGCTTACCTGCATGTAAACTGGTCAAATGTAAATCTGGAGGCCAGGTTTGGAGAAGCAATTTCTCAACAGCTTAAATAGTTGACTCTTGGAACAGCTAATTCTGGAGCACACTGGAGGACAGGCTCCTCTCACCGTAGCACTAAGTAACACAAAGGAGCTGGCTCAAGTAAATAGTGGCTCAACTATAATTAAGTAATCATGACCACGTTACAAGTAAATTCAATGTTCTCAGAGAAGGAACTGTACCCAAAACTATTGCATTAACATCAACATCAAATGGAGCTTTACAATAAATAAATTAGAAAACTTATCAGTCAAGAACAAGGCAATTAAAACCCAGGCTGGAGGCTGTTTACGGACACCATCACTGAGTCACAGAAGGCATTGAGACTCCTAAATGAAAAAGAGAGTAAGATGGCAAGTCAAAACTGGTATTGTTAAATAGCCAGGCATCAAGTGGTAATTTTAGCCAATCAGGTATTTTTTAATAAATGGAAATTCAGCCCAAATGAAGTCAACAGAAATGAATGTAAACTATGGCAGGTAAAATGTAACATGAAACTGGGGGGATTAATCTGAAGAACAATTAACCTAAAATTTTGTTAACACATAAATTATTTAAGGATATTGGAAGTAGGAAGTCTATGGGAAATTCAATGGGTCTGTTGGGCCACCAGGTGGGTAAAGGGGAATTGAGGAAGATAATATCAGAAAATGTAGAGAAACTAAATGATTTGTTTGCATCAGTCTTCATCAAAGAGGATACTGGAGAGAGACTTACCAAAGGCCACCCTTTTCAGGTAATAAAGATGAGAAACTGTCAGATTGAGGTGTGAAAAGAGGAGGTCTAGAACAAGTTGATACATTAATTAGCAACAAGTAACCAGGTCCAAACCGCAAACACCTAAGAGTTCTGAAGGAACTTAATGAAGTGGCTGGACTGCTAACAAGAATGTGCTGTCTTTCATTAATATCAGCTATTCTCCTGAACGGTAGCAAAAGTGGTCTCTGTCGTTCAGTATTTAATAAAAAAACATTAAGGGTGATCTTGGGAACTACTCATCTGTGAGCCTGTGGGTTTAGTACCAGACTTATTGACTAAAACCAATAAGTAAAGAGAGTTATAAACACCTAGATGGACATGATGTAATAGGGACAAGCCTGCATAGTTTCTATAAAGGCAGTTGTATTAATCTAGTAGAATATTTTAATTAGAATTATTAGAATTATTTGAGTATGTCAGCAAAATAATTGGTTGACATCTGTTTAGACCGTTTTCTGATTCTCATTGTGAGGGCTCATCCACTGAGCCTGAATTGTGTAAGGGATCTGTTTGTAATATGGCTGGCCATTATGTCCATAACTCTTGCAGTGTGTAACACAGCTGGGTCAATTAACATTGTTCCATAATTGGATTCACAAGTTTTTGACTGATTACAGAACATAGTTAGGATCACATTGCAAGAGTCTTGTAACTGGGTCCCCTAACTCGCTTGTGTTTGTGTTGTAGGCAAAATGGTTTTGTTTACCGTAAAAATAGAAGATGTGATACTCGATTAAGCCAAAATAAGTTTATGATAGAATGTAATGTATTTCGCTTTTGTTACTGTGTGGCAATCAAATTTAGGATGCAGTAAATCCCTAACATGCTTAGGGTTACCTCTTCCAAGGAGTTAATCTTTATCACTGAAGCAGAATGTGAAATAAGATTGTAGGGTTTTTGACTCTTACATATTTTGAGTCTTTTCTTGTTTTTACTACAATGTGTGGTGATTTCATGGCGCTTTAAAAACAGTGACAAATGAATTGCAAGTAGTTTGAAAAGATATTCACTTTTATTGTACCTGTGTGACCTTTCCGAAGTGCAATCACTATAGCCCAGTGCTTTTATGCTGGAAGGGATAAGTTAATGGCCAGAGACTCATACTTGAAATCACATCTGGAACCCCAGATTTAAATCCTGAGCAGAGCAAGGATATTAACTCACCCCTTTGTTTTTCCCATGCAGAGAAACTGGGCTTTGCACAGAAACAATCACTTGGCTTGATTTGAATTGTGTTCCTTTGTTGATATACCTATGTCTTTCTGTACTGCAGCTATGTACACTGTGCAGATGACTAATGATTAGTCTGTATTTACAAATAAATCTTTCTTGATCAATCTGCTCCATAACTGTCTTGTTGAGTAACTATCATCACTGTCTACTGGTTGTTTTCCCTCCCAGGCTTTCTATTATGTTTTTGTACATTAAACAGCATTGTGCATAAATGGAGACAGTTGCTTAACTAATATTCCCACTCCTTCTGAATCTGGTTGCATTGCTATATATTGTTTGTTAGAACATGGTTTTCAGCATCAGCAGCAAGCCTTTATCATATGTTTATATTCTGATCAAACATGACTTATTCACAAGGGTAGTCACAAAACAACCCCTAGGGCAAATCTACTAGTGACCTCTTTCCATTGAGTAGATACCAGTTATAACCACTCACTGTTTACTCCTTTTCAGCTATTTTCTCATTTAACAAACCATTTTATCACCTAAAGCATGACTTCACTCTTAGTCAATAACCTCTCCTGCTATCTAAAGCTAATAAAGCCACTTGAATTACCTCCATTTCTTTTTCTTTCTGTGTAAATATTTTCGTGTTTGATTATCAACAGGTTGTTTTTCAGGAGGGAAAGAAAAAGATATAATCAGGGGGTTTGTTTCTTAGTTTTGCACTAGGGAGAAGCACAGGAATAAATCTTTGCAGAAAGAGAAACTATATAAAATATGTATTGTGAGGCTACTCCTTTTGTTTCACTCAAACATTACTTCATTAACAGATCCAAATTATATCCATTTTAGCTTATTGACAGAATTGCATTTAAATCTTTATAAATACTGTATACAAAGATTTTTTCCCAGTGGATTACAAACAATACACACAATCTTCTAAAGAGTACACCCATATGTTCTAAAGAACTCATTCCAACTAAGCCATCAATAAAGTGAATTAGTATTTTCCAACTGATTATTATCGAGCAGGTTGTCCACTGTCTAAACAAAGTTGATGCCAAAAATCTGCAACAAAAGAAATAAAGCTGCACCTTCATGCAAACAGTGTGGTACAATGTCCAGGACAGGGTGAGCCACAGGTAATTCATTAATGAGCAGAAGCAGAAGTAATTGCTCATCATATATCAACACAAAGAGGCATGTCTTAAGTAGCTCCCAGGGAGACATGCCTGATACATTGTGATTATTGTATACTAAATTACTGAGGACATATTAGTCTGTTTATTTTGTCTTGCTTTGAAATGCTTTTCTGAAAAACTGGGGTATGAATTGCTTACATTTTTTTCTACTATTATGCCACATGCTGCATGTGTGGTGCATGTCTTCTGCTGGATGGAACCAGAACTGCTTAGCTGTGTCATAGATCCTAATTTGCTAATGGAGAGTCTCCTTTTGCTCAAATGGAAGGAGTTTGTGCTTTTGGAGCAGGGAGAGATGATTTCAGTCAATGTTATTGCTAAGAAGTTCTGAATTGTTATGCAGCAATCATGGACTGGCTAGCAGCCACCAATTTTTTTTAAACAATAATTTAAGGTATTTCTGTATTTAATGTATGGTTCCTGCCCACTGTCTAGACTCAGTTGTCACGAGGGTTCCCCCCTCCCCCCCAAACAGCTGCTTGCATTTTCCATTTAGTGATTTACTTATCTAGAATATAATCTTTTTGTAAAATGTACCCAGTAAGCTATTTTTCATTCAACACAGACAAATACTATTATAAAAGATAGGTTGCATGACTTAACTCCAAGCAGTTGTGTGCATAATGAGTGGTGATATTCTCTCCTACAAACCACGACAGTGTAGAAACATTTCAAGTTATTTACAGTGTACTTACTGCCTAATGCAAAAAGAAGTGCTACTCTACTTCTGAGCAGTGCTTTCATCTTAAGATATTAGTAGCATACTGGTTGAAATGTTAAGAGTATCTGTAAATTATTGCCTATAGCCTAACAGCACTTTGTTTAGGACAAATAGGAATGGTCCTGCCCAGCAAGCAGAGTCTCTAAAGCCTTTTGTATTTAGGGAGATGATTTTTCAGTAGATTACCATATTGGGCTGGAGACTGCCTCTCACAAGGAAACATTCTGTCCCAACCTTTCTTAAAGCCAAAATCTCTGTTGCAGATGCTGTGTCTGAAGCAAACTGGAAATCTGAAGCACCATAAAGCAGCATGCTATAGCACACTGGTGCCATCTGATGGTAGGTTTTCTCTTTTCAAATCAACTGAACTTCCAATTCCAGCCTTCTGAAAATGACCTGTTTAGAAACATTGAATGTGCGCGAGTTCAGTTGCATAGCGGCAAGTATCTCTCATTCAGACATGGTGAGAGGTTACTGCACAGAACTGGGAGTCAGGAGATTGGGTTTCTATTCTGAGTCCTGGCAATGACTTCTTGAGTGACTTTGAGCAATTCACTTACCCTTTTGATGCTTGTGTTGCCCCAGGATTAAAATGGGAAGGATACTTGCTTCACAGTCATGTGGTGGGTCTTAATTATTGTTGGTAATGAATGGTGTTCCAGAAGTTAAAGTATGAAGCATTATGTTGTAGTTAAGTACAGTACATTGAACAAATGCAGAAGTACTATGTGTCTTTCTGTATTAAACATCTCTGTTTTTAAAAGCAAGTGTGAATTTAAAACATTACAATATGGCTTTATTTCCTTTTTTTTCAGAAGTAACTGTCAATTACAGATATGGCCTTCCTGTGGTAACCCTTATGTTACCCTCAAGAAAAGAGCGCTGTCAGTTTACCATCAAGCCAATGTTAACAAGGGTGGGGACCTTCCTGCAGGATATACAGAAAGAAGATAAAGGAATTGAGAGGGCAGAAGTCTTTACAACAGGTATTTACAAACTCTGCTGCCTGTTTAAAATAACCTGAACTTGTCCTTTCTTAAATAAGGTTTAAAGAGTAATTGCCTTGGGCAGTATTCTTTTTCTTGGTCATTGATCAAATTCTATAGAACTAATGAGGGTGGGTGGTTCTTAATTGTTAGTACTCCTTAATAGCATCATAAATTAATGATGTTTCATGGGTTAATTTCAGTATCTCCCTAGAGAAGCCTGATTAAAAATACAGAATTTGGACCTGTCAATTTAACCTTTTTATGATCTGGTACTTTTCTTTGATACAGTCTTCAAAAAGCTCATCTTTTTTACAGTGATTTTTTAATGCTTCTGGCTTTCCCAATATTTCTCCTACCACTAGTCTTAAAGGCCCCTGCACTGGGTTGAGAGAGAATCTCTCTCTATGTGACTAGTTGTGTCTGTCAGTGTTTCTGTGAGTATGATGTAAAGGTTGGGAGACAACTTGAGAATAACAATAGGTGAGGCTTTATTTAGCTGGAGACATAGATTTTCTTTTCATGGTAAGAAATCTGTCTTCTGTTGTTCTGCAACCAAAACCAAGTGAGTTCCATTGTTCTGGCAACAAAATCCACTGTGGAACAAAGATCTCAATTCTTCTAATTCCCTGAATGAAGAAATTCCTAAGGACTTGCTCAAAGATGGGTATGTGGCCCTTAAATAAGCAATTTGAGATTAACCTATAGGCTTGTTGTGAGGGACTTTTTGAGTGGGTTAGTGACTTTGTTTTACAAACTTAAAACCCCTTAATGAAGACAATATTGCCATTGGCCTGCTGCTTTTATTTCCTTCAACCCCATACATACTTTCCCTTGATGGCCTCTCATGCTTCCATTGTTTGTTACTCCAAAATCTTCCTCTTCACCACAATCTCTTCTACGTATCCTGTCTCCTTCCGTCTGTCAGCATCTCTTTCTGGATAGCCCAGCTCACAATGGGGAAAATTGAGGTTCTTGTATTACTTTCTCTGTTAACAATTTCACTACAATCTCTGTTTCCTAGGCTCACAGCCTCAGTGTCATATTTGACCCTCTTCTCTCCTTCCCCCTATGTCCAGTTTGTTGCAAAATCCTCTTTGTTCTTCCTGTATGTTTCTAAGCCTATGTCTATACAACCCGCCAGATCGGCAGGCAGCAATCGATCCAGCGGGGGTCAATTTATCGCGTCTAGACTAGACGCGATAAATCGACCCCCGAGTGCTCTCCTGTCGATTCCTGTACTCCATCGGAGCGAAAGGCGCAGGCGGAGTCAATGGGGGAGTGTCAGCAGTTGACTCACTGCAGTGAAGACACCTTGGTAAGTAGATCTAAGTACGTTGACTTCAGCTACATTATTCACGTAGCTGAAGTTACGTAACTTAGATCGATCCCCCTGCTAGTGTAGACCAGGCCTAAAAGATTTCCTCTTTGGTTTCTCCCTCCCCAAGCCCTTGTCCTGTGGCTTAATTGTCTTTTGCCCCAGATTAATGCAAACTGGACTGTTGTGACCACCTTGATTCCCGCCTCACACCCCTACAATCAATTCAAAATGTTGCTGCCAAAACTATCTTCCTTACCAGCCACTCTGACCAGGTCGTGTCGCTCTTTGAATTCCTTCATTGCCTACTCTTGGCCTTTCCAGCAGGTTGAAACTTCTCATCTTCACCTTTGCCCAACACTGTGCTTTCTCACAACTCTGTTATCACCTCGTCTTACATATTGCTCTCTTTTTTTCAGCCCAGGCCCTCCTGCTTTAAACCATCCCCTATCTTTGTGCCTTCTTCCATGCTGGCCCTCACACCAGGAAGTTCTACAACTCCCTCTCTTGCTGTGTGCCAAGCTGCTTCTTTCAGATACCTCTGTAAAACACACTTCTTCTATGAAGCCTATCAACTGCAGTTCTCTAGTCTCAGAAACATAACGGGTGGCGTGACCTCGACTCTTCCTCAATTGTCTCTTACTGCCCATGGCAATGAGGCAAAACCTGGCAATTGTCCAACATGGTGGTTCTTAGCTTTGACTAAACCTTCCCAAAAATCTTCTACAAACTTTCAGAACTCTTCTGATTCTTCAACTTACGACTGCCATGATCTAGAGTGACATGTCTGGACTGAGTATTGATGGTTAGACTGTACCCCACCCCACCTCCTTCCTCGTACAGACCCCCTCTACAGGCTACTTAACATGGTGGACTCACCCTGTGGCTTCAAGCCCTATATGTCCTGTGATGGTCTCATTCCCCTGAAAGATGGACACAAATGTCTCTTCTGTTTAGGAGAGTCATGTATGCTGAACAGGTGTTTGGTGCGGCTGTCATTCTCCACAAGAATGTGTAAGTCACAGGACACAAGGTTGAAGCTCCATCTTCTGGAGCAACCTATGAAGGTCTCATGAGACCCTGGGGAGACCAGCTCTAGAGTCCTGTTAACAGGCAAGCCAGCCTTATCCAACACCCTGTCTAATAAACAAGCGATTCCAAAGACTGGCGCACAGAAGAGGGTGCTAATAAAGGACTGGGCATGGAAGCAGACCCCAATATCACTGGCACCAAGGCAGCCCTAAAAACTCAGTACTGATCGGGGGCACTCTAAGCAAAATGCATTGTCCTGAAGATACACCACATAAATCCTTTAGAAACAAAATCACCATGCCCCACAGAACATTGAGCTGCTGATAAAGAGCGACAGATTCTTCCAGGCACCTGACTCTGGTGTCAATGCCTACTCTGGATGATCCGCCCCCGGGAGAACCTGAACCATCACTTGGGCGCTTTTGAAAATGTTGCTATGTATCTTTTTATTTCTCTACCAATGTTTTAATTTAATAAAACCTACATCCTGGTAACAAAGACTGCTATTGGCACAACACTCCTTTAACACAAAACCACTTGATAAGTTATTAGAATGTGCATCTTCTGTAGTTTTTGAACTGTGAATGAAACATTTTATTTTTCACATCTGTATAATACAAAACCAGGCAGACTTTCTAGTGGAAAGTATACCTTTGGGCTGAAATTTTGTGCTTATGAGCCAGAGGTGATTTTTTTAGCAGGGAACTTTTTTTTTAATAAATCTGCTGAAAATAGAAGTTAATAATGAAGGTGCCTTTTCAACCAGAACTACCCTGTCACTATTGTGGTGTGCTCATACTATAAGAACACTGTTATCTCTGAAGCAGTATATTACCACTTGCAAACTTTTACAGTTATAAGCAGGAACTTCGATTTTCTTCTTTCCAGAGTAAAAGAGCGTATCATACTTGAACTACAAAATAGGCTCTTAATATCCTTTTTGTAATTGATTTTCATCTCTTAAAACATTTTTTATCCTCTGAATCCATAAAGCGTGTAGATTGATTTAATGAAGGCAATAGTCTGTCTATTTGAGCATGTGGATAAAATACAGGCATTGCAAAAGTTATATTCTATAACACTTTCTTATATTCTCTGCAAGCAAGAAAACAAATTGCTACCCTCAGAACTGTCTGGACTAGGACATATGTGAGTTTTCACAGTAGATTATGCTGTAATGTGGGGCTATCCCCCATCTTTGCAAACAACTAAGTCAGGGCACGATCCTGCGGAAAGTGCATCTGTGAGCCCAGCTACCCCAGTAAAAAGTCTTCTTGATGTTAGTGGAGTCTACATGGAATATTTACACTTAGAAGTGTAACTGTCTGCTGAATCCAATCCCTATGTATTAAGCTGAAGAAGTTTAATGTTAACCAAGCATTCTTAGCTTCAGTTCAAGTTTCACAGTTATTGTGTTGATATAGTGCACAATGCTAACTTCAATAAGAAATTGCAAGGCCACATATTTTGCAGATGTCCCTACCAATTCTAGAGGAAATATGGCTAACTTCACCAAGGATGGAAACATCTCATCTGATAAAGTATCTGGCTTGAATTTATTTAATAGTTGTGACATAGTTAAGCTTCTCTACCGCACACCTTCAAATACCAAGTAATTGTAACAATGAAGAATAACTTTTATATTTACTTTATCAGGAAATGAATATTATACTGACAAGTGTTAGCCAAACACTATGGATTATTACATTTTAAAATGTGACTATCTATCTATCTATAATTTTTTTTAAAACAAGAAATGAATATCCCAGGAGGTTTTGATTTAAATGCAGATATTTCTCCTGTTTTTGCTAGTAGATAAAATGAAAGTAGAAAGATCTAACCTAACACTATATTATTAGAAAAAGATAAGATAACCTGAACTGGCTTGTTTACTTTACTTAACTTTTTCTGTGGATATCATTCTAGCACTGTATAAATTTAGACAAAGAAAAGCTTTTTGTTGACATCTCTGCACCTGCAGTATGATAAATGGGAAGGAAAATTGCCTTGTACAGAAAATTGTTATGTTTTTCAGGCTTCCAATGCTCTTCTGTTTTTCCTCCAGTTAGCAAAGCATTAGACAGGTTAATAAAGCTCAATATTGCATGAAATATGAAAAAGAAATCCAGTCTGGCGCTTTCAAACAAGTGCTCCTTTTTGAAGTATTGTCTTAAATGTCATTTTAATGAGACTACTGAAGCTCATTTACATGTAAATTATTAAGGTGACATTTGTAAAATGTTGAAAAACTGAGTGGATGTGCACAATTTAAATTTTTTGGATGAAAGTGATAGTGCTCCAAGTTTGTCACCCTTCCCACACAGAGTGGGTAGGGAGAGCCAGCTGGTGTGTTAGCTTCTTGAGCTCATTAATAGAAATCTCAGCAGATACTGCCAAATGGGTCCAGACAGCAGCGTGCCAATGAGAAAGTGAAGGTGTGGAGTTATCTACAGTGTGCTTCTACAGCAGGCACATGGAGACAGATGGAAAGTCTGGGACTGTAGCATGGCAGGATAAAACCTCCAATATGCTCAGTCAGGAATCATACTTATATCTTCCCACTCGTATAGCACCTCTCAGCCAAAAGTCTCAAAATTATTAATAGGAAATTGGAGGTAAGATCAAACAGCTAGTCAGTGGCAGAGACAGAACCAGAGCCCAGATTTCCTGTTTCTTGGAACTCTTCTACATCTCCTGGGCAGTCTGTCTATTTCAGGTGCTTAGGCCCAGGTTCAGCAAACGTGTCCTTAAAACCATTAGGAGTGGACTTAAGCTTGTGATGACGTATTTTCCTAAATTTGGGGTCATCAGTACAACAAGCAAACTGAAGTCAATAGTTTGCACCATAGATTTATGGAAGCAAATGGGATTGAGGTGGAGGGGAACAACAAAACAGTCCTACACTCCAGTGATTATTATATATGCCATTCATGTATCAATATTTTCAATGCTTCACTGTTTTAGAGAAGTCCTCTGTCTGCACCTGTCTTTCAGCCCTTCCCATGCTGTATCTGTTTTGTTCCCTTGGCTGCAATCTTAAATAGTTGTTCAGATTCATGTGAACTGTTAATGTGATTTTTACCCTTATTTTTCATTGTTGATGGGCCAATAAGTACTTCCACAAGTCTATGGACAAAAGGATGAGAATGAGTTTGAACTCTCTTCTACAGAGGCCAGTGCACGGTCTCCTTTTTGCCCCCTTACCTCCCTTAATAAGACTATTCAGTATACACACCCCTTGCTCCCAATCAAAGCTAAAGCCTGCTTTAAAAATGTATTGAAAGTATAAGCACTAAATTTTCCCATCTGTACTGACTGATTAGGAAAATCTGGAGAACAAGAATGCCAAAATTCTCTATGCCCAGATAGAAGAACTCATCCAGGAAAAGGAAATCTGTAACTGAGTGAGGTGTGTTTAGTTTACAACAAATCTTATTCAGGATTCAACCAAAATTGTGTGTGTGAATGAGGACTGAAAATATAAGACTTCTATAGCCATGCTGAAGAGGCTGTCAACTTAATAGTAAAACGTTGGCCTGGAAAGGAGATACATCTTCATCTTTCTTCCTCCAGTGATTGATACTCTGGTTTCAAACAATAAATCCCAACTAAAGTGAAATGGAGCCACAGTAGTGATACTACAATTAAGGTTGTAAATAACTTTGCATCATAATCCTTGAGTTCTTGTGTGGAATTTCTGTGGTCTTACAGTCTTATGTTGTAGTATCCTCCATCCAAAACATTGCAAACATTAATGTTAACCTCTCAATGCTTCTGAGAGCTTAACAGAATCATCTCCAACTAAGAGAAAACAGAGAGAGACAGACAGAGAAACTTTGACTTAGCTGGGTCCCTCAATACGTTTGGTGGAGCTAGATCTCCTGAGGCAGAGCCCTGTGTTGTAACCACAAGACCATTCTTTGTCTAGAAAGTGAATCTGATCTAACTAGTTTAATTTTCCAGACTAAGCAAAATACAAAAAGAAATGGTTAAAAGTAAACAAGACTTGGTGCTAGGTAAAATGGAGAATTTTAAGGTCTTGACACAGGTAAAGAGTCTTTAAATATAGCTTTATCTTTACAGTATCTGTCCTTGAAACTGAAATAAAAGGGAGGCTGCTGGCAATAGTGAGTTATGCCAAAGAGGTCAAATAAAATGCGGGCACATGCAAATGCGGGTTTTTCTTTTTTTTTAATAAAGTAAATTTTGTGTTAAGGATTTAAGCCTTCCTGTTTTCTGCTGCAGATGGTAGCAAGATCCCTGCTACAGCATTGATGGAAGTTTTGTTGATGAATGACTTCAAACTTGTAATCAACAACACAACTTATAGTGTACAAGTCCCTGTAAAAGGTAAGAACCACAGCTGTGTTAAAGTCTTAATAAATCTGATTATCCAGTTACATCTGTTCCAAGGCATATTTTTGTCTATTTTTTTAAAAAAAAGATCATGGCAGTCCCCACAAAAAATAAGTCTGGCTTCATCTCCCCTTTGAGCCTCAGTTTGTGACCTCATATAAACACTCTTAAAACAGTGACTGTTTTTTCTTAAGAGCATTGCTCGATACATCTTACCAGTCATGACAACCATGTTTGCAGTCTTGTAACCATGTTGGTCCCAGGATATTAGAGAGACAAGGTGGGAGAGCTAATATCTTTTATTGGACCAACTTCTGTTGGTGAAAGACAAGCTTTCGAGGATACACAGAGGTCGTCTTGAGGTCATTGTGTAAGCTCGAACATTTGTCTCTTTTACTAACAGAAGTTGGTCCAATAAAAGATATTACCTCACCCACGTTGTCTCTCTTATGACAACCGTGGTCTTTTTTCAGAGAAGTGGAGTAGAGAGCATGCTGCTGAAGCAGAAGATATCAAATCCTTGGTTCACAGACTGTTCATCGCCCTTCATTTAGAAGACCACCAGTTAAGGAGAGAGAGAGAACTGCTTCAGAAACTGGACCACCTAAGGGAACAGCTGGTACCCCTTGAGCAGGTTGGGAAGGATTTTTTTTTTAAATATAAAAACAAATTTCTCTTAACTAATTTCCATGATGTGACAGCTCCAGCATGAATGAATGGGCCACGCCCTCCTCATTTGTCAGACAGGTAGGTGATGGCCAGTCCATATGCAGGATTATTTCCAACCCAGTTCCTCCTTCTCCTGTTTCGTGGCGTATCCCATTGAGAATTTCTAGAGCTGGAGAAAAACTATGGTGAGCTGGCACTACCCTGGACTGCTTGGTTACTTTGTCTGAACCTGGTTGGGTGTCCGGAGTGATGTTGGCATATCACAGAAAAATAACTAGTGAGTTAAAAAAGTGTTGTTTTTCTGTGATGACGCTATCACCAGGTCAGCCAGTTGGATCGGACTAATGATGACCATAACTTAGGAAAGGGGCAAACATGGCGAATCTAAGACAGGCCAAGCTAAAGTGACATGAAGTGATGAATAAGGAGGAGGAGACCAGTAAGAGTCTGATGGGGTGCGAACAGACCTCACGTTGAAGGCAGCAATCTCAGAGCTGCTGTGAAAGTGCCTCTCTGAAAAATCAGGCAGCGTCAGCTGATGCATGCAAATCCAATTGGTAGAGTCCTGAAGGTGTGGATGGAGGGCCAGATGAAGGCCTAGCAGAGCTCATCCCCTCTGTACTCCATGCAGGAGTGGAGCCTTTCAAAGCCTTCAAAGCAGGGAAGGCCTGAAGTGATACTCCTGGGGGAATTCTGCACATGCACAGAATACATGTATCCCACAGAATTTTATTTTGTTCTGCCTCAGAAATGCTGCAGTTCCGCCTTTCGCCCACAAGAGGCCACTGTGGTGCCAGAAAAGCCAACAGCATGAATGCAGTGGGCTGTTCTGGTGCCACAGCAGCCTCTGGTGGGCAAAAGATGGAACTGCAGCACTTCTGGGCAGAATGTATTTTCTGTGGGGGAAAAAAATTCTGTGTGCGCGCAGTGGCACAGAATTCCCCCAGGAGTAGAAGTTCATCATAGCACCTGGCCCGTGGAGCCAGGTTAGGCTGGGGGGGTCACAGACTGGGGAGACAGACTGGGTCGTGGGCTCAGGAGCTAGTGGGGTGACAGCATTGAGCCAGAGGTTGAATGGGAGTGGGGTGCATGGCCACATGGGAACAAGGGAGGGAGGCTGTAGGGACCCGTTGGGATGGGAGGGTGCGGGGACGGGGCAGATGTGCCTGACTGAATGGGAGAGGCTTGGGATCAGCCAGGGTCTGCATGGGGGAGGCTCCCCAACTCCCTAACAATCCTGCCCCTCTTCCCTCCTCCCCCCCCCCCAAAAAAAAACCCTGTTCCATACTACTTCTACCCACACCCAACAACCCTCCAGGTTCACTCCAGGCTCCTTCCCTCTCCTTCAGCTCCTCTGTTACTCCTGACACTCACAAGCCTTTGCACTGCTTCTGATGGGTGCAGGAAATACAGTTCTGTATTGTAATTTAAATGAATTACTCAAAATTCTGTATTAATATGCTCCATAAGAAATCTATTGGTCAAAAAAAAATTACTAGAATTTTTTTTTTTTTTTTTTTTTGGTCTGCATTGTTATAGACATACTTGCCGACAGATACTTTGAAATAAATTACCAAAATAATTTAAACTGGCACGATTATATTGTGTTGTTTTGACAGATAAAATGTGCAGAATTTTAAAATATTGTGTGCAGAATTTTTATTTTTTTGACATGGAATTTTTAATTTTTTGGTGCAGAATTCCCCCAGGAGTAAAGTGAGTAGGAGTCTTGAATGCAGGCTCTGATCCAGGCGGAAAGTACATACTGGGATATGTTCTCTCCCTTGTGTCAGAGGAATGTATGAAATTAATATCCGCATGTTGAATGAATAATGTTTTTGTCCTAGATGAAAGCCAAAATTGCAACAAGTGCAGATTCAAAGACCAATAGGCTCCTATGGACTGGCTTAGCACTACTGTCCACTCAAGGTGGAGCCCTGGCCTGGCTCACGTGGTGGGTCTATTCATGGGATATAATGGAGCCAGTGACATATTTTATCACGTACGGGAGTGCCCTGGCATTCTATGCTTACTTTGTACTTACTAAACAGGTAAGTCCCATTATATAAACATGTCTGAAGTCATCTTACACTGATTTTCATAATAAATTCCCCTATGTATTTAAACATCAAAGCTTGTGTGTGCGTTATGTAGAACTGCACTCAGGCTGGAACTTTGTTTTGCTCAGGGACAAACTGCTCATCTGAGCTGCACTTAAAAATCCTGATTGCAATTAGTGACCAGGGGGATGCCATCTGATGCTGAAAATGAAAACTATCCTCTTTCGTTCAATTCTTTGTATGTGGCCTGGATGGTAACTGTATCTCCTACGTCTCTACATAGAAAGTGCAAGTACTAAAGCAGGGCTGGTCAAGGAATGCAACCTAGTAGTGGGCCAGGAAGGCAAACCCATCAGTTGCTTTTTCTGTTTGATGGAGTTCATATGTCACTTGATGCAGGAGGCCAGGCTGTTGGGAAGTTTTTCAGCTGTTTTTCCTGGAATAGCTTTACTTTATTTCCTTGAGCAAGATGCAGATTTTTCTCAAGTGGCCTATCTCCCTTTCTTGCTCTTGGATGTGCAAAGGAGAAGTCACGAGTTGGAGGGAGGCATGTTTAGAGGCGGGGGAAGGGTTCCTGAACAGCAAAACCCCAGAACTTGGACGAAGTGCAGAATGTGGAAATGGCCATCAATTTCTGTACAATATAAAGGAACTTACATTTTTGCCCATTAAATGTTTGGGATCCTACAACGTACTATAAAGCATATAGTTGGATAGTAACTTGTCTTCCTTTTCATGCTGCATATTCAATAATGCACTCCCCCATTTTTATTTTGTTTGGTATAGACATAGTTGGTGAAAATCCAATACTTGCACATATGGAACCTATAGTACATATGAAACATCAGGTGGGGAAGGATGCTGGGTTTTGGAGCTCAGCTAGTTTGTTGAGAGCTGGGTTTGTGAGTTAGTTCTGCTCCTCTTGCTTTCTGCTGACTTTCAGGAGGGTTGAGGTAGTTCTGGGATAAATTGATAAATACTAATGGCCTGATTTTCAGATGCTGCCATTGTCTGGGATTTTCAAAGGACCCTTAGGGAGTCAAGAATCCAACTTCCTTAGTCTCTTCTGACAATCTCACCTATTGACTCCAATGGGAGCTGTGAGTGCTCAGCCATTCTGAAAATAAGGTCATTTATTTGTCATGGTTTAGATTTCCTCTAATTACTATAGAGTTGTTTTTTATGTAGGTTAGTTTGATTTAACTCCATCTGTACAAATGTCTTTGCACTCCTAACCCTCTGCCTGCCCAAAAAACCCAAACATTTGTGTCCTTTTTCTATCTGTCAGGATTATGTTTACCCAGATATTAAAGACAGGCAATTCCTCCACTACTTCTACCGGAAATCCAGAAACCAACATTTTGATGTGGAACAGTATAACAAGCTAAAAGAGGCACTGGCAGAGGTATTTTAATAAGTCTCTTGGTGTAAGTGAATGATGCTGTGGTCTCACCATTTAAGACTTTTCAGTAAATCTTGAGCTAATTGGAAAGTGGCTTTTAGATTTATTTATTTATGCATTTTCATTTTGTATGCTAAAAATGTGCATATGTAACAGATTACCTGGAGTTTCTTTAAAAGCTGGAAGGAAGGAATTAAGAATGGAAATTTGCAGCACTGCTCAGGCAGCCTGTGGAGGCTGGGGGGGGGGAGGATGAAAACAAGTCACTCACTTCTGTTGCTCAACAGTGATAAGCTGGTTTCTCTCCAGTTTCCATCTTCCATAGTAGCAGTGATATGGAACTGGGGAAAATCTTCACTGCTCCATGAGAAATAGAGAGAGTCCTCCAGTCCACAATAATAAAAAGGACCCTGATTTATAGCCTATTTAAAGTAAATGGAAATTCTCCCTTGACTTTATTGGGTTTTTGATCAAGAACCCTTAGTGAATGGATGGAGTTAAGTTTTTTTAAAAAAATTGTGTAGGATTCAAACTAGTTCCTTTTATCAAGGCTGGGGCTTTAAAATATTTGCACTATCTGACATTAGTCTGGAGTGTGAATTTTGCAATTTATGCTAGAGCATGTAAAATAATTCAGTCCTGCTGTTGTAGGAAATGGACTTTATAAATTTTCCTAGGCTTTGGACTGAAGGTGACAGTGCACTATGCATGGGGTCCTACATTCAGTTGCCTGGAAGGAGGATGTTTGTGCATCTGTATGTCTGCAGTTCCCATTGGTCGGTCTGTTGACTGACAGATTAACTCACCGATGGCAGGAATTGTTTTTGGATGGTAATCCCTAGAGTGATATGACCAGGAGGCTGCACTTGTGATTATTGTGGGAAATCTGCGTCATAAGGTTAGTGTCTTCTCAGAAACGAAAAACCTGGCTACAGGGAAAGAATATCGAGAGTATGAAAAGAAGGTACAAATTAGGGGTGACTAAAAGGGATAAATATGGACACTGAACATCTTCCATTTAATTCTCTCTTGTGTTTACAGGTTGAAGAGTCCCTGAGACGCCTGCATCAGCCCCTACATCTGCAACTTCCAATACAGGAAATTAATGACAAAGACTAATTTTTTTTCATAACTGAATTGTCGTTTCCAACACCGATTACAATATTTAGTTTCTATGTTGCAAACTGAATATTTTTGACCACTATAGTTCTGAACATTACTAGAAATGTTGATTAAAACTATTATATCATTAGATTTTTAAAAAATAATTCCTGAAATAAAGAAACCTTTCAAAATATGCATTCAGATCTTGAATAAAATTGTCTCTCCGTTTTAGTAAATTGATGTGGGCATAAGAGTCAGTGTGGTGTTCTAGTGTACTGAAGCATTTTACTATTTTTGATGGGACTATTAATAACAGCAGAGGAATAGCTCAAAAGTGTGATATGTCATGGAAAGATTTCTGGTATTTATGGTCAAATGTATTTTTATACTTGAACAGGTCTCCTGTCTAAAGTTCCAATTCAGGAAAGTCCATGTTTAAAAAGGGAGAGGGATAGCTCAGTGGTTTGAGCATTGGCCTGTTAAACCCAGGGTTGTGAGTTCAATCCTTGAGGGGGCCATTTAGGGATCTGGGGCAAAAATCTGTCCGGGGATTGGTCCTGCTTTGAGCAGGAGGTTGGACTAGATGACCTCCTGAGGTCCCTTCCAACCCTGAGATTCTATGATAAGTGCTTTCCTGAACAGAGATGAACTTTAAATCATGTGGTTAAGTAATCCTGAATCAGAGCCAAAAACATAGTCCTCATTTTGTGATACTAACTCTATTTCTATACTTCTGCAGCATCTCCCATCCAGAACCTCTTGCCACTTATGAAAGTGGATAAGTATTATCCACATTTTACAGATGGGGAAACTAAACCGTATAGACGTTAAATGAGTTGCTTAAGGCCCCAAGTTGAGGGAATCCCTGACCCAGAATTAAGGAAACCATTTCTTGGATCTCTCTCCATGGCTCTAACTTCTGGCAGTGGTGCTGTCTTAACTGACAAAATCAGAGCACAGAAACCTTGAACCACAGACTAAGATCCTCTGCATTATTTGATTTTAAGTTACACAGCAAGAATAAATTTTTAGAAAGATACCTATTAGAATGAATATACAGGGTTAGTTTACATCTAATATCAAATTGGTGGGGGAGGGGGGGGAACTGGCTCAGTTTCCTTTTAGAGAAATACATTTGTTAGATGCTTTGATCATTTATCCTAATCAAGTTGTATGCGATTTATATACTGAATGAATAAAATTAATGATAAAACTAGTCAGTCTTAGGTCAGTATATACTATAAGTCTTGGACATCTATATAATATGGTACCTTAAATCTAAAACAACAAAAAATTTCGGACACCAAGTCAGTCACCTGTAGTTTTTCTTAAATCAGGCTGTATTGTGTATTAATTTTTACAGCATGACATGTATGCTACTCTTCAGGGGGCTGAAGAACATATTTGTATGCTCTCCTGACTAGTACTAGTATAAACTCAGGGTGCTATTGCAGTAATAGATTAAAGTTTGGCATGCAGTGTTCAGGGTACTATAAGTTTAAATACACATTTTATTTAAAGATGTTATTTTCCCATATTCAAAGATTGTGGGAAAATATTTAACCAAGCAATGAAGACTTCCAAATTTCTAAGAGGGTATTTAAAATAATGCAGAATAAATTTGTCAGGTAAAAGATTTGGCAATCTGAGTTTACTATTCTTGATGAAGTAAAAGGCAGAAAGAATAGTGTTTTGGGGGTGGTTTTTTGTTTTGTTTTTTGATTGATGATAAGTCTCTTGGATTGTGAACTGACTATAATTATTGTGTAAATTAGAGAGAGAATAAATGGAACCCCATGCTGTCATTTTTCTAACTACAGCAGTTCTTTAAAGTTCAGTGAAGAGATGGTATTGATCTAGTAAGGAAGAGCCCAAACACAGCAGTGCTTCTTAGATGTTCAGTTCCTCCCCTAAAATTGAAGACAAAATATCACACGGGCTTGGAGTCTAGTGAAACACACATTGCACATTTTTAATGCGTTGTAGGTGTTAAATATTTTTAAGATACAGAAAAATTACAAACATACCTTAGTTGCACTCCTCATAAATTAATGTCAGTGCAAAAAAAAAAAGCTTTTATATTCTAATGCAGTTTTAAAAATTTGTGAAAAAAGTTACAAAATGCTAGAATGCAGTTAGAAAGTAGACAAGGTGTCATTCAAGTGCAAGTCAGAACATTTTAAAAAACTAGTTAAAAAGTGTTTTCTTTCTTAGGACATATATGACCCTCATTACCATGGGATCTGAGCACCTTGCAATTTTTATTACACAGAAATCAGTGTTACAATTATTTCTCCCAAAATTCCCTGAGACTGCAGTTGCTGCGGTGCTGATTTATTATAACAAAGCAATAATTTCTAATCTAGAAAGGTTTTTTAAAAGTATTTAAATTATGGCTCCTGAAATTTGATCCCAGCATTTTTGAAAATAGTCCTGTTAAGGAAAATGCATGATGTGAATAACTGTGCAGTTCTCTAGCTATATTGAAAATCATGTTATAAACTACTGAACAAGAGAACAACCCCTTCACTCAGTGATCTTCTAGACTACAAGCTTAAGTGATGAAGATATTTTCCATTTTTGGAGTGAATCTGAATAAGATGCCATTCTCACAGATGGGCATATCTACTTTGATTTTTGAGTGAAGTGCAATTTTTTAGTCAGCATTGAGGCAAAACAAGGAATCTGCTTCTTTCCTATTGCATTCATGTCTCTGCACATATCCACTCTGCGAAGAGATACTTTCCTGTTAACCAGAGTGAGAAGTTCTGTGAATTCCAAGGAAGAACCATACTTTCTTATCATCTCACACAAGTCTTGAATATACCAGGTGCCATTTAGAGTTTCACGATGAGAATAGTAACCTATTGGGAAATAAGAGCATAGGACTCCATTTAACCTTAACTGAAGACTAGAAGCCACAGTTAATAACTTTCAATATCACAATTTATTTCTTGCCAGTCATGTTCATGGACTGCAGATAAGTTTTAGATATACGTCTCTGCACTGTTTATGCTATCTTGGGTATTCAGATGTTAGAGATAAAAACAGTACTTTGGCAAGTTTGCATAATCAGATTTAACCTGGGATTAATAAGAACGGCCACACTGTGTCAGCCCAATGGTCCATCTAGCCCAGTATCTTGTCTTCCAATAGTGCCCACTGCCAGATGCTTCACAGGGAATGAACAAAACATGGCAAGTGAGTGATCAAGTGATCCATGCCGTCATCCACTCCCAGCTTCTGGCAATTAAAGGCTCAGGACACCCAGAGCATGGGGTTGCATCCCTGATCATCTTGGCTAATGGCCACTGATGGATCTACTCTCCATGAATTTATTTAATTCTTTTTTGAACACATTATAGTTTTGGCCTTCACCCCACCCCCTGGTAACAAGTTCCACAGGTTGACTGTGTGTTGTGTGAAGTAGTACTTCCTTTTGTTTGTTTTACACTTGCTGCCTCTTAATTTCATCAGGTGAGCCCCCATGGTTCTTGTGTTATGTGAAGAGAGAAACAAAACTTTCTCCATACCATTCATGATTTTATAGACCTCTATCATAGCGCCTCCCCCCCTTATTGTCTCTTTTCCAAGTTGAAAAGTCCCAGTCTTTTTAATCTCTCCTCATAACTTATAATGGGTGCAATTCCATTTCTGTCAATGGAGTTGCACATTAGTGATTAATTTTGCCCTTTGACTTTATACAATATTTTGCAAAAAGATTTTGTATTAATATTTTTATACCTTTCCAACATCAGGTAATGTTAAGTTGAGTGCAATATTGATTCAGTAGCAGAAACAGTTCTGTAAATTCACCCACTGTTGAATTACAGGAGAGTCTTCAGGATTGGGAATGAGATGGTTTGGGGAGGGCACCCATCTGTGTGAGGAGGTTTAAGAAATCACATCCAAATGACATGCCGCTAGAAGTGCAGAAGAATATTTCCTCCTGACAGGTAGCTCAGTGATAGGGATGTGATCAGTATGCTTTGAGTTCAAAGTCATTTAAAAATTGCAAGTTAGATGGCATATTTTCATTTATTCTCAAGCCTTTACACCATGTGGGGGAGACAACACCACTAATGCAGACATGCAAAGTGGTAAGTTTAAGGAACTTGAATTCTTGTTTTGATTGTGTGATGAAGAAACTCTGCAAGCCTACTATATTTAGTGAAACAGCAGTGATAACTCCTGCAGGATTTAGATGCTAGAAACTTAAGTGCAAAATAACAACATACCTTCTGCAACCGAGTAGCACATTAGAAAGTCTGCACCAGCAGGTAAAGTATATATAGCTGCAGCATCCACTTCAGTTTCATTGACATTGGACTTGTCTACACTACTGTCCACTGCATCGTGAACAATGACTGGGTCATCGTGTTGATCTCCTCGACATGCCTAGCAGGAGAAAAAGCTGCTGAATCCTCTCATCTGCCAAGTACACTTAGCCATCACAGAACTAAATTCTGAAAGCAGAAGCTCTTCCTGTTTGTTTAGATGTTCTTCATTTATGTGACTAAGTTCAGAAAGAACTACCTTTTGTCCTGCTTGTACATCCCCAGGGCTTTCATTGGTAGAGCAAGCTGTTTAATAGTGACAGGCACCAACTTAGAAATATCAAAGCATAGCAGACACCATACTGACCTATTCTCCACTTTTGGAAGGAGAAGAGGGTAGTAGCCTTACAGATCAGTTCAGGGGGGGTGTTCTGTGTGTAAGCAGCAGCTTGAAAAGAAGTGTGGGAATACCCTTGTGAGAGAAGCAGGTGCATGAGGCTGGCAGTGTCAGTGAAGCAGAGTGGGGGACTCACTAAGGGCAGGTAGTAGCAAGCTGCCTCTTGGAAGTGTCATAATAACCACCGCCTTTTCCACCTGAGAAGAAGTTATCCCTAAAAGAACTGTCCTTTGTACCATTGGGGGAAAAAGTACACAAATTCAAGAACAGAGATCTTACCTGAATTATAAATATTTTAGGCTTTCCTACTAGACTCGGGCATTTGTCTCCTTTGAACATGTTTGTCACTGTCTGAACTTTTATTTTAGCATCATAGGCGTAAACGTGATTATCTTCACCATGGCTCAGGAACACACACACAAAGCAGTCAGCATCACTGTGGTTGTCCGTTGACACTAAAATAGTGGAACTGTGTTTAGATGATTACGCAAGCTTACAGTATTTATTAAACACCCCACCATTAGTCCACTCAGAACCATATGTAGCCATTTAATCTCAAATCAGTCCTATTCTAAATATGTTGAGTCAGCATCTCAGCTGCTGTAAATCAGCATAGCTCTGCTGAAGTCTGGAACTACACTGATCCATACAAGCAGAGGATCCAGTCTACTGGAAGTTAGAGAGATGCTTAGTAAACACTACTTCTGTTGGTCATAGATGCATCTTGGGAATTCCAACACTTGCAATGCAATACCAGTGAAGATACTACTGGTATAAAATAATATATTTTCTGTTCCTTAGTCTTTTTGTGTCATGGGATTTCATCATAGAAGGGAAACAATTCAAGTTACAGTGAACTTGTCTTAATAATGACGGAGAAATACAATTTTATCTAGAACCGCTCCTGCAAGCAGGCTAAGACATACCTACTACATGGTCTCCTACCTTCATAAATGTTCCGCATCACCTCTTCTGCTTTAAGGTCATCAAAGCATCTGACTTCAAATCCAAGCTCTGTCAAACTATCATTAAACACACACATTTTAATAAGTATCCTTTGTGAGTTATGCTAAAAATGCCACTGCTTTTGTTACTCCCTTTGGAACTTTATACCTTTTCCTTGAGAGAATAGATATCCATGTTAATTTATGTAATGGTACCCAAACCTGATACCCAGGAGTGTCTTAAAGATGCATAGAACAAACAAAAAAAGTAATTTATAAAGTGAAGGTGTTCTTATGAAATAGGAATTCTGTTAAGAGCAACAGAAAACACAAATAATTGAGGTACTCACCCAGGGACCTGTCTGAAAACCAACCAATATGCGAAATAAAGTAGAACTTCCATTTTTGCCAAAATGTAATTTCATTTTCAGGCAACTATGAGCCAAAATGACAATTTTGGACTTTTTTTTTTTTTTTGAAGGGTTATAATACTATCAAATCAGAAATTTAATATAAACATGATATAAAAACTTAATCATGTCCTGAAATATGCTGATGCTGGGCTACGCCACCTCCCTGTATTAAGCTTTTGATTAGGTTACGTGCAGCCACTTCCCTTGTGAGCTCTGTGCTAATCTACTACAATTGTAACTGGTTACTTTATAGACATCAGGTCAATGCCAGCCTAGCCTGGGTGCTTTACCCATTTTTACTCATTTCCTCAACACCATGATGTGTTGTTGTTGCATAGTTCCATAGGCTAAAACAAAATTCACTATGGAACTGCACTTCTTGTGAATGGAATAGTGGGTTTGCTATCACTTCTTTTGAGGGACATGTGTTTCTAATTACTACATCTAATATTGTATGCAGTGTAGCTATAGCTGTGTCAGTCCCAGGATATTAGAGACATAAGGTAATATTTTTTATTGGACCAACTTCTATTTAGTGAGAGAGACAAGCTTTCAAGCCACACACAGCTTTTCTTCAAGTCTGGGGATGACCTGAAGAAGAGCTCTGTGTGGCTTGAAAGCTTGTCTCTCTCACTAAATAGAAGTTGGTCCAATAAAAAAATATTACACCTTATGACGTTGCACCCCGTAATGCTTTATAGAAATATGCTTATGAGTGTAAATATGACATAACTGGGATGTGTTTTATGCTAGATAGGCAATGTAACATATCTCTGCAAAGGTTATGATCTACTGAATATATTCATCCTATTTGTATGCATGTATCTTTTTGTATTCAAAGTTATGAATATTGGCTATGTACTTGTTTGATTTTAAGTAGTCTCAGTGAAGCATTTGGTCAGCTTCTTGAGAAAAGACTATTCTCAGTAAGTGCCCAATCAAGAAACACTTAAGCTGACAGTGGACTTTGAAAGATGCCAATCCACATCTGAGCTTTCCTGGGAATGTGGCATTGGCCTTTAAAGAACTGAGTCATGCATGGACATGTGACTTGCTCATGTGACTGCAAAACTCCATCTTGTGGAGGGGATTTTACACAGGAGAGGAGAGGGGTTTCCACCCACAAGAGAGAGACTATATAAGCCCCTGGGAAACCCCTCCAAAGGACAGTAACTACAGGGGTGTGAGTTATTGCTGGACCCAAACTAGAAGGAGGCTAGTCTGCCAAAGAAGCTTAGACTATTAGGCTTAGACTTGTGTGTTTTGTTTGGTAATTTACATCGTTCTGTCTGTTATTACTCAGAAACACTTAAATCCTACTTTTTATATTTAATAAAATCACTTTTTACTTATTAATTAACCCAGAGCAAGTAATTAATTCCTGGGGGAGCAAACAGCTGTGCATATCTCTCTTTCAGTGTTACAGAGGGCAAACAATTTATGAGTTTACCCTGTATAAGCTTTATACACAGTAAAACGTATTTATTTGGGGTTTGGACCCCATTGGGTGCTGGAGACAGGAGCACTTCTTAAGCTGTTTTCAGTTAAGCCTGCAGCTTGTGGGGGACGTGGTTCAGACCTGGATCTGTGTTTGCAGCAGGCAAGCGTGTCTGGCACAACCAGGCAGAGTCCTGAAGTCCTAAGCTGCCAGGGAAAACGGACTCAGAGGTAGTCCCAGCACATCAGGTGGCAGTCCCAAGCGGGTTTCTGTGATCCAACCCGTGTCACACCTCACCTACTATGTCTCTCTATATCTAATATTGTCAGTGATGGCAGAGTCTGAAATTTGTTGGTAGTCCACAGCGGAAGACAACTAGTGCTAGGAGACATGGGTGTTTTCTATAAGTCACATATCCCTTCCTTTTTGCATATCTAAATTGTTGTAAAATAGCATATGGTTAAGCTTAGACTATACTGGCTCCTTGAGTTAGCTACATAAACATACGGATGTACAGCACAATTGTTCCTAGAGCTTTATTTGGCTGCAAAGCTGCCCTGCTTCCCTAAAGCTGCTTTTTGGTAACTACCAGTTGCCTATTTTGCATTTGCTAGCAGCTAGAACTGCATGCACTTGCTAGGTGAATAGGAATAAAGGCTTCTTAACTTTCTTAACTTTGCAGTCAGTTTTTGAAATTGTATCATACAGCACATCTGTTTACCCTACAAACCTGTCCTTGAACTACTCTGCTATTGGACGGCATAAGGTATTAAACAGATTTAGTTGAACTTCACATCACTTACTCAAACTGGTTACTGGTTTAGTGAATCACGGGAAGTGCAAGATGTGAATCAACAAAAGCCAATTTATCTCCTACCATAAGCTGCACAATTATAAGACTCATATTTAGAACTTCTATCTCAACAGTAGACATTTGCATCCAGCCATCACTTGGCTTGAATGCATTAGAGATATAAGATAAACTAATGTTGCCAAATAATATTAAATGGGCACAATCAGCTTGAAATCTAATCAATTACAAAAAATGAGTTGAAAGTAATTTCAGGTACTATACCTTTCCTCCCCCCCCCCCCCCCCCCCGGCACTTCCTACCAGTTTGTGACGTTACAATCAAGTTTACCTTTTTTCTATATTAACCTATAAAAATATGTGTTCCATTTTTCCCCCCCATGATATTGAGACAGAAAAATACATTGTTTGCTTAGTTACACAATACTAAAAAGCCTTTAAAAATTAAGGTCACCACTTAGTCTTCCTCACCCTGATGGCTGCCTGTACCTCAGCAGTCTATTTGCACAGGGCCTGATCCTGTCCCCACTGAACTCAATGGGGGTTCTGCCTATTATTTCAAAGGGAGCAGAAGCAGACATTTAACTCTTTTTATCATGGGGTACTGTGCAAAATCTTTCAGTCACAATTATGTCAATGAAATCAGTTATTTTAGAGCTGCTTATATAATTTTCATGACAAATCACTTTGAATTGCATATTTTTATTTAACTTATCTAAAAATAGTATCCTTCTGTAAAGCAGCCAAATAGCATCTTACCTGCGTTTCAGATTGTCTCTGTCTGCAAGTGTGCCACGTCTATCTGGCAGTGTTAAGTGCCAGTAAAACTGCTCATGATTGAAGATTAAAGCAACCCCTCTTCGCTTGTGGTTCATTTTGTATTGTGCTGCTGGATCAAATGGTTGGCTGTTACAAAGAGAGAACATGCCTTTCAATTAACAAATAAATAATTATTAGTTCACCTACATATGTTCAGCGGCCAAGATTTTCAAGAGTGACTATAGATGTTGGGTACCCAAATCCCTAGTCACATTTGAAAATCTGGGGCACATTAAATGAGTCATTCAAAAATATCATTAAAGAACTGGCTGCAGTAGATAAAGGCCAGTAAATTCTGAGTTTAAAAAGTTGTTTCTGTAACTTTCATTGTTTGCTTGGATTATCTATTGAATTCCAGGACAGAAGACTGCCAATGCAATAACTAGGTACATTATGATAAATTAAAATGGAGTCTGAACTCTGTACTGATTCTCCAGGTTTCACAGTTTAGCCAGACTTCTTATTTTAAAAGTCATAGTGCAGACACCTTTTGATAATGTAAGTGTGCACTAACTAGAATTTTGTTTGAAGTTACTGTTTACTGAATCATATGCAACATGAACATGGCAGTTTAAATAGTCACATAACTTTCTGAAGACAACATTGCGATGTTAGGTACTTATGCTGGTGGGACAGAGAGAGATTTTCGTCCAGGCTCACCTGAGACAAGTTACCTAAATCCAAATAACTCAAGCAAGATGAAATCAAAATGTCCTTAATACCAGTGACTCAGTTACAAGTCTGTACTATTCAGCATTTCTGCTCTTAGCATCACCATGCTCAGTACGCAAAAATCAAGAAGGGGGAAAAAGGTAGAGAAAGATGGGGCATTTTTCTTCCCCTTAATTATTCAACCTCCACCAATAGGAAAACTATGTCGGGTATAACCTGCTATAGCCTCCAAATCACTTGAGCAGCGACGGTGTGGACTTCTAAAAGATAAATTTCCACAATAGGCCACAGTTTTTAAAAAAATGAATACAAGCCATAAATATTTGGTGCATACAACTTATCCGAATCTACTGAAGAAAGAAATTATCTTATGGAATGAAACAGTGATCCCTGTCTAACTTGAGATGCATACTAAAAAGCTATTTTCAAACACCCACTAGGAAGCAATTTTTTAAACAGCTTCTCCCATGAAATCGGGACAAAAGTAAACATTCCACCTGAGAAGACCTGAAACCAAATACTTACCTGTCAAAAATAGCTAGCATGACTAGAGCCAGTTGTAGGGCAGTGTGACCCAACCTGGGCTATCACACTTGGCACCCTAGGACTGACCATGTCACGTTTTCAGTAAACAAAGACATAGCTGGAGGCTGCTTCTCAGTCGCTATTCCCTATATTGCTGTCTCTATGTGGGGAGCAACTTTCTCTCACACTTTGCCCCCACCATTTGTATTATATGTATTTGTAATATGTCAAATATTGTATGTGCATATGTCTCACTAGCCCATAATGTATAAAATATGTATAAAAATATAGATTTGCTAATTGTTCTGATAAGCAGAACAGACTTGCAATGAAATTCTGTGGACTGTTCTAAACATATAACCAGGGCCATTTGGGTCCTGGATATTATCTAGCAGGAAGAAAGATGATGAGGGGAAAAGTTAATTGATGGGTGCGCTAATGGTTGGAGAATGGTGTTGAATGAAGTCTGTGAAAATGGCTGGTATGAGGACATATGCAATTCTTGCATGTCATCTCAATATCTGTAGAACTGGTTCTCGGCATAGTTTCCCCTGTATTTCTTCCTTATTAATCACTTACACACTGCCTCTATGAATGGTACGACCTTCCTGAGCTCATCTGCAAAGTCTCTACCCTGTCCACATTTAAGTCCCTCTGAAAGACCCACTTCTGCAGTAGGGTTTATAGTAAATCTACTTGATTCATAAAAATAATAAATCTTTGTTTATAGACTCAGGCTTAAAGGCCAGAAGGGACCATCATGATTATCTAGTCTGATCTCCTGCACATCGCAGACCCCAGAATCTCATCCACCCACTCATGAAGTAAGCCCATAACCTCTGGCTGAGTTACTCAAATCTTGATTTAAAGACTTCAAGTTACAGCGAATCCACCATTTACTCTAGTTCAAACCAGACCCCAAATATGACTATCAGTGAGACCTTGACCATGTGGATGAGACCCACCAGACACACACCTGGGAAAGAACTAACTGTAGTAACTCGGAGCTCTTCCCCTCTAATGTCCTATCTCTGGCCATTGGAGATATTGACTAATAGCAGTCACGGAAGGGCCACCTGCCATTTGTGAGCAATCTCATCATACCATTAACTCCATAAATTTATTAAGCTCAGTCTTGAAACAAGTTACGTTTCTTGCCCCTACTACTCTCATTGGAAGGCTGTTCCAGCACCTAATTTTTCTGATGGTTAGAAGTGGGCACTTCTATCTTTAGCTTGTATTACCCTTAGAGCAGAGATCTGCCCCCATTCCAGCAGTGACACGTCTGGAAAGGGCTTAACATAGAGTGTTATTGTATGTATTTTTCAGACAATTTGTTTCCCTACATGTGCAGTATATGCCTGTTGTTCACATATTGTATTTCTTAGTTCCCTTTCCTCCTCCATAAAGTTATACACCTCTACCCCAATATAACATTGTCCTCGGGAGCCAAAAAATCTTACCGCATTATAGGTGAAACCGTGTTATATCGAACTTGCTTTGATCTGCCGGAGTGCGCAGCCCCGCCACCCCGGAGCACTGCTTTACCGCGTTATATCCAAATTCGTGTTATATTGGGTCGCGTTATATCGGGGTAGAGGTGTATCTGGAATGTACCTTTTACTTTAATCCTTTTAAAATACAAATACTCTATTAAAAAAAATTAATGCACTAACCTAATTTCAAATGAGCGCTCAATTCCCAACGAATTGTGTTGTGGTGACATCCATGCAGTTTCATGACGGTTGTCTCTCCTATCCCTGTCACACTTGACATGCATCACCTGTTTCTCATGGCCGGGGGGCAGAGCCACCACTAGGAACAAAGAGACGCTCCCAAAACAGGTAATGGGGGAAGCGGCAGCAGTGAGGTGTGTGTGTGTGTGTGTGTGTGTTTGTGTGTTCACACACATGAATATTAAGAGCTGAAATTTTTCAGCTGAAACTTTTTTCCCTGAAAAAATGCAGATTTGGACTGACCGAAATATTTTGACAAATTAATGCTGACTTTGTGAACTGCTTCAGTTGAAAAAAATGTGGAAATGTAGAAATGGTTCGTTTTGACATTTACAAAATGTTTTGATTTTTCAGAAAGATTCAGAAGGGGAATTAGGGGCCTAACTCCAACATTTAGGCACCACTCACAACTCTGATGAGAAGCTAGTCCCTTTATGCCAAATAGCCAGGGCACTCACCTGGGTATGGGGGAGACCAGAATTGAATGCCTCCTGCTTTTGAGCAGGGACTTGACTACAAGTCTCCCCACTCCCAAGAGAGCCCTCACCGGCTGGCTATTGGGTATTCTGAAGTAGGCTCCCTCAGTCACTCTTGTTGAAGCTGTTCCACTTTGCATAAATAAATATTTATTGGGCAAGAGAGAGCTGGTTAATGCCCTAACTACCAGATTAGAAGAGTCATTATCATTCTCTCTGTCCCAGTGACTATACCTATTTATACAAAGCGGACGGGCTTCAACAGGAGAGCTTGAGAGAGACCCCCACCAGAATATCCCATAGCTCAGCAGTAAGAGCTCTCTCCTGAGAGGTGGGAGATTCCTGTTCAAATTTTTTCTCCCCCACTCTCTCAAGGCAGAGAGGACGGAATTAAACCTGGGTCTCCCACATCCTGGGCGAGTGCTCTAACCAGCCACTGGGCTGAATGTTGTAAGAGTGGCAGCACCACCTCCCTATCCTCAAGCTGGATTTATTTGGGGCCAGATCTGATCATCATGCTCTGAGTATTTCTACCACATTGACCCCACCAGCAAGAGAGGTGGGGGAATGACTGTCTTCCCCTGGTTGGAGGATCATGCTGGGACTTAGGCGCACACTCAGAGACAGAAACTTACTGCACCAACAGACCTTTACAGCAGAAGTTAGGCACCAAGTAAATTTAGGCGCCTACAAGGTTAGGCAGCAGCTGAGCAGGGGGTTTGTGGATCACAGCAGCACCTCAACCAGGAACTTGGGCACCTAAATCCCTTTGTGGATCTGGGCCCTAAACACACCCCTTTCCTCTGCATTTCACTCCTGGCTAGCTTAGGTAGCTCCCTAATCAGCTTGCTGGCTCCAGTGAATCCCATTCTTAGGAATCTAACTCTCCCCATGCATTGTGTGGGAAACCAGGGTACCTAACTTGGGACCATGAATTAGCAGGTTGCCCAGGAGGTTAGTGTTGCAATGCCTAAGTCCCCTTCATTAATCTAGCCCTTCCTACTATATGTATTTGTTCACTGTCCAGCACTATGGAACTCTGATCCTTACTAGGGCCTCTGGATGGTGCCATAATAAAATAATAATGAACACTACTACTTCATTGATATGTAGGAGTTTGATACACATGTTCTGTAACATTAGAGGGCCGCCTTGGGTACTCAGCTTGGGGTCTTAACAAAGATTTAAAAAAACCCAAGTCATAAATGTTTTGAGTTTCACTTTCACGTCTCTATCTTCCATTACCGTCTTTAGTCATTCTGATTAAAACAAAGGCATTTACCTTCTCTCAAAGGCATCTGTTTCTGTGACGTTTTGGTCTCCACCTATAATAAAAAGAGAGCCAAAGGGTGTTTGAATTACTCACCCAGTTATTAAAAGAAAATTTGATATCTTAGGAAGTGGGAGATTTTCAAATTTAAACTTAATTACACTGCAACACCCCAGAATGCCATTCTGGCACTTTTTTTGGTGGGGTCCCGTTACTATCACGTATGAGTGATAGTTCTGGAAATCCATTCCAGCACTTCTTTTTTAAGGACTCACATGTAGAGTATGTGCAACCATTTGTAAAGTACACTTGCTAACATAAACAAGGCAGTTCATACACAGGCCAGATAATTAGGCATGAAATCACTTGATTTGCATTAACGCTTATTGGGGTGCACAATCTTATGGGTTTACTTTTGGAGGCCATTCTTAAACATGTGACCCCCAAAAGACCAGATTTTTAAAATTGCAAAAATGCGGATGCATAAATTATATATCTGCAATCATGGACACTGCATATGCAAATGACAAGCTGTCCATCTGATTATTTTAACACACAGCCTCTGTAAGTTCATGCAAAAACTGTGCATGCTTTTGAATACGCTATTTAATTTCTAGCACATAGTGGCACTTCTTTTAAATACATGATGCAATCAGCCTGAAACTAAGCATTTCTTTGAGGTTAGCTGTGTCACTCAACAATTTAGTAAGTGATGTAGGTATAAGGACATCCAACTAGCAGAAAAATTCTAAAACATGCAAACAACTCACACCCTTTCTTCTGCTAAAATGCATAGAATACGTACATCAGCCATGTTAGTACACCCAAAACTCCCACTGAAATTAATAACACTATTGAGTGTACAAGGAAAACAGAGCTGGACCTACTGTTCTAAAGATGTTAAAGATAAAGCTGTCAACTATGTGCTGTTCCCATCTTCTCCCACCTATACGTTAGTGTCTCCATAGATCTGAAGATATCTCACCATCTATATTACCAAAAGTGTGACAGCCCACAATACTCTTTTTAACCTAGCCATTTTATGAAAGTAATACACTTTACTGTACCTTTGGTATTTAAAGCAGGCCCACTATCCACCTGGATTTGCCCTGCAATTGAAAACACCACAATGTCACTGTCATAACATACAATGTATCCGCTGCAAAAAGGAAAATATGAGCACATTTTTATACTACACAACTCACACCCTTTCATAATTTGTTTCTGTAATAAATCAAATGAATGGAGTCATAGCACTCAGCCATGACAGACCATGTTTGTTAACTTTTGTGATTATTTTTTGCCCTTTGCTGCCCCATCAGTACCCTACCATTGAAATCAAGTCACAAAGGCCTTGTCTACATTAGCATTTCTCCTATTATTGATCTAGCACAGGTATATCTCTACTGGTGACAGCAATGGTGGAAATGCTAGTGTAGACCAGTTGCCAGTGTTTTTACCATCATGTTGTCTAACTGTCAAGGTTAGGTGGAACAGTGTAGGAAACACCTGTAGCCTGTCTACACTAGCAAGTCCACTGCGGCTACCACCAGAAGAACTGCAACAAGGGTGCTAGACTAATGATGGGAGAAATGCTGAAAAGTATTAACGTAGACACAGCTGAACTTAGCAGTAACAACATAGTTCAGAATCCTAAACAAAAAACTATTACAGAGAGCGTGTGTGTATGAGACTCACAATAGTTTTTGCCTGAAAACCTGGAGTTAAAGCTGATAAAGTATCACTTCAGCCAAAGTACACCCAACCCGTGAAAACATTATTGTTTCCCTTAAAAACTATCTTTCCTTAGCTTGGAAATTACAAGTCAAGTTTCCACTTAATTGCCAACCTCTCCCAAAAAACATACCTAAGTATGCAAATACATAGTTAAGGTCTCTGTGATCGGTGTATTGGGCCTATCTCAGTGTTGACAAGGAAAAGTTAACCTTCCTCTTTAGGAAGGGCCACCACTACATGTGCTTAATGATGGGATATGCAGGGAAGTGCAAGCTGTGGGGAATTAATGAATTCCTCATTATCCCAGAAAAGGGAAAGAAAGAATTAGGCAGGGGGGCTTGAGAAAAATAAGCTTCAAGGGAGAACAGCTGAGCCAAAGGAGTTGTCTCTTGGTGAACTATGCTGAAGTAAGCTATGTTGTGTGTTGAGTTTTATCTGACTGAGGTAAGATACCCTTTGTTTGCTGGGTCTCAGGCTAAAGAAAACTAAAGAGGACTTCTTGCTTGCTCTTAATTTAATTTCTGTTTAATCAGTTTCTAGTCATTTTTACTTTTGAGATTCACATACTCAACTAGAAAACCTCTACAGTATTTGGATTGCAAACACTGCTTGGAACTGTTCATTTGTTTTTGGTTTTTTTAAAGTTTCTAATTTTTTTAATTAATGAAAATGTTCTGTTGGTCGTTAGTCTTGTAAAGCTGGGATTTTTCAAAGGAACATCAGGGAGTTAGAGGGGTACCCAACTTCCATTGGAATTCAGTAGGATCTGGGAACCTAAATTTCTATTGGCTCCTTTGAAAATCACATATTAAAAGTTTCTTTTTTACAATATCTAAAATTTGGGCCAAGTGAAGTGACAACATTCCTTTCAAAGCTTACTGCTATTCAAATCTGTGTATTCCTTATTGGTTAACTCTAAGTGAATCCTTGGGCACTAAAAACATATCAATGATTGCAACCACAAGGTAATGGTATATTTACTGAGGCCTAGATTGTTTTCTCCTATGGGAATTGCTGGTGCTACCAAATTGCTTGAAGTCCTAGTCACACCTAAGACCTGGTGGCATTCTCAAACGATCTCCTAAAGGGGACCAAGCCAGTAGATATTCTCAGAACATGCCTCCTATTTAGGGCCCTGCACAAAAGATAGCCAGGGACAAGCAGTGGTGGGGTGTTTCTAGGTCAGTCTATCCCATATCCCGGTGGTTAGGGCACTCATCTGGGATGTGGGAAGATCCTGTTTGCAAATCAAGCAGGGAATTTAAAGCAGGAACTCAGGCCTCCTATATCACCAGGCCACAGAAACAGAGTGACTCTACAGCCTAGTGCTTAGGGCATCACCTGGGAAGTGGGAGAGGGGGAAGGTCCTGCTCCAAAATATTTAAGGTGTAACAGCTCCAAAGGAAAGATTGGGAGAGGAACACCCACTACCCAGGTACTCACCTGGGATGTGACAACCTGGGTTCAAGTATCTGTGCCACATCAAACAGAGGATGGATTTGAACTTGGGTTTCCCACATCCCAGGTGAGTGCACTAACCATGGGTTTACTGAGTAGATTAACAAGCATGTACTTGTGGATGTATTTTGTGCAGGGCCTGAACCAGTCTGCATGCTCTGAGAACATCAACTGGATCAGTCCTCACTGGAAAGATGGGGGTGGGGGGAAATGGCTACTTTGAGAATCTCACTGGGGCTTAAGAATAAGAAAGAAGAAAAACAGATGACTGGCTTGAAGGGAACAACCTGAGATGCTATAAAAAGCAACAGAGGGTCCTGTGGCACCTTTAAGACTAACAGAAGTATTGGGAGCATAAGCTTTCGTGGGTAAGAACCTCACTTCTTCAGATGCAAGCTATAGTTAATGATTCCTAACATGTGTGTGGTGACTGTTCAAGGGTATGAGTTGAATGCCAGAGGTTGTCTATTGCATCACAAGCTAACTATATTCATCTGAAGCAGATTCACGTACAATGGGGCCCTCCTCTAACACCTTTTCCTTCTTTCCCATGGGTATAAGTCAATGTGTCAGGAGCTGACTGAGGAGATATCTGAGCCATTAGCAATTATCTTTGAAAAGTCATGGAAGACAGGAGACATTCCAGAAGACTGGAAAAGGGCAAATATAGTGCCCATCTATAAAAAGGGAAATAAGGGCAACCCGGGGAATTACACACCAGTCAGCTTAACTTCTGTACCCAGAGAATGGAGCAAATAATTAAGCAATCAATTTTCAAACACCTAGAAGATAATAAGGTGATAAATAACAGTCAGCATGGATTTGTCAAGAACAAATCGTGTCAAACCAACCTGATAGCTTTCTTTGACAGGGTAACAAACCTTGTGGATAGGGGAGAAGTGGTAGACGTTATATATCTTGACTTTAGTAAGACTTTTGATACTGTCTCTCATGACCTTCTCATAAACAAACTAGGGAAATACAACCTGGATGGAGCTACTATAAGGTGGGTGCATAATGGCTGGAAAATCGTTCCCAGAGAGTAATCAGTAGTTCACAGTCATGCTGGAAGGGCATAACGAGTGGGGTCCCGCAGGGATCGGTTCTGGGTCTGGTTCTGTTCAATATCTTCATCAATGATTTAGATAATGGCATAGAGAGTACACTTATAAAATTTGCGGACGATACCAAGCTGTGAGGGGTTGCAAGTGCTTTGGAGGATAGGATTAAAATTCAAAATGATCTGGACAAACTGGAGAAATGGTCTGAAGTAAATAGGATGAAATTCAACAAAAATAAATGCAAAGTGCTCAACTTAGGAAGGAACAATCAGTTGCATACATACAAAATGGGAAATGACTGCCTACGAAGGAGGACTGCAGAAAGGGATCTGGTGGTCAGAGTGGATCACAAGCTAAATATGAGTAAACAGTGTAATGCTGTTGCAAAAAAAGCAAACATCATTCTGGGATGTTGTCATAACTATAAAGGGAAGGGTAACAGCTCTCCTGTGTACAGTACTAAAATCCCTCCTGGCCAGAGACTCCAGAATCCTTTTACCTGTAAAGGGTTAAGAAGCTTGGGTAACCTGGCTGACACCTGACCCAAAGGACCAATAAGGGGACAAGATACTTTCAAATCTTGGGGTGGGGAAAGGCTTTTGTGTGTGCTCTTTGTTTTAAGGGGTGGTTCACTCTTGGGACTGAGAGGGACCAGACATCAATCCAGGTTCTCCCCATCTTTCTAAACAAGTCTCTCTTATTTCAAACTTGTAAGTAAAAAGCCAGGCAAGGCGTCTTAGTTTTACTTTATTTTCTCAACTTGTAAATGTACCTTTTACTAGAGTGCTTATCTTTGTTTGCTGTACTTTGAACCTAAAACAGAGGGGGGTCCTTTGAGCTCTTTAAGTTTGATTACCCTGTAAAGTTATTTTCCATACTGATTTTACAGAGATGATTTTTACCTTTTTCTTTAATTAAAAGCCTTCTTTTTAAGAACCTGATTGATTTCTCCTTGTTTTAAGATCCAAGGGGGTTTGGATCTGTTTTCACCAGGAGTTGGTGAAAGGAAGGAGGGGGGAAGGGTCAATTTCTCCTTGTTTAAGATCCAAGGAGTTTGGATCTGTATTCACCAGGGAATTGGTGAAAAGTTTCTAAAAGCTTCCCAGGGTAGGGAATGGTGGCAGCGGACCAGAACTAAGCTGGTAGTTAATCTTAGAAGTCCTCATGCAGGCCCCTACATTTGTACCCTAAAGTTCAAAGTGGGGATACAGCCTTGACAGATGTATTAGTAGGAGTAGTGTAAGCAAGACACGAGAAGTAATTCTTCCCCTCTACTCCACGCTGATTAGGCCTCAACTGGAATATTGTGTCCAGTTCTGGGCGCCACATTTCAGGAAAGATGTTGACAAATTGGAGAAAGTCCAGAGAAGAGCAACAAAAATGATTAAAAGTCTAGAAACATGACCTATGAGGGAAGATTGAAAAAATTGGGTTTGTTTAGTCTGGAGAAGAGAAGGCTGAGAGAGGACACAATAACAGTTTTCAAGTACATAAAAAGTTGTTACAAGGAGGAGGGAGAAAAATTGTTCTTGTTAACCTCTGAGGATAGGACAAGAAGCAATGGGCTTAAATTGCAGCAAGGGCCGTTTAGGTTGGACATTAGGAAAAAGTTCCTAACTAGAATAAATTGCCTAGGGAGGTTGTGGAATCTCCATCACTGGGGATTTTTAAGAGCAGGTTGGACAAACCCCTGTCAGGGGTGGTCTAGATAATACTTAATCCTGCCTTGAGTGCAGGGGTCTGGACGAGATGACCTCTCGAGGTTCCTTCCAGTTCTATGATTCTATTAAATCTCTGTAGCTTTATGGCAGGGTTTGGTTGCTAGAGCAGTAAATGTACCTGCAATGGCAAGAAGCAGATTGCATGGGTAGAGGGCAATGTATCCGACAGCATGGGTCCAAATTTCAAAGTGCTAGCTACACTCTCTTTAATCTCATTCTGAATCAGCTGCAGTGCCAATGCTGCCCTTTAGCCTGTGCTAGGGTATGCCACAGGGTGCACGGAGGACTAAGCAACCACACCCCTCTCCACAGAAACTTTGTTTTAACAGGAGGGGTGCTCCTAAAATACATACAATATTAAATAAAAAACCATCATTATTGTGTACCCACTCAGTTAGTTGCAAACTAAGGGCTTGTATACATGGGAAAGTTATTCTGGAATAAGCTAAGGTGTGAATTAAAACCGATATAGTTATACTGGTATCATTCCCCAAGTGAACATTCTTAGGGTATATCTACCCTAGGGACCTTACAGCAGCACAGCTGTACCGCCACAGCCATGCCACTGTAAGGTCTCCGGTGTAGCCGCTCTTTGTTGGAAGGTGAGAGCTCTCCTGCAGGCATAATTAAACCACTCCCAACAAGCGGCGTTAGCTATGTCGGCAGGAGAACCTCTCCTGCCAACACAGCACTGTCCACATCAGCACTTTTGCCGGTGAAACTTATGTTGGTCAGGGGGGTGTTTTTTCACACCCCTGACTAACAAAAGTTTTACCAACAAAAATGATCGTGTAGACAAATCCTTACTCCGGTATAAGAGTGGCTTTTTTCAGTTTAGTATATGTTGCTTGGGAAGGTGGTTAAGATAAACTGGAAAAGACACTCTTACACTGAAATAAGTTTGTCGGCATGGGGTTATACAGCTGTAACTACAATGGCATAACTGGTAAATATTTTGAAGTTTGAAGGGATTTTGTTTGGTTGGGGTTTTTTTTTGTTGGTTTGTGGGGGTATTTTTTTGTTTTTTTGCAAACAATCTTTTGTGCAGTCTACTACTCATACCAGTTCTGAAAACATGGTTGGGGAAGAGGTCTGGGAGCATAGTCATTGCGAAGTTCTATTCCTTTCTAATTGATTTTCGGTTAATAGAGATGCATGTATTAACAGGTGTTTTACATGCCCTGGGTACAATAAGAGGTGCTATAAATTTTTTAAATGACACCGTTCTTTAGAAGAGAAAGAAAATAACTTTTAAAGGCACTGTTAAATCACCTTTATCAATAACTACAGGTGTCATACATTGCAAACCTGCTTTCATTTATTTTAAGAAAACACTAGTTTGACTGAGCGTGAACTACTTCCCATCTTATTAATTTAATGTGCAATGTATGCGTGGGAACAATTTTCCTCTGGTTCCTTCAATCAATATCAATAAGTAGTGGATAGTGGGCATTTTATGCATCCTGTTTGAAACCTGCCAACCAAAGGTGGCAGTTGTTTATGAATCACTGGTTTGCCTGGCACTGCAAGACTAGGTGCAGTGTAACCAGTGTTTAATTCGTGCCCGGGCTTGCTCTGGCACCTCTAGGCTTGGCAGTTCATAGCCCCAGCACCTCTCCCTTGCCCATCAGTTATGAAAGTAAAAAAACATTCCTTGAGCCCGGGGCACCGCTTTCATTACAAATTAAGCACTGAGTGTAGCAAAGAACAGCAGATCCCTGCCCTAGGGGCTGCAGGGCGGCGGCCGCCTTGGGGACCCTGGGCAGAAGCTGTTTGTGTTGCTGGCGAGGCAGGAGCCCTGGGCTGAGAGCCGGAGACAAAGAGCGGGCCGGGCTCCCTCCGCTCTCGCCTTTCACTTTCCCTTCTCAAGGGCAAGGTCAAGTGGGCGATGGTCGCCAGCCCTGCACGGCCCAGCCTGGCCAGACCCCCCTCCCCCCCAAGCTCTGCAGAGAGCCGCCCAGGAGCGGAGCACAGCGGCAGTAAAGAGAGGCCCCCCCCATGTGGGAACTATGGGGTTTAGGTGCCTTCCCCCTGCGCCCCTAGAGACAATGTCCCTCCACCCCCGAGCCCAGGGGGAGCAGCGCAGCCCTGGTCCTCCCGCGGTCCCCGCAGGGCCACGGCTCTGCCGCCCCCCGCCGGCCCCCCACGCTCGCCTCTTTGTGCTCCTTAGTGCCCGGAGCCCGCGGGCCGGGCTCTCCTGCCCTACCCGGGTTGCTGCCGATGCGCCGGTGCTTGGAGCTCGCCATGGCCACAAAGAAAGGCTCGAAGTGCGGCCCCCCCAAAGCTGGAGTTTAACAGACACCGCAGCCTTCCCCGGCTCGTCTTCTTCCTCCGCTGCTTCCTGCACCACCCGTCCCTAGCCCGCCTCCCTCCTTCAGTGGCCACCGCCCCTTCCCGGGCTAGGCAGCCCGTGCGGCTCCCGGCAGGCTGAGGGGATCCAGGGGGCGCGCCCGCCCGGGCTCTCCCCAGCCCCTCGTGTGCTCAGCGGGGTTGTACAGTACAGCCCGCTGCCCTCCTCCCGTTGGGTGGGGAGAAAAATAGCAATAATCCAACCAGGTCCTCGCTGCAGTAACTGGGCTTTTGGTTTTATATCACTGGACTGAGCCAGACCCCAGATCCAACCAGCACCAGCACTGGGGGGTTTCAGGGGGCAGGAGCCAACTGGAAATTTCAGACCCGGACCCGATATTTTTAATTAGTGTACTGAACCAAGACCCTGCAGCTCAACACCCCCACGTCCAGCTGAGTACCCCTAAAGTCTGGATCAACTTTCCCTTACAGTACTTGTTGACTAGCAGTCTCCTGCCAGTATTTAGCCTTAGATGGAGTTTACCACCAGCTTTGGGCTGCATTCCCAAGCAACCCAACACCAAGAAGACCTGATCCTGGCGCACCGGGGGCCGCTACCGGCCTCACACCGTTCATGGGCATCTCTTAAGTTCAAGAGGGCATGAAACCGTTAAGAGGTGCCCATGGACGATGTAAGGCCGGTAGTGGCCCCCGGCATGCCAGGACCAGGTCTTCTTGCAGTCAGGTTGCTTGGGAATGCAGCCCAAAGCTGGTGGTAAACTCCATCTAAGCTCAAAGTCTGGACCTTGCCTATGAAGCATTACACTTTAGGGTCTCAGACATATGGCTTTGCGTGCAAAATTGAATCAATGGGAGCTTGGTCATTAGAACTGTGCAGCAACAATTGTGTGCCTCACTGCTGCACAGCTTTAAAAATTACATCCTGAATGTCCCCCCCAAATAGTGTTAGCACAACAGCTACCTTACTTAGAATCTGCACCTTAGGTCACTTGGAGGAAATCCCACTGTAATGTGCATACCTAAGTATTTTGTCTTTTAAAATATCTTATTTTTCTTTTAAAAATATGGAACTTGCTGTTTTGACCAAGTTATTCCCTTTGTGAACCCTTTCACTGGATTCCTGTCTCTTACTGCATCAAATTCAAGCTTCTCGTCTTTACTGTCAAGGTCCTATATATTCTCACTCCCTACCTACTGTGCCTCTTTGCTCTCATTTTCTGTTATTCCCCATTTTATTCTCTCCTTCCTGGTCCCTTCATATTGCTCCTGCCTTATTCTGTCCCCTGTGCTTGTCATGGTTTCCCATTTCAGACAATTGTCAGCTGCTTCCTTCCTCTAATCCCTCCTTACCACTCACATCTTTCAGGAATCTTTCCTTTCCTGTTCTAACCTGAAATAATCTCTCCGCACTCTTTTTTTTTTCTTTTTTAATCTTAATTGCTATTTTATGTCTAGTCTTTTTTTTTTCCTCTTTATTTTCACTTACATTGTAAATACTTTAGGGCAAGAAACGTGCCTCAATCTGTTGGTAGATTGCCATGTAAATGTTTGACACTATAATAATTACTATTAATCTATACACCTATTCATTTTGTAAAGAAAAGTTCTGTCTGAGACCAATAGCATATATTTATCACAAGTACTGTGGCTATATTTTTTTAATCCCTACACTTGTATCACAACATGTTTGCCAAATCCCAAAGCACATATCTGCATATAAAAATGGGTAGAACTAGAGCCTGCGGGTTGGTAAACAAGAGAGATTAAAAACTATAAAATTAGGGAAATAGGAGGAGGATTCCATAAAGACTAAAGAGCAGATTAAAGTTCTTCCCTTCATTCTAAAATAGTCCAGTACACTAACCAAAATGACTGCATTTAGAATAAATGGACCTCATAGCTAATATTTCACCAAAAAACCCCCACAAAAAGCCATCTCTTTTGTTTTTGCACATTAAATCCTAATGGTAACACAATAGTAATTTCAGTGAGGTGGTTAAAACTTCACACTTGAAGGATTAGGAGGAGCTACTTTGTCAGGAGTGAAATGAATCCAACAGTGTAACCACATAGTTAGCTAGTGAGTGAGTTATCTACTCTTCAGTTATATTGTAGACCCATAAATGTTGACAGATAGTGCAACTGAAGCCCTGCTTAAGTTTCAGGAATCAGCTGCAGGCAAGTTCTTTGCTCTGTTCTGGTGTCTGTTAAGAGTGATACCTCTAATATATAATAGAAACGTTTCAGAAGTCAGTGGGTAGCTGAACAAAACTGCCTATATTAAAAGAAAATGTTCTTTTGTTTGTCATGGGCTATGCATATGGAGTTGGACTAGTATCAATTACACTCTTGTATACTAACAGAACGGCTAAAAATAGCAGTGTAGACACAGCAGCATGGGTGTACTAGCACAGTGGGGGCCCTGGGTATGTACTTGTGTTGCTAGCCTGCACTAACCCCTTGGCCCCCACGTTTATGCTGCTATTTTTAGCTGTTAGTGTGGGTATGTCTTTGGGAACAGTGAATCTGAGAGTTCTATGAGTGTTCAAGGGAACGGGCTGAGAGCTCCAGCAGGATACTCAGAGAAAGGGAAACAATACTATGCTGAAACCTACAACTCCCCATAGCAGCCTTTTGTTCACGGAGGTTTAAACTAATTTTAATAGCCATATTCATAGTTTTGAGATGCCTCAGGAAACTGAAGTTTGGCTTAATGTAAAATGAAAAACTACATCCTACCAGAATCACTGAATGAAATAGGCATGAGCTTAAACACAGGTTTAAAATAGTTCATATTATATAGACGAAGATGATATTGTACTTTTCTTGGATTTTGCTTTTCTTAGTGTGTTTAATAGGCAGCATGTTTAAAACAAACAAACGGAAGTACTTCTTCACACAACACAGTCATCCTGTGGAACTTGTTGCCCTGTGATGTTGTGAAGGCAAAAGTATAACTGGATTCAAAAAAGAATTAGATAAATTCATGAAGGACAGGTCCATCAATGGCTATTAGTCAAGATTGTCAGAGATGCAGCCCCATGCTCTGGGTGTCACTATGGGCATGGCTACACATTCAGGCGTATAGTGTAAAAACTCTTACCTACCCCACTGAGAGTTACAACTCAAGGGAGTGTTTGTTGTTTTTAGATTTGTTCAGACAAAATTTTAGATGTGGCAGCTGCTCACATCAATTTTGATCACTGCTTTGGCAATAATAATTTTAGAATAGCAGACAGGAAATCAAGACGAGCCCGGAGTACGATAGTCACAAAACACAATTAACTTTTCCCAATACACTTCTATGTGCCTGCTATTTTGCAGTTTGAAAGGAATAAATACTTTGTGCACATATAGATGGCTACACTGGAAAAACTAAGGCAGAGAATCCTAGCAAACTAAAGATTTCCACAATCCAGTTTTATAAGCATATACAAAACAGAGGATTAATGTCAGATCTTTTAGCTTTTGCTGCGACACTCCAGACCTTGTGCAGTATACTCAGGGACTTAGGTCAGCTTAACTACACCGCTCATGGGTGTGGATTTTTCACACCCCTGACCAATGTACTTAAATTGACCTAACCTTGTAGTGTAGACCAGGCCCTAATGTAGGGACACAACTTCCCTGAATGACCATTAGCTATGTTGACAGAAGCACTCTATCTGCATAGCTGCACCTACAGTGAGGGTGGTTGTTGTTGTTTTTTTTGCTGGCATAACGTTGGCTCTGGTGTGGGTGTGGTGGTGGTTCCCACCCCCTCCTAATTGCCATAGTTATCAGACCTAGCTTTGTAGTGTAGATCTGGCCTTAGAGACAAACAATCAAAATCCACAGTCTCTCTCGCTGAAATTTGCACTTTTTTTTTTGAAGTTGGAACAGAAAATGAAATTAAAACAACACTGGACATAAAACTGAATAACTTTAGCTGACCCAAGTTAAAAGTCACATAGGGAAAAATGCAGAGATGAGGGAAACTTAGGAATTGTATATTTGTTAGCTGCACATAGCAATATATTCATACAAAAGATGTCTTGGATACTCTTGACTCTTGCACAAGTAGTAGGAATACCAAGACACTTTAAAAAAATCATTTTTCTTATTTATAATTTTTACAAAACCCCAAAGAACAGAGTAAAAGGAAGAGAAGCCAAAAGATAAGTGAATACAGTAACACAGTCTACATTACAAGAGTTAAATATAAATCATTCTCTTTGGACAATTAAGATCCATCCTTGCTATACATATAAAGACACCTTTGTTAAATAGAATGCCTCTGTTGGGTGGTACATTTAATAAAAATAAATTTGATTTGAAAAATATAAACATCTATTAAAAATATTTCTTTAAGAAATAATTTGTAAGAATAACAGAAATGCTTCCCTAAGTTGTCACATCAGAAGTATCACGTTCATATTTTGCTAGGTTCTAAACTGTTCAATTTTGCAATTCAAGCCTTAAAAGTGCCAGTGTTTCTGATCTGACTAGTGCTTCAGAAGTGAGTTTGATATATAAAACAGATAGGAAGATGCAGTTTTTAGTTCTAGGTTTGGTCTAGCCTTCAACATACTGTATATGAGAACATAGCAACATAGTTGAAGCAGAGAAACAGAAGTCATTTCATCACAGTGATATTTCACCAAAAGCACAGAAGTGCAAGACATTTAAGATTACATACTGAATGCACAAAATATTTCAAATGTAGAAAGTCTTCCTTTCCTGTTGAGATATACTAGAAACACTAAAGGTTGGTAAACCCAAAACTTGACCTACTTTAAAAAAAAGTTTGAAAAGTCTATCTGGTTCCCATGTGCCTTTCATTCCCCACCACCAATTTTGCTTTAAAAAATTTAAAAAGACACCAGTAGTTTTTGCAGTAGCATTCTATGAGCAACCCTACCTCAAGCCTCTGGGCACATATTGATGGAAACTACTTTCAGTTTCAAGCTCCAAGTGTATGTCGAGGGTAGGAGGGCAAAGCAGTTTTTTAAAATAGGAAAATATTTTAGGGTATGTTTGAATCATTTTTTGTGTTATACTTTGTGAAAATGAAATAAAACAGCTTTGTAACAGAACACTGGCTCTCTGTACATATTGTCTTTTTCTTAGTTCTAGCTCATGAGCTTTCATCAGTGTCTTCTTTTATAGATCTGTCTTGTCCTCATATTGGCACATACATGCAGCTCTCTGGCTATCCAGGTATGGTTTACATCCTAAGTGTATAACTGCATCAAATAACAACTGAACAGTTGATTCACAGGCTGCAAGACACAAGAGGAGATCAAATCAGTATAGGATCACTTTAGAAGTAAATAGAATATTATAATAATTAAACATTAGTTACTCAGACATTTTTCTTAAAGATTGTTTTCAACTTGCCAGAGCACAAGGATGAACATAGTCTGATGAATGTATGATCATTTTCAACTCTAATTTCAACAATGTGTCTGTTTCATATTTCAACTTCTAACAAAATTAACATTTATAGAGTAGATGCATTTTTGTGGAAAATTTAATACAAATGTAATTGTAATAACACAGCTTAGTGTTGCCCTTATTTATGTGAAAAAGAAATGAGTTTTATGCCTCTGGCTTTAATGGCAGATCTCTCACTAGTTCTGACAAATACTTCACTGCAGTCAAACTACTTTGAGGGCCTCATCCTGCAAACATATTGCTCCTAATCAGACTAGTCATGATAACAAGCAATATGGCCCTGATTTAGCACAGCAATTAACAAGCTGGACCTGTCAGATATTGCACATTTGCAGTACTGGATCTACGATCACAAAGTAGTATAGCATGCACTCCCACAGAAGTCGGATCAAAACATGGTATTGTTCTTTAAAGATAATTCCACCCTCTACTGCTGTTGCACAAAGCATTACTTTCCGCCCCTACTTACATTAAGGCCTGATCCTCCTCCTATTGAAGTCCCTGTCAGAATTTCTGCTGACTTGAATGGGAGTAAGATTGGTCACTAAGAGAATACTAAAAATAGCACCACCAATTCTAACATATAACATAATGCAAAATTTAAGAGGCCTATTCTCTTGTCACAAGAGTAACAGCTATGCCACTGGATTTTGGAATGTGCGTTACTGGCAAATAAATTTATTAGGAGTCTATAACCAACAACTCAATTATTTGGAAAGAGAACATGAGTCTCTCTGGATTTTTCAGTAACTGGAGCCCACCCTGTTAAGAGTAAAATTCAAACTTGAAAGGAACATTTATGCAGCAAGATTAATGTTCACTACCTAAGAGGTAACTGTATTTTATTTGTTAAAGGAAACAGTTCAGCATTTGCCTGCAATTTATTCTGTCACATGTAGTAGCAGGTTAAATCACATCCAATGCAACAAAAAATATTTATATTGCTGCAGCACTGCAAATAACCTGATTATAGTTATTTTTATGAAGTTGTACTGCTGGTTTTCATGCGCATTAAAGGGGATCATGAATTAAAAGACACAAGGTTCAATAGTTAGCCTAGTTCTTTTCATAGTCTTTCACTTTTGACTTCAGTTTAACAAAGATACAAGTCAGGGTAATATTTTAGGGGACCTTGGTGTAGGAGGTGAAAAATATTAGTTTTAGTTCTTTGAAGATAATTTTTTCCTTTCCTCTACCTTTTTTATTAGCCCTATATACGTAAAAGCCAGAAAATACACAGATCTCTTCTTGTAAAAAAATATGGAGGGAAAGTGAAATAAAATTAGCTTATTACTACTCCCAGTTTCAATTTCAATTAGTTTAGACAATCCATGCCAATGTGTTGGCTGCTGTGCCACTGCACAACCAGGTGAAAACAGGGGACTTTGAGTGGAGATCTGTTAGGAGGAGGAGAAGGGAGGCAAGCCAAGCCCCTGTTCCTGCGACTGAGCCCTTGAAAGTGTTTGTTTGTTTGTGGGTTTGTTTTCAGTTTGCAGAGTCTAAGGGGGGGGGGGCAGTGTGTTGTGAGAGAAGCAGAGCTTTTGATCACACCTGAACCTTGATTGGGGGCAGAGCTTTTCTAATCAGCATGCCTATAAAGGCAGCCAGCCAGCCCAACAGCAAATGGATGAAAACAGGGGAGGGTGTGTTGCCCCCATGACAGGTGCTTAGGAGAGAAGGCTACAACAGCTACAGAGGCAGCAGTGGTAGTGATCTGAAGAATAGACTAGAAAAGAAAATGACTAGATGTGGAAGCTGTGGTATGTATGTTATTCTGGAGAAGCTACCTGAAAGGTGCATTTGTATGAAATGCCACCTGATAACTCTGATGGAAGAGATGGTCTGATGTTTAGAGATGCAACTAGAATCTATGGTTGAGTTTTGAAAGGGGTTTGAGCAGATGATGAAGGGAAGGAGAGAAAAGGCTGATGGGAAACATCAAGATTTTCAGATGCATTCTGGATCAGAGAACTATGAGGGCAGACTGCTGGAGGATGAAAGTGCTCAGAAGCATGTGACTATAAGGCAGAGGAAAAGACTGGCTAGTGCAAGAGAAACAGAACTTGGGAACAGATTTGTGGAGTTAGAAAATGAAGGGGAGGAGCAGGCAGTAACAGGCACATTAGATCTACTGCACTTTAAGTCAAAGTTGCAGAAACTATCTGGAACCTGCAACCCAAGGAAGGGGGAAAAATTCATAGGGAAGGATTGCAGGCCAAACTGGATGTACAAGTATCTCGAACGAGTTGTTAAAAGAAAGCAGAACACTTTCCTTGCTGATCCATCCCTTCTTCTGTTTCTTGTAGGCTCTCTCTTGAAGGTCAAAAAGCATAGGGGAAAAGTGAGAACTGCCAAAAGCCAAACAGAATTGGACCTTGCAAAGGAAGTTAAACCAAATAGTAAAAGGTTCTTTAGCCATAAAAATAAAATGAAAACAAAGACGACATGGGACTACTAAGCACTGAGAATGAGGTAGAGATCAAAGACAATCTAGGTATGGTCCAACACTTAAATGAATGTTTTACCTTAGTTTTTAATAAGAGTAATGAGGAGTCTGGGAACAGTGGTAGGGTGGCTAATGGGAAGGAGAATGTGGAACTAGAAATCCCCACATCTGAGATGGAAGCTGAACTCAAACATCTTAATGGGACCAAATTGGGGGGAAGGTGGATAATCTCCATTCATGAATATTAAAGGAATGGACACATGAAATTGCAAACCCAATAGCAAGGAATTTTAATGAATATAAAAAATTAAGAGGGTCATACCCTATGACTGGAGAACTACAAATATAATTCCTATATTTAAGGAAAAGTATGTGTGTGTGGGGAAACAATCCAGGAAACTATAGACCTGTTAGTTTGATCTCAACTGTATGCAAGGTCATAAAACAAATTCTGAAAGAGAGTAGTTAAGCACATAGAGGTAAACTTGATTTTTTTTTTTTTTTTTTTTTTGAGAATAAAAGTGAATTTTCTAGACAAAGGAAATACAGTAGATCTAATCTACTTGGATTTCAGTAAAGCATCTGATATAATTTCCCATGTGGAACTATTAGTTAAATTGAAAAAGATGGAAATTAATATGATAAGAATAATGAATAAGAATCAAAAGGTGGGTAAGGAACTGGTTAAAGGGGAGGCTACAATTGGTCATACTGAAAGGTGAACTGTTAGGCTGCAAGAAGGTTACTACTGGAGTTCTTCATTGATTGGTCTTGGGACCAATCTTATTTAACATTTTTATTCATGACCTTGGCACAAAAAGTGGGGGTGGGCTGATACAGTTTGCAGATACTGCCAATATGGAGGAGAACCAGGACATCATACAAGACAATTTGGATATCTTTGAAAACTAAAGCAATAAAAATGGGATGAAATTTAATAGTGCAAAGCCATGAACGCAGGGACTAACAACAAGAATTTTTGCTATAAGCTAAGGACCTATCAGTTGGAAGTGACAGAGGCAGAAAAAGCCCTAGGTGTACTAGTCGATCACAGGATGACAATGTGATGTGGCCAGAGGCTAATACAGTCCTAGGATGCATCAGATGAGGTATTTCCAGTAGACACAGGGAAGTGTTATTACCATAGTTTACAAGACTGAGCTTGATAAATTCACAGAGGGGGGATATGATGAGATTGTCTACAATAACTTATGGCCCACCCACAACTGCTATTAGCAAATATCTCCAATGGCCAGAGACTGGATACTAGATGGGGAGGGCCCTGAGTTACTACAAAGATTTTTTTTTTTCCCCCCCAGGTGTGTGTGTCTGGCTCTCGCCACGCCGTCATGGTCTAACTCCATTATACTGAGACCTCAGTGATTCAGGAGCCAAATTAGCAATTAACATTATCCAAAAGAGCCACAGTAGTGTGAATTCATCGTTTCATTTACTTAAGGCTAGAAGGGACTATTTAGTCAGGGCACATCTTCAACTACCCGCCGGATCGGCGGGTAGCAATCGGTCTATTGGGGATCGACTTATCACGTCTAGTGAAGACGCGATAAAAATCGATCCCTGATCGCTCTGCCGTCGACTCCGGAAATCCACCGTGGCAAGAGGCGGCAGCGGAGTCGACGGCGGCGCGGCAGCGGTCAACTTGCCGCCGTCCTCACAGCTAGGTAAGTCGACCTAAAATACGCAACTTCAGCTACGCTATTCACGTAGCTGAAGTTGCGTATCTTAGGTCGACCCCCCGCTGTAGTGTAGACCTAGCCTCAGTCATTTTACTGTGAGAATTTTATGGGATCGGGAAGGTATTTTCCCACCAGTTCAGATTGGCAGAGATCCTAGGGGTTTTTTGCCTTCCTCTGTAGCATGGGGCAGCAAGGTGTCTTGCTGGTTTGAATTAGAGAAAATGGCAGATTCTTTGAAACTTGAAGTCTTTAAATCAAGACTTGAGTAACTCAGCCCGAGGTTACAGGCCTACTGCAGGAGTGGGTGGGTGAGGATCTGTGACCTGCAGTTGTAGGAGGTCAGACTAGAGGATCATGATAGTCCCTTCTGGTCTTAAAGTCTGAGATTGAGTCTTTTATACAACTTCATTAAGAGATCAACTCAGTATAACTTGCATGCTATTTTTCTGCCTTACCCTGTACACTCTCTGATATTCCTAATGTTTTCTGTACTTCCCTGCAGATCTTGGAGAGACAATACTGAAACTGTTCATCACAATCATTTTTTCTATTGCCACAGGTATCATAGCATCTGTCATGTTGATTACAGCACTTTGTCATCGAAGGGATACCAATGTCAAACTGTAAAGGAACAAAATCAAGGTTAGTATTCAAGCCAACAAAATAATTTTATTGCATCGGGATTGGTAAAAATTGCCTGCCTTCTATGCACCGTTGAATCAATATGGTTGATGAAGTTTAAAAAAAAAAAAAAAAAAAAAAAAAAAAAGCATTACCCGCTACTCCAAATATCAAGCAAAATGTTACTGGCATGGACAGTGAGAGAGGAACTGAACCCAGGATTCTCCCATCACAGGGCAGAGTGGTACCATTAGGCCAACCCAATGTTCTTGGTTTTAAATCAGAAAATATTCTATTTCATCCACTGCAGGTCTTAGGTCTTCGGGGGGGAGGAGGAGGAGGCAGGAGAGGGACTGCTTGTTGAATGCTCAGTCATTTAATATCATTCCTCTAATATTCTAGGGTACCGAAGAAAAATGTAACTGGATGTTTATGACTGTAAACGAGTCTATTACTAGGGCCCTGTCAAATTCACAGCCATGAAAAACGGGTCACGGAGCATGAAATCTGGTCTCCCCCTGTGAAATCGGGTCTTTTGTGTATTTTTACCCTATACTATACAGATTTCGCTGGAGTGTCTTAAACTGGGGGTCCTGATCCAAAAGGGGATTATGGGGGGTTGCAAGGTTATTGTAGGGGGTTCGTGGTATTGCCAGCCTTACTTCTGCGATGCCTTCAGAGCTGGGTGGCTAGAGAGCGGCAGCTGCTGGCCAGGCACCCAGCTCTGAAGAAACCACACTGCCAGCAGCAGCACAGAAGTAAGGGTGACAATATCATACTATGCCATCCTTACTCCTACGCAGCTGCTGGCGGTGGTGCTGCTTTCAGAGCTGGGCACCCACCCAGCAAATGCCGCTCTCCAGCTGCCCAGCTCTGCAGACAGCGCTGCCACCAGCAGCAGTGCAGAAGTAAGGATGGCAATACCATGAGCCCCCTACAATAACCTTGCAATTTCCCCCTCCCCCACAGTCCCCTTTGGGGTCAGGACCCCTACAGTTACAACACTGAAATTTCAGATTTAAATATCTGAAATCATGAAATTTGCTTTTAAAAAATAAAAAAAATAAAAAAAAATCCTAAGACTATGAAATTGACCGAAATGGACTGTGAATTTGGTAGGACCCTATCTATTACTAGTAGTGACTAATTTTTTCTCCCATGTAATATTGCTGAAGTTCAGCTACAAACTAACAAAAACATGAATATTTGGTTTAGGAAATCTAACCACACAATATACAACCATAAATATCTTCCCCATGTAGGTACTTAGAGATCGTGATCAAGTCACCTCTTAGCTTTCTCTTGGATAATAAACTAAATAGATCGAGCTTCTTAACTATCTCACTACAGGGCAAACAGTCCACACTTTATATCATTCTTGTAGCTCTTTTCTGAACCTTTTCCAGTTTTTCAGCATCCTTTTTTGAAGTAAGCGACAAAGAGTCCTGTGGCACCTTATAGACTAACAGACGTATTGGAGCATAAGCTTTCATGGGTGAATATCCACTTCGTCAGACGCAACATGCGTCTGACGAAGTGGGTATTCACCCACAAAAGCTTATGCTCCAATACGTCTGTTAGTCTATAAGGTGCCACAGGACTCTTTGTCGCTTTTTACAGATCCAGACTAACACGGCTACCCCTCTGATACTTTTTTGAAGTGTGGACACCAGGGCAGGAAGCTGAAGATTAGACAAGTTCAGACTAGAAATTAGGTGCACATTTTTAAGTGAGAGTAATTTAGCAAATAGCGCAGCTTATATACAGATGTGATAGATTCTCCATCACTTGAAGTCTTTAAATCAAGACTGGATATTTTTTCTAAAAGATCTGCTGCAACTCAAAAAAAGTTATGGGCTTCATGCAGAAATTAACAGGTGAGGTTCTTTGGCCTCTTTTAGTCTGACCACTTGCATAATGATCATAATGGTCTTATAAATATGATGCATATTTCTATGTTTAGAATGGAAGTGTAAAACTAGCACGCTTCTTTTTGAAGTAGATTGCTCACAACCCATTTTAAATATGAAAGTCCAAGTAAATATGAAAAAATAAAATGCATGAAGGTAAGAGATTTACATGAACTCCAAATAGCGGCGATCCGCATCCATTCGGTGGTGAAAGCTTATACCCATAACGTGGAAGAGGCTTCGACCCTGTAAAAAAGGAATTTTAAAAGCACTGAGTACAGATCTTTTGCTTCGAGCTACTGCAGACACCCCTATTTTACTGCTTAACATAATATAGGCCAAAGTTTTCAAAACTATATGCTTAATGTAAGGCATTTAAATCCATATTTAGGCACCTGAATATTCAGAGCTCCCACCAAGCTGCAAGTCAGGGGGAGCTACAGGTATTAAGTACCTCTTAATTTTTTATTTATTTATTTGGTTTGATTTAAGGCATCCAAATTCAAAACATCTGGCCTACAAAGAATATACTAGGTTAGGCAGAAGTGTACTATATGCAGGGAAGAACTAAAAAGCAGAAAAACGAGTTCTAGTAAATTTACCTACACTTCTGCATTCTTTTCTTATCTATAATCCAAGATACTGCTCTGAATTTTCATTTTAGACATCAGAACTACTAACTGGCGTGAACAAGATACAGAAGTATTGTTGCTTATTCCTGTACAACCACAGCATTGATTGATTCTGTTTGAGCAGGGCTTCCTTGATATTTTAGAAAGCATGCAAAGGGGAAACCCCATGAAATTACTGTGATATGTACACTAGAATAAGGAGAAATATGGAATTTTTGAAGACTACAGCTAAACTGCTTTTGGCATCTGAGACCAAACTGCTGGAAGCATTCTACGGAAGGGAGTACATGGGAGACGGTATGTGTTGAGGTGGGAGGCTAGAAAGCAATGCATGCTGTCACTGCTACTCCTAAAGCAGAGAGAGGCATGTACATTCAAATAGCTAGAATGTATTTAGTGTAAGGAAGAAATTTCAGATGGGACTTTATACTATCCCAGTTGAAAAGGCTTATTCCAGTGAATCCTCCATTTTTAACATTTTCATATGTCTTGAGGTTATTAATAGTATTGATTATTTTTAAAAAAAGTTCCTAACTGAAGTACATTACATATGCTAAATAGATTCTAGCAATGAAAAATACCAGGGGCAGAGAAAAGTAACCCCCCCCCCCCACTATACCTAATTAAATGTGCAATGTCATAGCCAGGGCCGATGAGGGGGGGGGGGGAGGGAGAGAGTCGGTACAAATTACCGGGGCCCGGCAGTCTGGAAGGGGGCCCGGGGCCCAACTATGTTGCATATGTGTAAAGATTTTTAGCCGCTCCGCCTTTGCTGGGGGGGCCCCCAAAATTTTTTTCACCAGGGCCCGAACCCACTCTTGGCGGCCCTTGTCATAGTTGGATGAAAGGAGTCCGTCTTGATCCTTCCAGGCAAAAAATTTATGCCCAATGACACAATTCAATTAGTTTGTCTTACCAGTGCAAATATCACATGTTAACTTAAGTAATAGGTATTAAGCCAAAGCAAGTTTCACTAAAATCATGTTCTAAGTTTTTCATTAAACTTCTGGAAATTGTGTGTTTGTTAAATCGAGTAACTTCTCTACAGTCACCTAACAGGTCCTCATTTTGGTATTGAATTTGGAATAGCAAATCTGATGGAAGTTTCAGGGAACATTATTACACAAGTATTGGCACTTAAGGGAATAAACTCTTTACCATTCTACGCTTATTGGCTGTACTAGGATCTGATGTTTTTCAGACTTTTTGTATATGAAAAAAAGACCCTTGAAATTATGAAAGTACTAAATTACACCTGTGGCAACTAACTACAGTGAGAAGAGTGGTCACTTTTTGAAGAGTGCAGCAAAACAGTTTTATTACTACTAAACTAGAGCAAGTTAGGGTTGCTAAAGACAAAAACATTAAACACCATCATGAAAGTTAACAAATCACTGACAACCAATCCTGCGTCAGACTTATGAGTACAATGTAGACACTATACATTATCTTCAAGATATGGAAACTAAACCCTGTAATACCGAAGATTGGTGTGAAGAAAGGGCTGTACATAACCCTATTTTTAACATACAATTTTAAAAAAAAGTTCCAGACAAGATATTAATGATGTCAGGCTGCCACAAAAATCAGTTATCAAAATAACTGTAGAAACTGACAGTTTTTGTTCTTTTCTGGGTTTGATGGTGGCAAAGAGAGAAATCTTTATATGATGGTACATTAGGGTAAGAGAAATTCCTAAACCAAAGCCTCAGATGATGTCATGGTTCTGAATGCATTAATCCTAACCAGATGTTCAACATTTTACCTGGAAACTGATCTGTTGCCCCTAGAAAGGGACCCAAGCCAGGGCATCTGGAACTGAACTCCCCCGGAGTTCAGAGAGAGTTTTTAGAGCCAGATTTAGTTTTCGTTGCCATCATTTAGTATGTTTTTTGGAAAGGAATCCGCTGCAAAGTTGGGCTCCAACCCTCTCCAAAAACCCAGGCCCACCTCTGCTGGGAGCTCAGCGCCTCCCTCCCCCGCGCTGGGCGTTTGGTGGAAAGTTATTACCGTCGCTGCATTTATACAGACACAGGCCGTCCTCTCCTCCCAGGAGATCCAGAGCCGCGTTCAGGTACATGTCTATCTTGTGCACCCCGTTCCGGATGGTCTTGAGGGTCATCCTCCAGTCCGGGGTCTGGGGCTCCTGCTGGCACTGACCCAGCAAGCCACAGGCCAGAAGCAGCAGCAGGGCGCAGGCCATTACCTGCGCAGAAGGTCCCGCGGCTCGGGCTATAGGGCCGCCGCCGCCGCCGCCAGAGAGTCCGCGCTGGGCTGGCCGGGGCGCTCGCTATGCCCCCGCGGCCGGCTGCATGCCGCACGCGCCTCACCTGCGCCGAGGGCAGCCGCCCGCAGCCCTGGCCTCCCCCGGCCGCGGAACTTCCACCATGCCGAGCAACTTCAGCACCGCTCCGCCGGGCCGGGCCGGGCCCGCCTCCCTGCCTGGCCGGGCGCGGGGCGGGGCTCTCCCAGCTCTCCTGCCGGGAATGGAGCCGGCTCGCAGTTCGGAGCGCGTTCCCTGACTCTGACACTCAACAGCTTGCCAGCCCCTGCAGGGGCTGGGCTCTTCTTCCCTGGGCTGCGCGCATCCCGCCTGCGCGTGGCTGGCTCGGCTCCCTGGTTTCTACTGCCTAAACGGCGTGTTGCCACTGGGGACTGGCGCAACAAGCCCTGTACTAGGAAAGGACTTTGCACTGCTGTCGTGTCTTCCATTTAAAGCTGTCCAACGTTCTATATAGATCTATAAAGCCCAATTTCGCAGATGCCAATGAATTAAACACAAACTATTTTAAATAATAAATGAAACACTTAACCCCTTATCTGCGGATTTCAAAGCACTTCACATATTGTGAGTTAGGTCAGATGAATTGTGTTAGGGTGACCAGACAGCAAGTGTGAAAAATCGGGACTGGGTAGGGGATAATAGGCGCATATATAAGAGTGCCCGGGCCAAATATCAGGACTGTGCCTATAAAATTGGGACATCTGGTCACCCTAATTGATGGGTTAGGCCTGGATCCTGCAAATACATGTGCTTAACTACAATTAATAGTTCCATTAACATCAATGGGACTACTGGTAATAAAGTGTTAGAACGTGTAAGCCTGTGCAGGAGTTGGGAATCTATTACAAAGAAGGTATATCAGGCTTTTCAGCTCCTAGATACTTTATTTTATTTATTTGTAACTTGATCTGCAGTTTTGAGATCTTTGTGAGGGTTTCTCCCCATTACATAAATAAACCATTGGGTTAAACTAAAGGATGTTTCTGAAATATTTGCCTCCTTCAAATATATACTGCTATGGAAAACAACTTGTGGTTCAAAATAATTTAACAAGCAGCTTAGGCCATAAAGGTTTTTGCAGCATTTCTATAGTATTCCTGATTTGATTTGCTGTGCAAGAATTGTGGAACCAGAGATAGTACAAGATATATCATTGCTTGAGGTATATTCCCTCTCCAGTGAAATGCAGAGTCATTTTAAACAAAAAAATCCTCATCTGCATTAATATAATAATATGGGAAAGATATGAACTTCATATCTTTCTTATAGTAAATTCTATTTTGTATGGAGAGGGGTTAAAAAACTGTAGATCTCCCCGACAAGTAAGGCTTAATCTATTCCATATTATGTTTTAAGAAGTCATTGGGGGGCAGGGTGAGCCTTTCCACCTGAGTTGGTAATGTCCGTTTCAAGAACAGATTCTTTTGAAATGATATGGATTCAAAATAAGGTACAGTAGTTAAGGAACTGGGAGAGTTCCTTTTGTGAGCTTACCACATGAGAGACAGTGGCTTTGGGGCCTGTGACACCTTATAGACTAACAGAAGTATTGGAGCATAAGCTTTCGTGGGTGAATACGCACTTCGTCAGACGTGGCTTTGGGTGACATTAGTAGAAAGTGGTCATGTCAAATCTTTGGTGTTTTAGTGGGTTAGCAAAGATCATTTGTTAGAGCTGGCTGAATTTACAATCTTTTTGAAATGTTTTGATTGGATGGGGGAGGAAATGACAGTCACGTGTTTTGCAGGAAAATGGTCCAGTTTTCCAACCAGCTATATCACTTATACATTGAGTGATATGTAAGAACAAGCCCTGAGTCCTGACAAATCAGCAAACCTTAGTATTTCATCAGTCGTGCTCCTCTGAGCAAACACTACTTCCAAAACCAGAGGTACTATCTTTTGGGCAAATCATGTTTGCCTTATTCACTTGAAGTCAATGGGATTGCTTGTGTGTATATGCCTAGCAGGATTTGACCTTTTTATATCTTAAGTATACTGATTCGGAACATAGCGAATTAATTTATATATATATATATGTAATTTCTGCAATACAACCCAGTATTTGATTTCTTGGCATTGTTAAATGTGATCTTGCAACACTTACTCATGCGAGTGATCCTATTCTAGTCGATAGAATCACTTGTGTGAGAAAGGGCTGTAGGACTGGGCCCTAATGAAAAGGCAGAATGATGGTAAAACTATCAAACATGAAGAGCCCACTCCTGTTTTGCTGAGGAGAACATTTAGGCCCAGGTAAATTCACCTACATTTTAGAGTTTCTGGAAATTAAGTTTGTTTACAAATTTAAATCCTAAGTACTACTTAGATGAGCTCAACTAGGATAGTGGTGGGAATTTTTGCATTTTGGCAAAGAGACCTTCATTTTTGGATGTACCAAACCCCTCAAAATGTAGTGCTTTTGAAATTTCAGGACAGAATTAACAATTAATCAGAGCAGAAAGCTGGTTAATGTCACTGCTGTCCTGCTTCCAGGTAAGGCCAAGAAGCAGAGCAGGAAGATCTATACAGGCAAGAGGCCCATGCACCAGGCATTTTATTTATCTACCCAAGGATATAAAATGACGTATTTCAAGTAAGCACCAACAGAAACACAGGAGCAAGTGACTGGCACTGGGTAAAGCAAGTTGAAAGAGAAGGGGGAGCTCTTACCCCACCTGTCAAGTGCATCAAAGCCCCCATTCAGGAAAGCACTTCAGCCTGGGTCCACAAATGTCCCACTTTTAAGCACCACTGTGATCCACAAAACTCCTGCTCAGCTGCTGCCTAACCCTGAAAGCTCCTGAATTCACTCCTCGCTTACATTTCCCCTGTACAAATTCCCTAGACACCGAGGGTTCTACCTTGTCACACATGCACTATTGCCTCAGTGCTGATGCCTATTAGCCTCCTCTCCCCCCCTCCGCCCCCCCAAGCTCCACGGTGGTCCTCAAACCAGGTGGAGATAGGCCTACCCTGCTTATCTCACCTGCTGGGCTGGCCAGATAAGTGTTTTCAGAGGTTGCTGAGTGCTACACAAAACAGAGGGGAGGAAAGAGCTATCCCCCAATCTTTGGCCCAATGGTTAGGTTACTCACCTGAGAGGTGGAAAACCTTGGTTTAATTCCTCTCTTGTCCTGATGAGATGGGATTTAAACAGGGATCCCCCACCTCTCAGGTGAGTGCTCTAACCATTGGACTATGGGATATTCTGAGGTGGGTCTTTCTCAATCTTTCTTGTTTAAACCATTCTTTAATTAAATAATTGGAGCAGAGACAGAATGACTTTGTATCTCGGGGGTGAGGGCAGTCACTGGAGAGGTGGGACTCCCCTGTTCAAATCCTTTCTCTTCATGAGGTGTGTGTGTGTGTGGGGGAATTGAACAGGGGTACTGCCACATCCCAGGTGAGTGCTCTAACACTAAGACTAAAGGTTATATGGGGTCCTGCTAGCCATTTTGTGTGGAGCTAGGCAGGTGCCTAAGCCATTCTTTCAAGAAACAACTGAGATACTTAAGCCACCTGACTCCAGGAGAGGTGTTCCTGGTTGTGGATCATAAGCAGAGATTGGTGGGGTGCCCCCCCCCCAAGCCCAGATTTAGGCACCAAACTCCTTGCGAAGAGCAGGGTTTAGGACGAATACCTCTTGTTGACATCTGATTGGCAGCTTCCTGCATGGTGTGTTGACTTTTGTGGAGCCCATCCTCAGGTGTTTACCTTTCCCCATGTATTGTATAGGGAGTCTAAGTGCTTAACTCAGACTTTGTGATTTTTCAAGGCTCCTAAAAGTTAGATGTTGCAACCCTCATCACTGAAATGCCTATGTTTCTTTTTGGATCTGGGTCTAAGCCCCTTTATGGATCTGGGCCTTCCCATATAGGATTTAACCACATGCACCTGCTTAGAGATGCTTTAGAGATGCTTTCCTGAATTGGGAGCCAAATTAGGAAGAAGATAGGGAGCTGTACACCCCTTACTTTGACAATGTCCTTATGTGATGGAATGCACCCCTGTATTCACACCCTAACACTGTTGTAGTAATCTTTGTACGAAGTATGCCTTTTGAGGCATCATTTGAAAACTCATAACATGCTGATCAGTAATATCATAGTAAAATGCATGTACCAACATTATGTGTAAAGTTATGAACATAAGCTGAAATCATGCTGATGAGTGTGGGGAGAGACTAAACCAGTTTCTTAAAGACAAAGGAAAAACTAATGGCCCCATCCAGGTGTCAACAAAGCTGATAGGCCATCACCTATCAAGTGGCCATCCTTTGGCAAGAAAGGGGGCAGGGACAAAGATCTGCATCTGAGCAAAGGGTTCCTTCATTCATAGCATGAGGTCTCCATCCATCAGACCCCCTGTCTCTTGGTTCTCAGTGGAAATTGTTTTTCAAAGAGGGACTGAAACTATAAAAAGGAGGAGCAAACATCTCAAGAGGTGCCCTCCCCTCCCTGTCCACACCTGAGAAGACAAAGTAAACAGCCATTGGACTCTAGGGGAGGGATCCTGACCTGAAAGTTTGGACAGTAATACTGTTGGAAGCATGTGGTGAGAAACTTTCCTTTGGAGCTAGGCACTAAACATTTTTACCTTTATTTTCTTGTAACCATTTCTGACTTGGATTCCTCATTGCTTGTACTCATTTTAAAATCTTCTCTTTGGAGTTAATAAACCTGTTTCATTGTTTTATCTAATCCACTGTGTTTAAATTAGTGTCCGGGTAACTCCATTTAAGGTGGTAAACTGGTGTATGTTGTTCCTTTAAAGGAATAATGGACTTAATATTTTTGGATTATCCAGGAGAGGGCTGGGCACTACAAGACATACATTTATGGGGGGAAGACTGGGAGTATGTTGGTGTCACCGTGAGAGCCACAGTGTAACCCAAGTGTGGTTGTCAGACTACAATTACACACAGACACTTAAGAGTGTGACTTGCATAGGCACCGAGCTTCTAATCTACCTGGGGGTACTCCACCCCAGCTCTGCCCAGGTCCTGCCTACACTCCACCCCGCCTTGCTTCTTTCCACCCCCATCCCACCTCTTCCCTGCCCAGTTCTGCCCCCTCCCCCAAGCATGCTGCGCCCTCATTCCTGATGCCATGAAACAGCTGATCCACGGCAGGCAGTAGGCGCTGGGAGGGAGGGGAAGGTGCCGATTGGCAGGGCTCGCCGGTGGGCAGGAGGTGCTGGGGGGAGGGGGAGGTCCTGGTAGAGGGGCTGCCGGTGTGTGCTCAGCACCCACCATTCTTTTCCCATGGGGGCTCCAGCCCCAGAGCACCCACTGAGTCAGCACCTATGGTGACTTGCATTCTGGAAGGCTGTTTGTGAGAGCAGCCCAGGTTGGAGCTACTACCAGGAAGGTATTGTAAGGGTAGGGGTTGCAGGGCAGGGGTGACACAGCCCCTCACTGGTCTGGATTGCACTCTGGTATGTTAGACCTTGCAAAACAAATTCACTCATTTGTGATTCTACAAGATAGTGGAAGAGGGATGAAAATAAAAAGTACAGTTTAAATCAGATGGTTATGAATTTGCTCCAAAATGTCTATACCATTTTACCCTATCATGAGAATTAAGTGAAAGGAGTAATGTCTCATTAGAAGTAGGTAATGCAAACATTTTCACTAATTTCCAGTTAAATTCTAAAATGTTTTAGGGACTCTGTTGTTCTCTCTGAAATAGTTCCAACAGTGGTTAGTAATTTAATGTTTAGAGCATACCCTCAGCCCTGGAGCCAAATTCTGGCTCTCTTGGTTTGGCCAGAACACAAATGCCCACTGTTGTTGGCCTGATTTCAGGTTTGCCCTGGATCTAGGCTTATCTCTTTGTACAAATTATTCTTTGCCAGAGATAAGACTACTCAGCATGGAATAGAGTTGCCTCAGGCCAGCCCACAGTCGGGTGCTGCCCCAATTTTTATAGTGGGGGTGCTGAGAGCCATTGTACCAAACTGTAAACCCTGTATATAATGGAAACCACTTCAAGCCATGGGGTGCGGCAGCACGCCCAGCACCTCTAGTTCCAGCAGCTATGGCCACAGTGCATATGTATTAAAAACATGCAGAGCATAGTCTGTCCTCTAGGTTCTGCTTGAGAATGCCCATCTGTATCATCACATGCATGTAGAGCACAAGAAGTCCTGTAGAGTGGCTTCATCATAAATTTAGGAGGAACCAGAATTGAGTTAGAACACTCCTGCTGTATGCTCCTTTTTTGTTAATGGCCCCTAGCTGTAGTGTCTGATCCAGTACCCATTGAGGTCCATGACAAAGTTCTAATTGACTGCATTTGTGTGGGATCAGACCCTTACTCTCCCTCTTGGATGATGGCATCCTTTGTTTACATTAGTGTTTCATTCCTCTGTATCTGGTGCTGGTGGAACGTATTATTTTGAGTGTCTGTTTTAAGGCTTTGGGCATTTCCTCAAGGTTTGTGATGATACTCAT